>NC_041387.1:98263333-98296381 GCF_002162155.2 Triticum dicoccoides
AAAAATACAAATAATATATCAAAAAATTCAGAAAAAAAACTAATTCAATTCAAAATGTTAAAAATACAAATAATATATCAAAAAATTCAGAAAAATAAAACTAATTCAATTCAAAATTCTAAAAATACAAATAATATATCAAAAAATTCAGAAAAATAAAACTAATTCAATTCAAAATTCTAAAAATACAAATAATATATCAAAAAATTAAGAAAAATAAAACTAATTCAATTCAAAATGTTAAAAATACAAATAATATATCAAAAAATTCAGAAAAATAAAACTAATTCAATTCAAAATGTTAAAAATACAAATAATATATCAAAAAATTCAGAAAAATAAAACTAATTCAATTCATCAAACACCTTATGTGCATAAGAGGAACCAAAAGCAAACCTACACCCACTTGTGAAGAGAATGGCTCCAAATGGCTAAGTGTTGGTTGCTGGATGGGTATATATAGGGGAGGGGCTTTAGTTGCGGTTGGCCTGGCAAACCGTGACTAAAGGTGCCCGAAGGCCTTTAGTCGCGGTTGTCCTGGCCAACCGCGACTAAAGACCCTCACGTGCGCCAGCTGGCCACCGAGCGCCCTGGGCCCAGGCCTTTGGTCACGGTTCACCTCCAGAACCGCGACTAAAGGTCCCATTAGTCGCGGTTCCTACAGCTTCGCGACTTATGGGGCTGGACGGAAGCCTGTTTTTCCACCAGTATTTTCTTTCTTATTCACAAAAAACTGGTGGTTATATGTATAGATTTTATTTATATTATGTATGAACCAGCCTTTGAAAGCATAAATAATCAAAAAAGTATAGATTTCAATTAGATTTTTTATCTTATTTCACATATTTTATTTTGTGTAATATAAATTTCACATATCTAAATGTGCTACCTGTATGATTTCAGAGTAGAATGTATAAATGTACTTGTATTTCACTTTTTTTTGCATTGTGTATTATAAGTTTCACATATCACTATGTGCTATCTGCCTAATTTCTAATTTCTAACTAATTTTGTTATGATTTTATTTTGTCAGTATGGATGTTAATAATGGATGTATGAATAGTAGCTTCCTGGATCTGCTAAATATGGCTGAAGACCGAAAAACTAATTTCACATCAAGGTATAGTTTAGCTTAATAGATATGTGTTATTTTAACTTAATTTCACTTACAACATACTTTCTTAAACTGGATAAGAATACTACATAAATTATATGTTCTTTCAAAATGTAGCATTGTTGATACTCAGATTGCTGAAGAAAGCTCCACAAAAGAACAATCTGAAGATTTTTCAGATGCAAGAGACGTTCTTTCTCAACAAAATCTTACGTATGGAACAAGTGTATTTATATTGGCATTATCAGTTGAAACAAATGTTGAATAAGTTCAATCTAAATTTGGAACAAATCATGGTAATGAGGAAAAGGTTAATGGTGAAAAAACTACTCTGGATGAAGATTACTTATTTTCAGAATATAAAGTTGATGAAGAAGAAGGCACTGTAAATACGGAAGATATCAGGTATAATTTTCTAAATATAATCATTATAAATTTACTACCTACTAATTGAGGTTATTTTAGTACTTTGGTAAATGGAGCTATTAAAGAAGGTATCAGATCATACTATCAAGATAAATCTTTGGATATGTTCAAACCTTATGTTGGTATGAAGTTTGGATTTCTAGGTGAAGCATATGACTTTTACAACACATATTCTTGGGTTCCTAATTTTAGCATCACAAATGGTGACAATTTTGTGAATGTCAAAGATATTTAGACAATGCAAGAGTACAAGTGCCAGCGTAGTGTGAGTATTGTTATTAATCTAGTTTAAACAAAAAACATTATAACATATGTACTATTTATATGTTGTTTTTACCAAATATTTTAATATTTCCCAGGCTATAAATAAGAATGCAATTAGGTCACCAACTAGATGTGGTTGCAAAGCGGAGTTAAGGGTTCATTTGAATGATTGTGGAGAATGGTATGTCAAAAGTTTCAAATAAGAACACAACCATGAGCTTGTTGAAAGTTGTGGTCAAAAGCATATTGATCCAGCAGCAAGAGGTCTTATTAAGCATTTGAGACAAAATAATGTTTCACTTTTAAGGGTAAATTCTGTCATATCAGATATGTATGGTTCAACCACTAAAGTGTCGTTTAGTAAAAGGAAACTTAGAACCTTGTGTTCTCAAATTGCAAGCGAGAACATACAAAATGATATTGCCAATGCTGGGGTACTATGGTAGGGTGCGTCAACTGCAAATTAAAATTTTCCTACACGTAGAACAACCAAGAACATGCTACGGGAGATGGATCACAGATCGTTATCACTAGACGCGCATTGACTTGCAGTGGAAGAAGAGTTGGGGCAGCGCGTCCGCGTGGATCGTCTCCTCCATGTGCGATCTCCCTCGAACAGACGGTCGTCGGTTCCCACGTACAAGTTCGCCGGAGCGGTGCAAGTGCACCACCTCTGACGGTATCCACGCATGCAGGAGGAACGTCGTGCTGCGGACTGCTAGGTCCAATCACACAACCGGCGGTGAGAAGAGGTGTCTATTCGCAACAGATGCAAACCCTAGTGACAGCGCCGAAGCGATCAATCGCATGAGTGTGCGACGCCTCCACTTTATATATGCGTCCATCGTGGGCTCAACACTTGGGCCTCGCACGGACCCTAAATCCCATAAGTCTACTCGGCCAGAATCCGAACATGGCTCGGATCACATCCGACCAGTGTCCTCGGATCCGACCTCGTAGGTTCCTTCCCTTAAGAGCACGACCCCTTAGGTTCAAGCCGGCTTGGTCGCAGTTCGGATCACCTCCGAACTGCACGGTTGGTAGCGGCCCCTAGCAAGGCATGCCGAACACCAAGCAGACTATGAAGTTGGTTAGGCGTACATGTACATCATACTTCCATTCCTTTTGCCACACGATATATGTTGTCGGGCTCAAGGCGAGTCTGTCATCCTTGTGCTAGCCCGACCTCTTTCTCGTTCAAGTGATGTCGACCACAAACTGGATTATCTCATAATCCTAATCGCATGGCCATGCTTATCTTGGTCGGATCACACGAGGGGCCCAGAGTATATCTCTCCTAATCAGAGGGGCAAATCCCATCTTGCTCGACCATGTCTCGCAAAATGGGTCTGGACAAGACCGAAACCTACCTTTGTAACTACCCAGTCATGGCGTAGTGTTTGGTTGGCCCAAAGCAAGTTTGTCACCATCCCGAGTATATGCGCCAGCTCAGGTCTTAGGACATAGAACATATATTGTACTAGAGACTCACAGATGACATATTGCTGCGTCTCATAGTTGGGTCTGTCTGACTCGGATCTGACTACGTCGAATCCGACCAGATCCTTCTAAGTCCATATTATCCGGTTAGCATCCAACGCTCCATGGCTAGTGAGACTAAGCCATCGACCGTGTCATATGCTAGTCTAGTTGGTTGCGCGTCCACACAGCCCTTTCTACTAGGGACCTTTTACGACAGTCATCATACAATGCATAGTCCCACAAACAAGTCACGTACTCACTGATACACATCATTGAAAATGTCCAAGGACTATCTTTATTCATAAACACATAGGAAATATCATCATACATGATTGCCTCTAGGGCATATCTCCAACAGCCAAGACGTTCGAATGTTTTAGAGAGAAAATTGCGCAAGATGATAGATTTGCATCTACTGCACAAGTTGATGATGATAATAGGCTGAAGGCTATAATGTGGACTAGTGGACGAAGTAGGGCACTTTATCGGTATTTTGGAGATGCAATCACATTTGACACTTTATGGTACAAACATTTACAATATGCCATTTGGAATGTTTGTCGGGGTCAGCAATCACTTTGAGAGTGTCATTTTTCCTGGATTATTGCTTACAAATGAAAAGGTTGAAAATTTCAAATGGGCTTTCAAGGAATTTGTTGCAATGATGGGTGGTAAAGCTCCCGTTACTATTCTTACTGGTATCATCTAACTATTATTTCATTTAGTATGTGTTTATTTATTAGATTAATATTGCAAATTTTGACATTAATTTGCAGATCTGGCACTTGCAATTGCTAATGCAATAAAAACAGAATTACCAAATACAACTCATATATGGTGTAAATGACATGTCCTAAAGAGATCTCATGAACTTCTTGGACAAACATATAAGATATACAAAACATTTGCTGATGATTTCCACAAGTTAGGAAATCATATGCTTACGGTTGAAGAGTTTGAAAAAGCTTGGCAGATTATAATTGATAAATATTGTCTCAAGGATGATGGTTTCATGACAAGAGCTTATGAAATCAGGGAAATGTGGGCTAAACCATACTTTCAAAAGATTTCTGTGCTAGGATGTGTAGTACGCAAAGAAGTGACTGTGCTAACCACATGCTGAAGATATACTTCCTCCTTCCATCTATATAGGGCGTAATACGTTTTTTGAGGCTAACTTTGACCAAATGTTGGAGCAATAATATATGACATGCAACTTACACAAAGCATACTATCAAATTCGTATGTTGAAAGCACAAGTGCTCCCTAGGTGGTTTTGGTAATTAATGTCAACATATCTCTTGTTGGACTAACACTTTTATCTAGTATGTTTCAGATAAGTTCAACAATGAAGTGGCATGGACTAAAGGATGTGGGAACTCCTTCAAGATGCTAAGGACAAAGGATTGGCTCAAGCTTGAATCTCAAGACTCTTCATTTTACATTTTAGTGATCCAAGATCACATTGAGTCTATAGGAAAAGCCAATACTATCAAGGAGGGATGAGGTGTTGCTTAATGAGCCTCTTGCTTCATGTGCTTTGTGATATGCTCCAAATACCCTCAACTACTTTCCCACTTCCACACATATGTCCTAAACCTAAAGTCGAACTCGCCCCACTGATTCTTCCTATCCGGAGCCACCGAGTTTTGATGTCTTAGCCACTGCCACAAACCCTAGGCAAATCGGTCTCACCGATAGGGATCTCGGTCTCACCGAGATGGGATTGTAATCTCTCTGTGTATGTCCATTATCAAAATCGGTCTCACCGAGTTTGAGCAATAGGTACTACCGAGATTACAATGCAAACTCTCTGGTTAACTTATTATCAAAATCGGTCCCACCGAGTTTGATAATCGGTCCAACCGAATTTGACTGGCCAACTCTCTGGAAAGCTTATTACCAAAATCGGTCCCACCGAGTTTGTGTAATCGGTCTTACCGAGATTACGTTATGCCCTAATCCTAACCGAATCGGTCTTACTGAGTTGCATTTGAGTCCCACCGAAAACCCTAGCGGTCACATTATTTGCTAAATCGGTCTGACCGAGTTTAACGATTCGGTCCCACCGAGTTTGGTAGAGTGTGTGTAACGGTTAGATTTTGTGTAGAGGCTATATATACCCCTCCACCTCTTCTTCATTCGTGGAGAGAGCCATCATACTGAACCTACACTTCCAGCATCCTATTTTTGAGAGAGAACTACCTAGTCATGTGTTGAGGCCAAGATATTCCATTCCTACCATATGAATCTTGATCTCTAGCCTTCCCCAAGTTTCTTTCCACTCAAATCTTCTTTCCACCAGATCCAAATCCTATGAGAGAGAGTTGAGTGTTGGGGAGACTATCATTTGAAGCACAAGAGCAAGGAGTTCATCATCAACGCACCATTTGTTACTTCTTGGAGAGTGGTGTCTCCTAGATTGGCTAGGTGTCACTTGGGAGCCTCCGACAAGATTGTGGAGTTGAACCAAGGAGTTTGTAAGGGCAAGGAGATCGCCTACTTCGTGAAGATCTACCGCTAGTGAGGCAAGTCCTTCATGGGCGACGGCCATGGTGGGATAGACAAGGTTGCTTCTTCGTGGACCCTTCGTGAGTGGAGCCCTCCGTGGACTCGCGCAGCCGTTACCCTTCGTGGGTTGAAGTCTCCATCAACGTGGATGTATGATAGCACCACCTATCGGAACCACGCCAAAAACATCCGTGTCTCAAATTGCGTTTGATTCCTCCAATCCCTTCCCTTTACATTCTTGAAAGTTGCATGCTTTACTTTCCGCTACTCATAAACTCTTTGCATGCTTGCTTGCTATATGTTGTGAATGTTAAACTTGTGCCTAAACTCCACTTAAACTTTAAAGAATCTTAAAAATTGCAACTTTGGCTCTTAGTGTCTAATCACCCCCCCCCCCTCTGGACACCTCTTCTCAAGGTCCTACAAGTGGTATCAGAGCATTGGTCTCCATTGCTTTGGTTTAATCACCATTGGAGGAAGATGGATGAGTCTACTATTGGGAGTCTTGGACATAGAGTGCCTATTCTTGATGGAGAGTATTTTCATGAGTGGATAAATGAGATGCTTGTTATTTTCAATCAATATCATTTTAACAAGTACATTGCTAGCCCTTGTGCGCCTTATGTTGATCCTATGCATCCTACCCATGATAAGTCAATTGACATGATTAGGAATCTTAGAACTGCCGAACTTATCCTTAGAGGATTGCCTAGAAACTTGATTGGATGTTTGCCTACTTTCAAGTGTGCCTACACCATATGAAAATTTCTTGAGGAACGATTTCCAGATTATTCATTGAAAAATCTAGATGAAATTCTCCATAAGTCTATTACCTTGAGTAAAATGAATACTAGTGATCCTATGTTTGGTGATCGTCTATTTGAGCTTACAAACCTTATGCGTGCCAAAGGAAATGTTGGTATTATTAGTGACATTATTTCCGAAGCTATAAAAATTCATAAGCAAGATTATTGTCAAACTCATTCTAACGAATCACCCTCTCTAGGATTTGATCCACCACATGACGATGTTGAACATGGATACTATGATGAGGATGATGATAGTGACTTCGATCTTGATGATGCAATGAGACACTTTGGTCTTATGGCAAATCTTCGGGGATATATGTCAGGAGGAAAGGAACGGGTCCTTGATAGTGGATGTACCGATCACATGACCGGAGATAAAGACATGTTTCGTGAGCTTGCTGATAATGATAGTCCTCGAAAGTACGTCACTTTCGGTGACATCTCAAAGGGTAAGGTGGTTGGCCTCGGTAAGGTGGCCATATCACATGATAGCTCCATACAAAATGTCATGCTCGTTGAATCTCTTGGATACAACTTACTTTCAGTATCTAGACTTGCTGATTTCGGTTCCAATGTCCTATTTACCGAAGTAGATTGCCAAGTGTTTCGTTGAGACAATCATAAAATGGTATTTACCGGTGTGCGTAGAGGTGATCTATACATTGTTGATTTCACTAAAAAGGCTCAACCTAAAACTTGCTTCATTGCTAAATCCTCAAAAGGTTGGCTATGGCATAGAATATTAGGTCATGTTGGTATGCGAAACCTTGACAAGCTTATTAAGGGAAATCATATCCTTGGAGTTAATGATGTCATATTTGATAAGGATAGACTTTGCAGCGCTTGTCAGGCAGGTAAACAGGTTGGAGGAAGGCATCTCGTGAAGAACATCATGACCACAAGGAGGCCACTCAAGCTACTACACATGGATCTTTTTGGTCCCAACTCTTACAAGAGTCTCGGTGGAAATTATTTTGGTCTAGTTATAGTTGATGATTTTTCAAGATTTACATGGGTGTTCTTTCTTGATGATAAATCGCAAGTCCAAAAGATCTTCAAAAACTTCGCTAGGAAGGCCCAAAATCAATTTGAAGTGAAGATCAAGAAGGTTCGCAGTGACAACGAAACGGAGTTCAGGAACGCAAATGTGGACACCTTTCTTGACGAACAAGGGATTTCACACGAGTTCTCGGCTACGTACACACCTCAACAAAATGGAGTTGTTGAGAGGAAGAACCGGACGCTCATCAAAATGGCGAGAACGATGCTTGATGAGTACAAGACGCCGAAGCACTTTTGGGCAGAAGCGGTTGAGACAACTTGTCATGCAACAAATCGCTTGTATCTTCACAAGCTACTCGGGAAGACGGCATACGAGCTCCTCATCGGTAACAAACCCCAAGTTGGATACTTTCGAGTATTCGGCTCAAAGTGCTACATTCTTGATAAGCATCGTCATTCTAAATTTGCTCCTAAGTCTCATGAAGGTTTCCTACTAGGTTATGGCTCAAACTCTCACACTTACCGTGTCTACAACAATTTCACCCGAAAGGTTGAAGACACGGTAGATGTGAAGTTTGATGAATCTAACGGCTCGCAAGTAGAGCAATTGCCAATTGATGTAGGAGACAAAGATCCTTCGGAAGCAATCCAAGACTTGTCTATTGGCAAGGTCCGTCCAACGGAGGTGAAGGAGAGTACCTCGTCTGTCCAAGTGGAAGCTTCTACTTCACGACAAGGTGAACCAAGAGTTGTTACAGAAGCATCCACAAGTGGGACACACCAAGATGATGGAAACGAGGAAGTGCATCAAGATGAACGTCAACAACCTCCTTCTCCACCATGACAAGAGAACGACAACGCCAACAATGAAGAAGGCCAAGAAGAAGAACAAGATGAAGAAGATGTTCAACGAAAACCCAAGCAAAAGCTATCACGAGTTCGAGCAAGAATTGCTAAAGATCATCCCGTCGAGCAAATCTACAATGACATTCAAACCGGGAGAATCACTCGCTCTAAAACTCGTTTAGCTAACTTTTGTGAAAACTATTCTTTCATCTCTAGCATTGAACCTATGAAGGTTGAAGAAGCATTGGAAGATCCGGATTGGATAAATGCTATGCATGAAGAGCTACACAACTTTGAGAGGAACCAAGTTTGGACATTGGTTGAGAAGCCCGACAACAACCACAACATCATCGGTATCAAATGGGTGTTTCGCAACAAGCAAGATGAAGATGGACAAGTAGTTCGCAACAAAGCACGTCTCCTCGCCTAAGGCTACACACAAGTCGAAGGTATGGACTATGGTGAGACTTACGCCCCCGTTGCTAGACTTGAGTCCATTCGCATCTTACTTGCCTATGCTAATCATCATGATATCACCTTGTATCAAATGGACATTAAAAGTGCTTTTCTAAATGGTGAAATAGAGGAGGAAGTTTATGTTAAGAAACCTCCCGGCTTTGTCAATCCTAAGAAACCCAATCATGTTTACAAACTTCACAAAGCTCTTTATGGTCTTAAACAAGCTCCTAGAGCATGGTATAAATGCTTGACCAAGTTCCTTATTGAAAAAGGCTTTGAAATTGGGAAAATTAATTCTACTCTTTTTACTAAAAGGGTTAATGGAGAACTCTTTGTGTGCCAAATTTATGTTGATGATATTATATTTGGTTCAACTAACCCTCATTTTAGTGAAAAGTTTGGAAAGCTAATGTCGGAGAAGTTTGAGATGTCTATGATGAGTGAACTCAAATTCTTTCTTGGTTTGCAAATCAAGCAAACTAAGGAAGGTACTTTTGTCTCTCAAACGAAGTACACCAAGGACTTATTCAAGAAGTTCAATATGCAAGAATGCAAAGGTATGACTACACCCATGCCTACTAGTGGACATCTTGACTTGACCAAAGATGATGAACCGGTTGATCAAAAGGTTTATCGCTCTATGATCGGTTCATTGTTATGTCTAAGTGCTTCACGTCCCGATATCATGCTAAGTGTGTGCATGTGTGCACGATATCAAGCTGCTCCTAAGGAATGTCATCTTAAGGCCATGAAAAGGATAGTGAGATACTTAATCCATACACCAAACTTTGGCATTTGGTATCCTAAGAGGGCCTCTTTCGATCTTGTTGGCTACTCCGACTCGGACTATGCCAAAGACCAGGTTGATAGAAAGTCCACTTCGGGTACTTGTCAATTTCTTGGTAGATCTCTTGTGTCTTGGTCCTCCAAGAAACAAAACTCGGTATCCTTATCCACCGCCGAAGCTGAATATATTGCCGCTGGTTCATGTTGTGCTCAATTACTTTGGATGACCCAAACTCTTAAGGATTATGGGGTATATGTGAAACATGTTCCATTTCTTTGTGACAATGAAAGTGCTATCAAAATTGGTCATAATCCTGTGCAACATTCTCGAACTAAGCATATTGAAGTTCGTCATCATTTCATTCGAGATCATGTTGCTAAGGTTGACATTGATGTTAAGCATGTTCGCACCGAAAAGCAATTAGCGGATATATTCACTAAACCTCTTGATGAGAAAGTGTTTTGCAGGTTGAGAGGAGAATTGAACATCATTAATGCTTCAAACTTGGAGTAGAAACTCCATTGGATACATGCAAGACATGAGCTTATGACTAATCCTTGATATTTCTCTTATGATGAAAATCTTATGTCTTGGATATATTTGTATCTTGCATGTCATCTAACCCATGTAGGTACTTGGTGGAATCAAATTCCATGAGATTGTAATCTACTCATATCTTGAGCAATCTCAACATCACCAATTCTCTACACAAAGGTGGTTGAAGCCAAGGAAGAACAAAACCATTTAAACATATCCTTTGACAAATTCTATGTTAAGTTTTACGATTGTCATTCTTGGATACACAAGTGCTCTTCCTTGCAAAAACTAACCCGTGTAGGTAGATGGACTAAAACTCCAAGTGGTGCTCCAATTCTTGATGAGCTACATCAACCTTGAGCAAGCCACACAAGTTCAACTACATGGACATCACCACCAACCAAGGTATGTTGTTCCATCCTAGAGAAGCTTTACTCCAAGTCATGAGCTAAAGCAACTCGACAATATGTGAATATATCAAGATGCTTAACAAAAAATGGCAACCCCATTTTGAGCTTAAACGATGAGTATGACCTATGATCAAGTGATCTCACTTGACTCCTAAGTCAATATACTCTAACATAGGTAACTTTGTCGCCGACCATCTCTAGATGAAGTTCTCTTGTGTTCTTTTCTGTGATTTTGCATTTGTCTCATGCATATTTGTTTCCCCTCTTTCAATTTTTTTTTTAAAACTTCATCTAGATTTTTTTTCTGTTCTGCATTTTCTGCATTCCAATTCCTTGCATATCTTTTAGTTAATCCCTTGCAAATATTTGTGAGATCTTACTAGTCTAGTGAGCTGAGGTGACAAGTGTTTTCTCTGTGATGAACTCGGTTACACCGATTTGTTATTTTCGGTCCAACCAAATCCTTTCGGTCCCACCGAAGCATACCACTCGGTGCCACCGATTTCACAACAGGAAAAACAGTTTGCCACATATTCTGTGTTTCTTTTGATCCAGCTCCACTCAATGAATCTTGTCCTCTACAAACATCACATTTTTATCATTGCTTTATGGTGTGACTCAAGGATCGAACCCATTCACAACAAATTTCAGAGGGAGAGAGAGATTACATCTTTATCAAGCCCTTCTTGGAAATTGATGTCAAAGGGGGAGAGAGAGATCACATCAAAGCTTATCATTTAGAGAGAGAGAGATCACATCTCAGAGGGAGAGAGAGATCCTTCAGGGAGAGAGAGAGAGATCTCCAGGGTGAGAGAATACTAGTAGAAAGTATTTCTCAAGGATCCTAGATGCTTGGTGTTCAAGAGGAGAGATGCCCACATGTCTTGTTGAGGGGAGAGACATGTTCATATGATCTGTTGTGCTTATTTGCATTAGCATACATTAGCTCTGATCATCATTCATATCTTTCAACTCTGATCTTTCAGCTCTGATTTTCTATTCCCTATCTTCTCCCAGTATCCCATGCTAGATTCAGGGGGAGCAAGACATCTAAGGGAAAGAAATCATTTAAATTCATTGCACATCTTTACACTTGGGGACATGTCTAATCCAATGTAGTACTTAGTACTCACTCTCTACATGTCATCCCAGTCTTGGTATTCATGTGGTTTCTTTTGTTTGCTCTGGCTAGTGGATGCATCTGTGTTATCTAACCTTGTTTACGCAGGTTCATTCCATCCTAAGCCAACTCAAGACCACAAGGTAAGTATATGCATCACAATCATGTGTATGAGGAATTCTTGCTGATGTACATACTGTTTGCAAGAAGGACTCATGGGCATGAAGGTATTTCCTTGAATACTTTTTGCTCTGATGCATATGGCCAAGATACATATAACACGTTGCCTGCTCTATCATGGTTATGCTATCACATGCTTCTATATTCCATATTCACATGATTGCATACATGTAGGGGGAGCCTATGCTTGTTACATGTCCTTCCAAAGCTTTACTTGCTACTCTTTATATCTTTATCTAAAGCTTTGATGTATGTTGTCATCAATTACCAAAAAGGGGGAGATTAAAAGCACAAGTGCTCCCTAGGTGGTCTTGGTAATTAATGTCAACATATCTCTTGTTGGACTAACACTTTTATCTAGTATGTTTCAGATAAGTTCAACAATGAAGTGGCATGGACTAAAGGATGTGGGAACTCCTTCAAGATGCTAAGGACAAAGGATTGGCTCAAGCTTGAATCTCAAGACTCTTCATTTTACATTTTAGTGATCCAAGATCACATTGAGTCTATAGGAAAAGCCAATACTATCAAGGAGGGATGAGGTGTCGCTTAATGAGCCTCTTGCTTCATGTGCTTTGTGATATGCTCCAAATACCCTCAACTACTTTCCCACTTCCACACATATGTCCTAAACCTAAAGTCGAACTCGGCCCACTGATTCTTCCTATCCGGAGCCACCGAGTTTTGATGTATTAGCCACTGCCACAAACCCTAGGCAAATCGGTCTCACCGATAGGGATCTCAGTCTCACCGAGATGGGATTGTAATCTCTCTATGTATGTCCATTATCAAAATCGGTCTCACCGAGTTTGAGCAATCGGTACTACCGAGATTACAATGCAAACTCTCTGGTTAACTTATTATCAAAATCGGTCCCACCGAGTTTGATAATCGGTCCAACTGAGTTTGCCTGACCAACTCTCTGGAAAGCTTATTACCAAAATCGGTCCCACCAAGTTTGTGTAATCGGTCTTACCGAGATTACGTTATGCCCTAACACTAACCAAATCGGTCTTACCGAGTTGCATTTCAGTCCCACCGAAAACCCTAACGGTCACATTATTTGCTAAATCGGTCTGACCGAGTTTAACGATTCGGTCCCATCGAGTTTGGTAGATTGTGTGTAATGGTTAGATTTTGTGTGGAGGCTATATATACCCCTCCACCTCCTCTTCATTCGTGGAGAGAGCCATCAGGCTGAACCTACACTTCCAGCATCCTATTTCTGAGAGAGAACTACCTACTCATGTGTTGAGGCCAAGATATTCCATTCCTACCATATGAATCTTGATCTCTAGCCGTCCCCAAGTTTCTTTCCACTCAAATCTTCTTTCCACCAGATCCAAATCCTATGAGAGAGAGTTGAGTGTTGGGGAGACTATCATTTGAAGCACAAGAGCAAGGAGTTCATCATCAACGCACCATTTGTTACTTCTTGGAGAGTGGTGTCTCCTAGATTGTCTAGGTGTCACTTGGGAGCCTCCGACAAGATTGTGGAGTTGAACCAAGGAGTTTGTAAGGGCAAGGAGATCGCCTACTTCGTGAAGTTCTACCGCTAGTGAGGCAAGTCCTTCGTAGGCGACGGCCATGGTGGGATAGACAAGGTTGCTTCTTCGTGGACCCTTCGTGGGTGGAGCCCTCGTGGACTCGCGCAGCCGTTACCCTTCGTGGGTTGAAGTCTCCATCAACATGGATGTACGATAGCACCACCTATCGGAACCACGCCAAAAACATCCGTGTCTCCAATTGCGTTTGAATCCTCCAATCCCTTCCCTTTACATTCTTGCAAGTTGCATGCTTTACTTTCCGCTGCTCATAAAATCTTTGCATGCTTGCTTGCTATATGTTGTGAATGTTAAACTTGTGCATAAACTCCACTTAAACTTTAAAGAATCTTAAAAATTGCAACTTTGGCTCTTAGTGTCTAATCAACCCCCCTCTAGACACCTCTTCTCAAGGTCCTACATATGTGAAAGGAGGTTCCAATGATATAATTTTCACATTATACATCTCATGTACTATTAATCTTGTCAATGGTCAAAGGCAGTCTTAAAAAACGCATTAGGCCCTATATAGATGGAAGTAGGGAGTATACTATTTGCAAATCTTCTATTAATGCATTTGTTACTCAATATACAAAACTAATAGATGATAGAGAAAGTTGTGATGCCATGGCCGAGATGAAGGAAATATGCCCTAGAGGTAATAATAAAGTTGTTATTTATATTTCCTTATATCATGATAAATGTTTATTATTCATGCTAGAATTGTATTAACCGGAAACTTAGTACATGTGTGAATACATAGACAAAAACAGAGTGTCCCTAGTATGCCTCTACTAGATTACTCGTTAATCAAAGATGGTTAAGTTTCCTAACCATAGACATGTGTTGTCATTTGATGAACGGGATCACATCATTAGAGAATGAAGTGATGGACAAGACCCATCCGTTAGCTTAACATAATGATCGTTGAGTTTTATTGCTATTTCTTTCTTCATCACTTATACATATTCCTCTGACTATGAGATTATGCAACTCCTGAATACCGGAGGAACACCTTGTGTGCTATCAAACATCACAACATAACTGGGTGATTATAAACATGCTCTATAGGTGTTTCCGAAGGTGTTTGTTGGGTTGGCATAGATCAAGATTAGGATTTGTCACTCCGAGTATCGAAGAGGTATCTCTGGGCTCTCTCGGTAACGCACATTGATACGTCTCCATCATATCTATAATTTTTTATTGTTCCATGCCAATATTATACAACTTTCATATAGTTTTGGCAACTTTTTATTCTATTTTTGGGACTAACATATTGATCCAGTGCCAGTTCCTGTTTGTTGCGTGTTTTTTGTTTCGCAGAAAATCCATATCAAACGGAGTCCAAATGGGATAAAAACTGACGGAGATTTTTTTGGAATATATGTGAATTTTGGGAAGTGGAATCAACACGAGACAATGCCTGAGGGCGCCACGAGGCAGGGGGTGCGCCCCAAGGGGGCAGGCATGCCCCTGACCCTCATGGACACCCCATAAGGCGGTTGCTTCCCTTCTTTCGTCGCAAGAAAGCTAATATCCGGATAAACATCATTTCAAATTTCAATCCAATCGGAGTTACGGATCTCCGGGAATATAAGAAACGGTTAAAGGCCAGATCTGGGAACGCAGAAACAGAGAGAGACAGAGAGACAGATCCAATCTCGGAGGGGCTCTCGCCCCTCCAATGCCATGGAGACCAAGGAGCCAAAGCTTCTAATTCATCAATGATAGATGAAAGACGAAGCTTATCCTTTTTGAGGATACCTACTGTATGCCTGGCCCAACCACCAAGGAATTTACATAATGCACGCATTTTGTTATTTCATTTGTGTATTGGGGTAGGCCCGGCGACTGGTTTCTCCCACACCTCCTTGACCATGTCATGGAAGCCATCCCGAAGCAACCACCCAAGTTCGAACTTGGACTTGCGTCTATGTCGTGGTCGTGGGAACCCAATAGTTAGAAGAATGGGTGTGTGGTCTGATATAGCCTCGATGCGAGGTAGAGCACGAACAGAAACCATAGGAAATTTTGATTCCCAGTCGGTATCCATTAAAACGCGATCTAGTTTCTCATATGTTGTTTCCGGAAGACTGTTCGCCCATGTGAATTGTCTTCTAATCATAGAAACCTCTCGCAAATCTAAATTGTTGATGAAAGCATTGAAAAGGAAAGGCCAATGATTATCAAACCTACCGCGGCTTTTCTCATTTGGAAATCGAAGCAAGTTGAAATCCCTACCTATAAGAATGAGATAGGAAATCGAAGCAATTCTTTTCCTATGCTATGAGTTTATAATGCACATGAAAAAGTAGATACGTATACCTTTCGCTATTTTGGCACATACATTTATTCTTATTTACTTGTGCAATTCGAATGATCCAACATATATGCAGTCATCAAACTTGCAGACATATTGTTTAAGGCCTTATTTGCAGGCTATTTGCTCACTTACCTTTCTTTATCTGTGCACCTCTTTCCTCCGATAATAATAGTGAACAACTTTTTTTCTGAATCAAGTATTACACTGTCACAAATGTATGCTGAAGCTACTCCTTACAGCAAGGAAAAAGATGATGAATGCTTTATATCTTCACCAGTTTTGTAGCATGTTCCAAATAGTTGGCTCTTTCATATGGAAATTCTGAAACTAAATGAGTTGGCCTGGAAGGCTTGCTTTGACATAAGCATTCTGTTTATTTTTGAAAGGGTGATACCCTTTCCAACATGGATTGTATCATACATAATGAAGCAGCTTTGTATCAATATACCCCACATTAACTAGTGTGATCAATAAATTATATTTTTTTGAGGTAGATGCATATAGTATCTGCCAAAGAATGTTGGTTGTGACTCAGCTGAGGGGCGTTGCTTGAAGGTAAACACAGGAGATTTTCAGACAGTTTGGTTGGTGTCCTGGTGCCAACTGGCCTGGCCTGGAGCATGCTTTTGGTTGGAGCATGCTATTCGTTTGGTTAGTGTCCTGGGAGTGCCTGGGATAGCCTGGCCTGACTGCTGAAAAAATTAGTTAGCCTGGCAGGAGAATCCAGGCAGGTTGTTAGCCTGGTCCAGGCGCAAGGAAACCGACGCCCGGTGGCCACAAATCGCTGCCTGGGATACTAACTACAGCAGTATTTCTCGATCGACGAGATAATAAATTGATTTTTTAAACTAGATAGCTTCCCAGGCCAGGCAAGCAACCAAACATCTGTCCGCCTGGGCTGCCTGACCAGGCAGAATTTCATCGAGATTTAAAGGCCACACCAGGCAGGACTTTTGGCCAGGCATGATATTGTGGATGCAAACCAAACTTACCCTTTATGCATTCTTATTTGAGGTTTCATCATGTTGTTGTAATTTAGAAGCTGACATGCCTGAAAGCTCGATAATGTTAAGGTTGACAAGTACTCTACAATACTTTTCTTTCCGTCTTTATTTTTCTTCATATCTCATTTCAGTTTCTGTATGTCCAGACTGTCTTATAGCGTTGTAAGTTAGTCTGGTTGCTAACGCATAAACATATAAAAAAGGGATAAATACTTTGTATCATGATTATTATTGGATTTCTTTTAGCCCTTTTACATTGCAGTTAGTTATTGTAAAGCATATTCTATTTCTGCACATGTAGAAGTCATTGTAGTCATATATCATCTTCAATTTTCACCCGCAAAAAAAAAATATCATCTTCAATTTTGTATTATCCATAATAGGTAGCTATATAATTTTGGCAGTACACATAACCAAAAGGTATATATAATTTTGATCTGAACTAGTACTAATATATATTTTGCTATGCAGATGTAGAATTGGCTTTTGTAGAATAAAAAAAGATTCAAGAGGTATGCATCTTGAACAAAGTAATTGCACCGTGAGGCAGTTTATATTTGTTTTCCTGGCTACATTCAAAGAGAAGCCTGCACTACATACCTATATTACTGCATTATTAAGTAATTACTGATATTATTTATATGAGTGTTTTTCCTGCGTGGTAAAGTTGATGCGTTGTGACCATGAGGTCACGGGTTTAAGTCCTGGAAACAGCCTCTTACAGAAATGCAGCGAAAGGCTGCATACAATACACCCAAAGTGGTCGGACTCTTCCCGAACCCTGCACAAGCAGGAGCTACATCCACTGGGCTGCCCTTTATTTTTTATTTTTCCTGTGATTAATCTATGCAGTAACATAACCACAGTGATGTCTCACTTTTGCAAATTCAATTTCAGCAACATCAAACATTGTGTGTCCATTTGATTTATATATTTTTGCAATATTTATTTTTATTTTATGCTATGTTAATCTCACCTGGTTTACGTTTGAGACGTGTGTTGCACGTGCACGTTTACTAGTCCTATACGAAAAACAAAACATGAAGGAAGAAATTTGTCTCCATCCGTTCCTAAATATTTGTCTTTTTAGAGATTTCAAATGAACTACCGCATACGAATGTATATAAACATATTTTAGAGTGTAAATTCACTCATTTTGTTCCGCATGTAGTTATTTATTGAAATCTATAGAAAGATAAATATTTAGAAACGAAGGGAGTAGTAGCGAAGTATACTAGAAATACATGTATGTTCTTCCTCCATCTACAAACATAAAAAAGAAAAACACAGTATATTTTTTGCGTAATCAACACCATTCGAAGGTGCTTTTCAATGAGAATTCAACTACACTGTGTCTTTTTAATGTATAATCATCAAGTGTCAAGATAGTATAAAATCATCAGAAGTAAAAAAAAGCATCTAGCGACGACTATTAGCACTGGAGCGAGCTGAAGGCGCCCCGCTGTCTTCATCTTTTCCTCATCGAAGGCGGACAAACTTTATTGTAGTAGACAGTCGAAAAGTCACCGTGCTAAGGTCTCATAGGACAAGCGCACCAGAACAACAACTGTCGCCGACGATGAGAAGCATAGGTCGGAGGATCCAATTTATGGACACGCAGACACAGACGATCGAAGACAAGATTCGTGGATCCTGTCTTAAAATGAACGCCCATCGAATCCCATGAGATCCACCATAGAGAAACCTCCGCAGGCCCTCCGGCGATGCTGCAAACACCATCGGGATGGGAACTAGGCAGGAAGAATCTTATTCCATATTTAAAGAGCCGTTGCACATTTTTAATAAAAGAAACTTTACATATTATCGAAAGAGAGTAAACGGTGGATGGAATAATAAGTTCCGGCACGATATCTCTCATAGCTCTTAGTTGACGACGAGACAGCGGCCGTACGTCCCTGAGGCCCTGATGGCCGGAGCTGCTGCCGAGGGACAGCACTAACGAGTGACTGAACCTGGCCACCCACGAGGAGAAACATGTAAAGCGAAACCCACCAAAACATGGTGTACGTACCCACGCAACTCTGCGTGCGTGCATGCACCACACAGCTAGCAGTAGCCTCCTATTGCTGCACGTAAAATACCTGTCCCGACCACAATCACGCGGCATGTCGTATCACCATCGCAGCTGATACCCGGTAAAAGAGGGCCACGCGCGCCGCTGCTTCTCCGGCCCGTCGTTTGTCCCACTCCCACTGTCACGCACGTCCTGCAGCGCCCTCGCTCTTTCGACGTGTCCTGCCGGTGGTACGTCATTGCCGCGCAAGTGCGTGCGTGTTGTTGAAGGCAATGCAATTCTCGATGTATAGATCGGGTGCACGGTGCATATATATAAGTACAAGGGCAGCCCTCAGTCACATCTATACAAGGAAACTAGAGGCGGGGCCGGTAGGAGATTATCCTAACAGACACATGCACATAATATGTTCAACACTCCTGAAGGAAATATGTCCTAGAGGCAATAATAAAGTTATTATTTATTTCCTCATATCATGATAAATGTTTATTATTCATGCTAGAATTGTATTAACCGGAAACATGATACATGTGTGAATACATAGACAAACATATAGTCACTAGTATGCCTCTACTTGACTAGCTCATTAACCAAAGATGGTTATGTTTTCTAACCATAGACATGTGTTGTCATTTGATTAATGGGATCACATCATTAGAAGAATGATGTGATTGACATGACCCATTTCGTTAGCCTAGCACTTGATCGTTTAGTATATTGCTATTGCTTTCTTCATGACTTATACATGTTCCTGTAACTATGAGAAATATGCAACTCCCGTTTATCGGAGGAACACTTTGGGTACTACCAAACGTCACAACGTAACTGAGTGATTATAAAGGAGTACTACAGGTGTCTTCGAAGGTACATGTTGAGTTGGCGTATTTCGAGATTAGGTTTTGTCACTCCGATTGTCGGAGAGGTATCTCTGGGCCCTCTCGGTAATGCACATCTTTATAAGACTTGCAAGCAATGTGACCAAATGAGTTGGTTACGGAATGATGCATTACGGAACGAGTAAAGAGACTTGCCGATAACGAGATTGAACTAGGTATTGGATACCGACGATCAAATCTCGGGCAAGTAACATACCGATGACAAAGGGAACAACGTATGTTGTTATGCGGTTTGACCGATAAAGATCTTCGTAGAATATGTAGGAACCAATATGGGCATCCAGGTTCCGCTATTGGTTATTGACCGAGAATAGTTCTAGGTCATGTCTACATAGTTCTCGAACCCGTAGGGTCCGCACGCTTAACGTTACGACGACAGTTTTATTATGAGTTTATAAGTTTTGATGTACCGAAGTTTGTTCGGAGTCCCGGATGTGATCACGGACGTAATGAGGAGTCTCAAAATGGTCGAAACATAAAGATCGATATATTGGAAGCCTATATTTGGACATCGGAATCGTTCCGGGTGAAATCGGCATTTTACCGGAGCACCGGGAGGTTACCGGAACCCCGGAGGGGGCCGCGCGCCCCTCCCCTTCCTAGTCTGAATAGGACAAGGGAAGGGGGCGGCGCCCCCCCTTTCCTTCCCCTCTTCCTCCTCTTTCCCCCCTTCTCCTATTCCAACTAGGAAAGAAGGGAGTCCTACTCTCGGTGGGAGTAGGACTCCCCCCTTGGCGCGCCCTCCTTGGCCGGCCGCCTCCTCCCCCCTGGCTCCTTTATATACGGGGGCGGGGGGCACCCCATAGACACACAAGTTGATCTACGGATCGTTCCTTAGCCGTGTGCGGTGCCCCCCTCCACCATATTCCACCTCGGTCATATCGTCGCGGAGTTTAGGCGAAGCCCTGCGCCGGTAGAGCATCATCATCGTCACCACGCCATCGTGCTGACGGAACTCATCCCCGAAGCTTTGCTGGATCGGAGCCCGGGGATCGTCATCGAGCTGAACGTGTGCTGAACTCGGAGGAGCCGTACGTTCGGTACTTGGATCGGTCGGATCGTGAAGACGTACGACTACATCAACCGCGTTGTCATAACGCTTTTGCTTATGGTCTACGAGGGTACGTGGACAACACTCTCTCCTCTCGTTGCTATGCCATCACCATGATTTTGCGTGCACGTAGGAAAATTTTTGAAATTACTACGTTCCCCAACAGTGGTATCAGAGCCAGGTTTTATGCGTTGATGTTATATGCACGAGTAGAACACAAGTGAGTTGTGGGCGATACAAGTCATACTGCTTACCAGCATGTCATACTTTGGTTCGGCGATATTGTGAGATGAAGCGGCCCGGACCGACATTACGCGTACGCTTACGCGAGACTGGTTTCACCGTTGCGAGCACTCGTGCTTAAAGGTGGCTGGTGGGTGTCCGTCTCTCTCACTTTAGCTGAATCGAGTGTGGCTACGCCCGGTCCTTGCAAAGGTTAAAACAGCACCAACTTGACGAACTATCGTTGTGGTTTTTATGCGTAGGAAAGAATGGTTCTTGCTAAAGCCCGTAGCAGCCACGTAAAATTTGCAACAACAAAGTAGAGGACGTCTAACTTGTTTTTGCAGGGCATGTTGTGATGTGATATGGTCAAGACGTGATGCTATATTTTATTGTATGAGATGATCATGTTTTGTAACCGAAGTTATCGGCAACTGGCAGGAGCCATATGGTTGTCGCTTTATTGTATGAAATGCAAACGCCCTGTAATTGCTTTACTTTATCTCTAAGCGGTAGCGATAGTCGTAGAAGCAATAGATGGCATAACGACAACGATGCTAAGATGGAGATCAAGGTGTCGCGCCGGTGACGATGGTGATCATGACGGTGCTTCGAAGATGGAGATCACAAGCACAAGATGATGATGGCCATATCATATCACTTATATTGATTGCATGTGATGTTTATCCTTTATGCATCTTATCTTGCTTTGATTGACGGTAGCATTTTAAGATGATCTCTCACTAATAATCAAGAAGTGTTCTCCCTGAGTATGCACCGTTGCGAAAGTTCTTTGTGCTGAGACACCACGTGATGATCGGGTGTGATAGGCTCTATGTTCAAATACAACGGGTGCAAAACAGTTGCACACGCGGAATACTCAGGTCATACTTGACGAGCCTAGCATATACAGATATGGCCTCAGAACACGGAGACCGAAAGGTCGAACGTGAATCATATAGTAGATATGATCAACATAGTGATGTTCACCATTGAAACTACTCCATCTCACGTGATGATCGGACATGGTTTAGTTGATTTGGATCACGTGATCACTTAGATGACTAGAGAGATGTCTGTCTAAGTGGGAGTTCTTAAGTAATATGATTAATTGAACTTAAATTTATCATGAACTTAGTAACTGATAGTATTTTGCTTGTCTATGTTTGTTTGTAGATAGATGGCTCGTGCTGTTGTTCTGTTGAATTTTAATGCGTTCCTTGAGAAAGCAAAGTTGAAAGATGATGGTAGCAATTACACGGACTGGGTCCGTAACCTGAGGATTATCCTCATTGCTGCACAGAAAAGTTACGTCCTGGAAGCACCGCTGGGTGCCAGGCCTGCTGCTGATGCAACTGACGATGTTAAGAACGTCTGGCAGAGCAAAGCTGATGACTACTCGATAGTTCAGTGTGCCATGCTTTACGGCTTAGAACCGGATCTTCAACGACGTTTTGAATGTCATGGAGCATATGAGATGTTCCAGGAGTTGAAGTTAATATTTCAAGCAAATGCCCGGATTGAGAGATATGAAGTCTCCAATAAGTTCTATAGCTGCAAGATGGAGGAGAATAGTTCTGCCAGTGAACATATACTCAAAATGTCTGGGTATAATAATCACTTGATTCAACTGGGAGTTAATCTTCCTTATGATAGTGTCATTGACAGAATTCTTCAATCACTGCCACCAAGCTACAAGAGCTTCGTGATGAACTATAATATGCAAGGGATGAACAAGACTATTCCCGAGCTCTTCGCGATGCTAAAAGCCGCGGAGGTAGAAATCGAGAAGGAGCATCAAGTGTTGATGGTTAACAAGACCACCAGTTTCAAGAAAAAGGGCAAAGGGAAGAAGAAGGGGAACTTCAAAAAGAACAGCAAGCAAGTTGCTGCTCAAGAGAAGAAACCCAAGTCTGGACCTAAGCCTGAAACTAAGTGCTTCTACTACAAGCAGACTGGACACTGGAAGCGGAACTACCCCAAGTATTTGGTGGATAAGAAGGATGGTAAAGTGAACAAAGGTATATGTGATATACATGTTATTGATGTGTACCTTACTAATGCTCGCAGTAGCACCTGGGTATTTGATACTGGTTCTGTTGCTAATATTTGCAACTCGAAACAGGGACTACGAATTAAGCGAAGATTGGCTAAGGACGAGGTGACGATGCGCGTGGGAAATGGTTCCAAAGTCGATGTGATCGCGGTCAGCACGCTACCTCTACATCTACCATCGGGATTAGTTTTAGACCTAAATAATTGTTATTTGGTGCCAGCGTTGAGCATGAACATTATATCTGGATCTTGTTTGATGCGAGACGATTTTTCATTTAAATCAGAGAATAATGGTTGTTCTATTTATATGAGTAATATCTTTTATGGTCATGCACCCTTGAAAAGTGGTCTATTTTTATTGAATCTCGATAGTAGTGATACACATATTCATAGTGTTGAAACCAAAAGATGCAGAGTTGATAACGATAGTGCAACTTATTTGTGGCACTGTCGTTTAGGTCATATCGGTGTAAAGCGCATGAAGAAACTCCATACTGATGGGCTTTTGGAATCACTTGATTATGAATCACTTGGTACTTGCGAACCGTGCCTCATGGGCAAGATGACTAAAATGCCGTTCTCCGGAACTATGGAGCGAGCAACTGATTTGTTGGAAATCATACATACTGATGTTTTGGTCCAATGAATGTTGAGGCTCGCGGCGGGTATCGTTATTTTCTCACCTTCACAGATGATTTGAGCAGATATGGGTATATCTACTTAATGAAACCCAAGTCTGAAACATTTGAAAAGTTCGAAGAATTTCAGAGTGAAGTGGAAAATCATCGTAACAAGAAAATAAAATTTCTACGATCTGATCATGGAGGAGAATATTTGAGTTACGAGTTTGGTCTACACTTGAAACAATGCGGAATAGTTTCGCAACTCACGCCACCCGGAACACCACAACGAAATGGTGTGTCCGAACGTCGTAATCGTACTTTACTAGATATGGTGCGATCTATGATGTCTCTTACTGATTTATCGCTATCATTTTGGGGTTATGCTTTAGAGACGGCCGCATTTACGTTAAATAGGGCACCATCAAAATCCGTTGAGACGACGCCTTATGAACTGTGGTTTGGCAAGAAACCAAAGTTGTCGTTTCTTAAAGTTTGGGGCTGCGATGCTTATGTGAAGAAACTTCAACCAGATAAGCTCGAACCCAAATCGGAGAAATGTTGTAACGCCCCGGATCCGATGCGCCAGGTGTCTGCCAGTTATTCGCCGTAGTTGCCATGTCATTTGCTTGCGTGTTGCATTTTATCATGTCATCATGTGCATTTCATTTTGCATACATGTTCGTCTCATGCATCCGAGCATTTTCCCCGTTGTCCGTTTTGCAATCCGGCGCTCCTATCTCATCCGGTGTCCCCTTCTTGCCTCTCTTCGTGAGCGGGTGTTGAACGTTCTCGGAATGGCCCGAGGTTTGCCAAGCGGCCTTGGTATAGCACCGGTAGACCGCCTGTCAAGTTTCGTGCCATTTGGAGGTCGTTTGGTACTCCAATGGTTAACCGGGTAACCGTAAAGCCCCCCTTTCTCTTTGCAGCCCAACACCCCTCCAAAGTGTCCCAAAACCCAGCAAACTCCCCTCCATGCTCTCGGCCATTCGATCACGATCGTGTGGGCGAAAACCGTGCCTCATTTGGACTCTCCTAGCTCCCTATGCCTATATAAACGTCCTCCCCGTCCATTTTCGCGGATCAAACCCTAGCAAACTCCTCCCCGCGCCGCCGGAAATGTCCATCCGCGTCGGACATGTCCAGCCTCCACGTCGCTGCAGCCAATCATACACCGCCACGTCACCGTCCCCGCCGCCGCAGCCAACCGGCGTCCTCCACGTCGCCTCCGCGCCTGCGCCCACTTCGCCGCACCCGCGCGGGCCCATCAGGCCCAGCCGCGGCCCTCCCGGCCCGGGTCGCCGCGTCGCCTCCCGCGGGCGCCCGAGCCCCACCGCCCGTCCGTCTGCGCCCCGCGGCTCGCCTCCCACCGCCGCCTCGCCGGAACCCCGCCGCCGCACCTGCTCACCGCCGCCGCCAACTCGCCAGCGAGCGCCGCCCGCTCCGGCGTCTCCCTCCACCTCGCCATCGCCCGAATCCGGCCAACTCCGGCTAGATCCGGCAGCCCCCGCACCGTCCCCGACGTTCCTCGTCGCGCCCCGCCGTCCGCGTCTTCGCCCCGCGTCGCCGGAGACCTCCAGCACCGCCACCACCATGGATCGGGAGGTCCCGATCCAAACGATGCCGCCCAGCCTCGCGCGCCCCGCGTGGGCCCCGGACCTCCCCAAGGCCCATCTCCAACCCGGCGCCTCGGCCTCCTGGGCCACGGCCTAGCCCAGCAGCCGCGGCCAGCGCTCGACCCTGCCAGGCCGCCTCCTCCACCGACATGGGCCAGGCCCGCTAGGTGAGCTCCTGTTTGCGTAAACCCCGCCCAGTGCACGCTATAGCTATCCACCGCTCATCTTGTTTTTTTTCGGAAAATCTGCCAAGTCCCAGATTTCTATCATTTTCATGCCATGTTCGTCATGCTATATCTCTGCATCCGTAGCTCCGTTTCGTGCGTGTAATATGTAAAATTGTTCGTCTCAACAAGTACATCATTTCATTCCATTGCATCATATTTATTTGAGGTCATCTAGATGCCTGAATCATCATTCTAAGAGTGCTTCATGATGTTTTCTGCTGTCTGTTAACAGAACGAGCTCTTTTGTCATTTTTGCCATGATTAATGTGTGCATCCTATGAGATTGATGTCTACATGTATTTTGAACGATGCCATGTCTTCTTTACAGTGGTGCTTGCTATGTATTTTGTGATCAATGTGGTGACTAGCACAAGCATGCAAACTAGGCATCGTGATGTTGCTGATTTTAGTCCCTGTTCTGCTGTTATTTTGATGCCATGTAAACTTGATTTTACAAAGAGATCCATGCATATTTTGAGATACTTCAGTAAGGATGTTTTGAACATGTGGTTATTGTATATCCATCCCTGCCCTTTGTTGCAATTATGGAGTAGCCTAGCATGTCATTTTCGTGCTCTACTTTTGCTTCAAAATGTTTCCTGGCAGATTGTTTACATGTTATTCAATTTGGCCAAGCTTGTTGTAGTTGATCCTTGCATGCTATGGACTTGTTTTTGCCTTGGTTGGTTACATAAACATGTCTTCTTGATGATGCTATGCTTATATTGTCATTCAATGACTTGTGGTGAGTGAATCGAGCTTGTCAAGTAGTGTACATGATGTTGCTGTTTTGCTAGGCTGAATCTGTTATTTCGTGATGCTATATAAACATGTTGTTACTAATCATTCTATGCATAATCTGGAGATGTTTTATAAATATGTCTTGAACTACATGTCATGCTCTATCCATTAATGCCCCTGGTTGAAATTATAGCTTGCTGTAGATTGTTCATAACTTGCTTCAAAGTTGCTTCATAATGTTGCTGTCAGCCTGTTAACATTAAGTTCAGTTGTTACCATGTGTTTTGCTAGTGATCCATGCATCCTATGACCTTGCTATTGCCATGCTTAGCTTAAAAAACATGTCTTATTACTGTTGGTTGCCTTGCCATGCCATGTTTTGCTCTGTAGTGAGTTGCACAAGCTCATCTACATGCCTTCATAATTCTGTTTCTGCCATGTATGAATCTATAATATAACTTGCTATGTTTACGTGGGTGCCATCATATTGTCTGATCCTTTTTGGCTTATGGTCAGTAAGGGACTTTTGATCTATGCTTTGAGTAGAATCATGCCATGCCTTTGTTTGCTATTATAAGTTCCTATAACATGTTGTTTGATAGCTCTGAACATTGCAACCTGATGTTATTTTCTGCAAAGTCTGAAATTGTTATAACTTGCAATCTTACCATGTGTGTTTGAGCATGTTTTAGTGATTTCTGGAGTTAGCTCAGTGTTCATGTTTTGTTGTGCTTTACCTGTACATCATGCCCATGCCTTTTGTTATTACGTTGAGGTCCTGTAGCATGTTGTTTTGATGCTTGCAATATGCCTAGTTGCTGTTTTGGACAGCTTGTCCTTTAAACTTGTTTCATGTGTGTGTGTTGAACCGTTGCTCCGTTTTGAGTGTGCTCTATATGAAACTTGCTTAGAATTGCATGTAGCTTCATATTATTATGTTGCATCCTTGTTTTGAGGTGTTTGCTTGATGTTTGGGTGCATTTTGCATCAATGCCATGTTTAACTTGTTTTGCTCATATCTTCTAGACCGTAGCTCCGAACTAAATGAACTTTATAGGTAACTTGACTAGAATCTCGTGTAGATCATCTTTGTGCATCTTAACTTGATGTTTAACAACTTGAATATAAGGTTTATTCAGATCTGGACCAATTTCGAAATATTGCATATGAGGACTTACCGGAATTGTTATATGTTGTTCCCGGCCTCATTTAAACTTGCCTTGATGTGTTACTCTTGTTTGCATCATCTCTTGCCATGAGTAGCTTCATGTAGTCTTGGCATGCATCATGCTTGTTGTGCATCATGCCTTGCTCATGTGTGGTGTGTTTACCATGTTGTGTGCTTCTTCTTGTTAGTTCCTGTTTCGTTGCGATCATGAGGATTTGTTCGTCTACGCTTGGTTCATCGTCGTGGCTTCATCTTCTTCATGGACTCGTTCTTCTTCCTAGCGGGATTTCAGGCAAGATGACCGCTACCCTGGATCTCACTACTATCATTGCTATGCTAGTTGCTTCGTTCTATCGCTATGTTGCGCTACCTATCACCTGTTTATCAAGCCATCCCAAATTGCCATGAACCTCTAACCTTTGACACCTTTCCTATGCAAACCGTTGTTTGGCTATGTTATCGCTTTTGCTTAGCCCCTCTTATAGCGTTGCTAGTTGTAGGTGAACTTGAAGATTGCTCCATGGTGGACAGGATATTGGTTGGGATATCACAATATCTCTTATACTATTAATGCATCTATATACTTGGTAAAGGGTGGAAGACTCGGCCTTTTGCCTGGTGTTTTGTTCCACTCTTGCCGCCCTAGTTTCCGTCATACCGGTGTTATGTTCCCGGATTTTGCGTTCCTTACGCGGTCGGGTGATTTATGGGACCCCCTTGACAGTTCGCTTTGAATAAAACTCCTCCAGCAAGGCCCAACCTTGGTTTTACCATTTGCCTCACCACCACCTATACCTTTCCCTTGGGTCGGCCAACCCGAGGGTCATCTTTATTTTAGCCCCCCCGGGCCAGTGATTGTCTAAGTGTTGGTCTGAACCGAGTAGACTGCGGGGCCCCCTCGGGGAAACTCGAGGTTTGGTTTTACTCATAGGATGTCTCATCCGGTGTTGCCCTGAGAACGAGATATGTGCAGCTCCTATCGGGGTTGTCTGCGCATCGGGCGGCTTTGCTGGTCTTGTTTTACCATTGTCGAAATGTCTTGTAAACCGGGATTCCGAGTCTGATCGGGTCTTCCTGGCAGAAGGTATATCCTTCGTTGATCGTGAGAGCTTATCATGGGCTAAGTTGGGACACCCCTGCAGGGTATAATCTTTCGAAAGCCGTGCCTGCGGTTATAGGCGGATGGGAATTTGTTAATGTCCGGTTGTAGACAACTTGACACCAGATCCGAACTAAAACGCATTAACCGCGTGTGTAGCCGTGATGGTCTCTTCTCGGCGGAGTCCGGGAAGTGAACACGGTTTCTGGGTTATGTTTGAAGTAAGTAGGAGTTCAGGATCACTTCTTGATCATTACTAGTTGACGACCGATCCTTTGCTTCTCTTCTCGCTCTTATTTGCGTATGTTAGCCACCATATATGCTTAGTCGCTGCTGCAGCCTCACCACTTTACCCCTTCCTTTCCCTTTAAGCTTTGCTAGTCTTGATACCCATGGTAATGGGATTGCTGAGTCCTCGTGGCTCACAGATTACTACAACAACAGTTGCAGGTACAGGTTATGCGATGATCATGACGCGAGAGCGATGTTTGCTTGCGTTGAGTTCTTCTTCTACTTCTTCTTCGATCAGGGATAGGTTCCTGGTCGGCAGCCTGGGCTAGCAGGGTGGATGTCGTTTGAGTTTCTGTTTGTGTTTCATCTGTAGTCGGATGTTGATCTTATGTATGATGATGTTGTATTCGTGTGGCATTGTATGCCTCTTGTATGTATCCCCATCTATTATGTAATGTTGATGTAATGATATCCACCTTGCAAAACCGTTTCAATATGCGGGTCTATCCTTGGTGGGACCTTCGAGTTCCTTTTGGATAGGGTCGCATATTGGGCGTGACAAATGTGTCTTCATAGGATACCCAGAAGAGACTATTGGGTACACCTTCTATCACAGATCTGAGGGCAAGATTTTCGTTGCTAAAATCGGATCCTTTCTAGAGAAGGAGTTTCTCTCGAAAGAAGTGAGTGGGAGGAAAGTAGAACTTGATGAGATAACTGTATCTACTCCCTTATTGGAAAGTAGTTCATCACAAGAACCGGTTCCTGTGACAACTACACCAATTAGTGAGGAAGCTAATGATATTGATCATGAAACTTCAGATCAAGTTTCTACTGAACCTCGTAGGTCTACCAGAGTAAGATCCGCACCAGAGTGGTACGGTAATCCAATTATGGAAGTCATGTTGCTTGACCATGATGAACCTACGAACTATGAGGAAGCGATGATGAGCCCAGATTCTGCAAAATGGCTAGAGGCCATGAAATCTGAGATGGGATCCATGTATGAAAACAAAGTATGGACTTCGGTTGACTTGCCCGATGATCGGCAAGCAATTGAGAATAAATGGATCTTTAAGAAGAAGACTGACGCTGATGGTAATGTAACTGTCTATAAAGCTCGACTTGTTGCGAAAGGTTTTCGACAAGTTCAAGGAGTTGACTACGATGAGACTTTCTCACCCGTAGCGATGCTTAAGTCTGTCCGAATCATGTTAGCTATTGTTGCATTTCATAATTATGAAATTTGGCAAGTGGATGTCAAAACTACATTCTTGAATGGATTTCTGGAAGAAGAGTTGTATATGATGCAGCCAGAAGGTTTTGTAGATCCAAAAGGTGCTAACAAAGTGTGCAAGCTCCAGCGTTCCATTTATGGACTGGTGCAAGCATCTCGGAGTTGGAATAAACGCTTTGATAGTGTGATCAAAGCATATGGTTTTATACAGACTTTTGGAGAAGCCTGTATTTACAAGAAAGTGAGTGGGAGCTCTGTAGCATTTCTGATATTATATGTAGATGACATATTATTAATTGGAAATGATATACAATTTATGGATAGCATAAAGGGATACTTGAATAAAAGTTTTTCAATGAAAGACCTCGGTGAAGCTGCTTACATATTAGGCATCAAGATCTATAGAGATAGATCAAGATGCTTAATAGGACTTTCACAAAGCACATACCTTGATAAAATTTTGCAAAAGTTCAAAATGGATCAGGCAAAGAAAGGGTTCTTGCCCGTACTACAAGGTGTGAAGTTGAGTCAAACTCAATGCCCGACCACAGCAGAAGATAGAGAGAAAATGAAAGATGTTCCCTATGCTTCAGCCATAGGCTCTATCATGTATGCAATGTTGTGTACCAGACCTAACGTATGCTTAGCAATAAGCTTGGCAGGAAGGTACCAAAGTAATCTAGGAATGGATCACTGGACAGCGGTCAAGAACATCCTGAAATACCTGAAAAGGACTAAGGATATGTTTCTCGTATATGGAGGTGACAAAGAGCTAGTCGTAAATGGTTACGTCGATGCAAGCTTTGACACTGATCCGGACGATTCTAAATCGCAAACCGGATACATGTTTTTATTAAACGGTGGACCTGTAAGTTGGTGCAGTTCTAAACAAAGCGTCGTGGCAGGATCTACATGTGAAGTGGAGTACATAGCTGCTTCGGAAGCAGCAAATGAAGGAGTCTGGATGAAGGAGTTCATTTCCGATCTAGGTGTCATACCTAGTGCATCGGGACCAATGAAAATCTTCTGTGACAATACTGGTGCAATTGCCTTGGCAAAGGAATCCAGATTTCACAAGAGGACCAAGCACATCAAAAGCCGCTTCAATTCCATTCGGGACCAAGTCCAAGTGGAAGACATAGAGATTTGCAAGATACATACGGATATGAATGTTGTAGACCCGTTGACTAAGCCACTCTCACGAGCAAAACATGATCAGCACCAAGACTCCATGGGTGTTAGAATCATTACTATGTAATCTAGATTATTGACTCTAGTGCAATTGGGAGACTGAAGGAAATATGCCCTAGAGGCAATAATAAAGTTATTATTTATTTCCTCATATCATGATAAATGTTTATTATTCATGCTATAATTGTATTAACCGGAAACATGATACATGTGTGAATACATAGACAAACATATAGTCACTAGTATGACTCTACTTGACTAGCTCATTAATCAAAGATGGTTATGTTTCCTAACCATAGACATGTGTTGTCATTTGATTAATGGGATCACATCATTAGAAGAATGATGTGATTGACATGACCCATTCTGTTAGCCTAGCACTTGATCGTTTAGTATATTGTTGTTGCTTTCTTCATGACTTATACATGTTCCTGTAACTATGAGAAATATGCAACTCCCGTTTACCGGAGGAACACTTTGGGTACTACCAAACGTCACAACGTAACTGGGTGATTATAAAGGAGTACTACAGGTGTCTCCGAAGGTACATGTTGAGTTGGCGTATTTCGAGATTAGGTTTTGTCACTCCGATTGTGGAGAGGTATCTCTGGGCCCTCTCAGTAATGCACATCTTTATAAGCCTTGCAAGCAATGTGACCAAATGAGTTGGTTATGGAATGATGCATTAAGGAACGAGTAAAGAGACTTGCCGGTAACGAGATTGAACTAGGTATTGGATACCGACGATCAAATCTCGGGCAAGTAACATACCGATGACAAAGGGAACAACGTATGTTGTTATGCGGTTTGACCGATAAAGATCTTCATAGAATATGTAGGAACCAATATGGGAATCCAGGTTCCGCTATTGGTTATTGACCGAGAATAGTTCTAGGTCATGTCTACATAGTTCTCGAACCCGTAGGGTCCGCACGCTTAACGTTACGGTGACAGTTTTATTATGAGAATATAAGTTTTGATGTAACGAAGTTTGTTCGGAGTCCCGGATGTGATCACGGACGTAACGAGGAGTCTCGAAATGGTCGAGACATAAAGATCGATATATTGGAAGCCTATATTTGGACATCGGAATCGTTCCGGGTGAAATCGGCATTTTACCGGAGCACCGGGAGGTTACCGGAACCCCCTCCCCCCCCACGGGGGGTGTTATTGGGACTACATGGGCCTCGAGGGAGAAGAGGGAAGGAGGCAGGAGGGGGCCGCGTGCCCCTCCCCTTCCTAGTCCGAATAGGACAAGGGAAGGGGGCGGCGCCCCCCCTTTCCTTCCCCTCTTCCTCCTCTTTCCCCCCTTCTCCTATTCCAACTAGGAAAGAAGGGAGTCCTACTCCCGGTGGGAGTAGGACTCCCTCCTTGGCGCGCCCTCCTTGGCCGGCCGCCTCCTCCCCCCTGGCTCCTTTATATACGGGGGCGGGGGGCACCCCATAGACACACAAGTTGATCTACGGATCGTTCCTTAGCCGTGTGTGGTGCCCCCCTCCACCATATTCCACCTCGATCATATCGTCGCGGAGTTTAGGCGAAGCCCTGCGCCGGTAGAGCATCATCATGTTCACCATGCCGTCGTGCTGACGGAACTCATCCCCGAAGCTTTGCTGGATCGGAGCCCGGGGATCGTCATCGAGCTGAACGTGTGCTGAACTCGGAGGTGCCGTACGTTCGGTACTTGGATCGGTTGAATCGTGAAGACGTACGACTACATCAACCGCGTTGTCATAACGCTTCCGCTTACGGTCTACGAGGGTACGTGGACAACACTCTCTCCTCTCGTTGCTATGCCATCACCATTATCTTGCGTGCATGTAGGAATGTTTTTGAAATTA
>NC_041387.1:98296687-98309290 GCF_002162155.2 Triticum dicoccoides
GTCACCAGTGACGCATAGACTGGACCGGAACTCCTCAAATGTAGGCGTTGGTAACCCCTTGGTCATAACATTGGCAAACTGCTGAGCGATGGGAACATGAAGGACACGGATGCGCCCAGGAGCCACCTGCTCTCGCATAAAGTGAATGTCAAGCTCAATAAGCTTCGTGCGACGATGATGAACGGGGTTGGCGGAGAGGTAGACTGCAGAGACATTGTCACAGTAGACAATGGTGGCCTTCGGAATATCAAGAAGCAACTCCTGGAGAAGTTGCCGGAGCCACGAGCACTCGAAGACGGCATTGGCCACAGCACGATACTCAGCCTCAGCACTGGAGCGGGATACCGTGGGTTGTCGTTTAGACGACCACGATATGAGCGAGGGTCCCAGGTAGACGCAGTAGTCGGAAGTAGAGCGACGGGTGTCGGGACGGCCAGCCCAATTGGCGTCACTGTAGGCAACAAGGTCAGTCGAGGGCATGGCCGTCAACGTAAGACCCAGAGCCGTGGTGCCGTGGATGTACCGAAGAATCCGCTTCACCAGGTTCCAGTGAGTGTCGCGAGGGGCGTGCATGTGGAGACACACCTGCTAGACGGCGTACTGCAGGTCCGGCCGAGTGAGCGTCAAGTACTGAAGGGCGCCGACGCTGGAGCAGTAGAACACCACATCCGGCGCAGGCGAGCCGTCGAGCGCAGAAACCTTGGCCTTCGTGTCGATAGGCGTGGGAACGGGCTTGCAGTTAAGCATGGCGGCCCGCTCAAGAAGATCCTGCGCATACTGCTGCTGGTGGAGAAAGAACCCGTCAGCGCGGCGTACCACCTCAATACCGAGGAAGTAGTGTAACGGGCCGAGGTCCTTAATGGCGAACTCGACGCTGAGGCGAGCAGTATGCTGGCGAAGGAGCTCTGGCGAGGAGGCCGTCAGGATGATGTCGTCGACGTAGAGGAGCAGGTAAGCAGTCGCCGGAGCCTGGTGCTAGACAAACAGCGAGGCGTTGGAGAGAGTAGCTCGGAACCCAAGCTGCTGCAGAAAGCCGGCGATCCGCTGGTACCAGGCTCGAGGGGCCTGCTTCAACCCGTATAAGGAGCGGGAGAGCAAGCACACATGGTCAGGACGAGCCGCGTCGACGAAGCCAGTAGGCTGCTGACAGAAGACCTGCTCCGAGAGATGGCCATGAAAGAACGCGTTCGACACATCCATCTGATGCTCCGGCCAGGCATGCGAGACCGCGAACTGAAGAACCGCGCGAATCGTTCCCGGTTTTACAATCGGGGCGAAGGTGTCAGTGAAGTCGACTCCAGCATGCTGCCGGAACCCGCGTACCGTCCATCGAGCCTTATAGCGCTCGAGAGACCCGTCAGGACTAGTCTTATGCCGGAAGACCCACTTACTAGTGATGGTGTCGGCATGGGAGGGTCGCGGGACAAGCTGCCAGGTGCGGTTGCGCACCAGCGCGTCGAACTGCTCCTGCATCGCAGCGGGCCAATGCGGATCACGAAGCGCGGCTCGCGCTAACGACGTGAGAGGTGACGGTGCAGACGTCGAGGCAGCGAGGAAGTACTCATCCATGGAATAGCGCGTGCTGGGTCGGTGAATACCGGTGCGAGCACGAGTGACCATGCGGGTGTCCGGGACGGCTGGCGGGGCCGGCGGGACTAGCGGAGGGGCCGGTGGAGAAGCTGGCGGGGTCGGCGGGGTCGGCGGGGCCGACGGCACAGCCGGATGAGCTGACGAGGCCGGCGACGGGGCCGGCAAGGCCGGCGAGGGGGGATCGACCGAGGGCGGAGTCGACGAAGAGCCCATCGTGATCACCGGTGAAGCCGTCGATGAGCCAGGGTCACGCGCATGAGATGCGCTCGCTGACCGGGATACAGACTCAACGGGAGTCGGGGGTGTTGTGGCCGCCGGCGAGAGAGCCTGGGGCGGCGGGTGATGGGGCCGGGTCCGATGCCATGGACCCAGACCGGAGCCCAGGCGCGGCGGGAGCGCCAAAGCCAGGGAAGGCCCCGCGCTGCAGGGGGGCCGAAGCCAGGAGGGGGCCCGAGCGCAAGTGAGCGGCCGCCTCGAGGGGCACCAGGAGGCGCGGGTGACGATGGCGAGTTGACCGGCGGGGGTACCTCGTGAAAGGGAAAATACCTCTCATCAAAGTAAACGTGCCGTGAAGTGAAAACGCTGTGGGAAACCGGATCATAGCAACGATAACCTTTGGTGTTTGGTGGGTATCCGAGAAAGATGCATGCCACGTTGCGAGGTGCTAGTTTATGAGGAGTAGTGGAGGCGATGCTAGGATAACAGAGACACCTAAAAACACGAAGGTCGTCATAGGAGGGAGAGCTACCGAAGAGGAGATGATGTGGTGTGAAGTTCCCACGAGCATGGCTCATATGAATGTTGATGAGCAGAGAGGCCGTGAAGAGGGCGTACGGCCAAAACCAGGGCGGGACATTAGCGTGGAAGAGAAGAGTGCACACACAATCATTGAGAGTGCGAAGAATCCGTTCGGCGTGACCATTTTGTGCGAGGTATACAGGCAAGTGAGACGAAGAATCGTGCCATGTGTGGCAAGGAGGGTACGAACCCCGACGTTGTCAAACTCCCTCCCGTTGTCCGTCTGCAAGGCATGAATGGGACGCCCAAACTTTGTAGCAACATAGGAGTAAAAGGTAGTGAGAACGGAGAGTGCATCGGATTTTCTCTGCAATGGGAAGGTCCACACATAATGCGAAAAATCATCAAGTATGACAAGGTAGTATAAAAAAATCCGTATTACTGGCAATAGGAGATGTCCATAAATCACTATGAATCAACTCAAATGGATACAACGCCACCGATGAGGACACACTAAACGGAAGACGGACGTGCTTGCCGAGACAACAAGCATGACAAGTATGATAATCGGTTTTATTACACATGAAGGAAAAAGTCCTAAGAATATGATGAAGGGTGGCCGGGTTCGGATGTCCCGACCGAGCATGCCAAAGGTCCACCGTGGCAGAGAGAGCGACCGGAGCGGATGTGGAGGTGTTGGTGGAGTTCACCGGGTAGAGGCCGTCTGGGCTATCACATCATGGAGTACCATCCGGGTACGGGCGTCTTTGACAGAAAAACCCACTTTGTCAAATTCAACAGTTATATGATTTTCACGTGTAAGAGAACGAACGGAAAGAAGATTAGTGACTAACTCAGGTAAAACTAAGAAGTTAGACATATGTATAGGCATGGAGTTAGACGGAAGAACCATGATTGACATGAGTAATGGGAAGGGATGAATCGTCCCCAACAGTGATACGACATGCGGTAGGAACTGGATATGCGGAGTTGAGGTTACCAGGGTTGGAAGTCATGTGGGCGGTAGCCCCGGTGTCCATATACCAGTCGCCGCCTCCGGTGTATGTGTTGGGTGTAGGAGCGGAGGGAAGCGCCGCGAGAAGGGCTAGATCCCAGGGTGTCGGCGGGAGTGCGGCGGCCACGGCAGGGGGTGCGGCGGGGTAGGCGGGCAGGGCCGTGGGGTAGCTGCCTGGGGCAGCGTACGTAGGCGCGGCAGCGGGGTAGCCACCTGGGGGCGGTGAACATTGCCTGATGGGCGCCGTGGCGGGGGCCGAGGATCCCGGCCGGGATGGGGGCCCGCGGCACCGACATGGTGTACGCGTGGACTACCCCTGTCCAAGGGTTGGCCGCGGCGGCCCAGGGGGCCGGGGGCAGCGTCGGCTGCTTCGGCTGGCGGGGCGCCCCCCTCCCCCCGCGCGTTGTGCTGCTATTGTAGCTTCTTGCCGCGGCGCCCCCCGCGGCGACGATCGGTGGCAGGGGCGGTGGCTGCTACACCGGCGGTGGAGGCGCCTGGAAGTAGGTCACCGGTGGCGGCGGAGGCCGGGCGATGGCGGCGGAGCTGTGGGAGGGGCGGCGCGGGAGGTGCCCGCGGCAAGCGCCGTGTGCGTGGCTCGGGGCTTCACCATCTTCATCCATGTAAGTGCATCTAGTGCCCCTTAGTGATTTTGGTGTATTGAAGACTTATAGGTTAAGGGACTAATATGTTTGTGAGTGTACACAGGCTCTATAAGTCAATGAGGAGTTTGATATTTATAGTGAAAGTCGACCCCTAAAAATAAATGTCTTCAGGTGAAAACTTTGGTTCTCCTGAAGACTTTGAAAGTGAAGAAATTGATGTGACCATGAAGACTCGATATTCATGCGAGGAATCTGAAGCGTGAAGACTTTTATTTTCGTAGTTTCATTTTCTCTTTCTTGAGTCATAGGAAACACTGTACTGTTAAAGGGGGTCGAGGTAATACTAAGGAAATATATTTCCAAGTGATGCTCATCTCAAAATCCTACACCTACCCAATCCTTCGAGTGAAGCCATTGGAAACTCATATCAGTTTAGTCAATTTCTTCAGTGACCGAGATGAAGATCTTCTGGTCTCTGAGGAATTTGTTCTGACTGAGGAGTTAGGAATTCGCCAGTGTGGATTGCCTACACGGTGAGGAACATGATAGCCCTGAGGAATTCGAACCTCAAAATATCCGACTGTTGCTGAGTCGCGCGCCAGCTGTTCCAAAATATCCTACCACCTAACGGTCATATCTGCCAAGGGCATTTATGTCTTATCTTGTCGGGCTGCTCCCTAGGCTATAAATAGCCACCCCCTACAACCACTAGTTGGTTGGCTGCTCCGAGAGAAACTGACACTTGTCATTTGAGAGCATCCCATCCTCCGAGGACTTTGAGCGAAAATCATCAGGTGAGAAAACCCAAATCCCAAACCAAAACCTACAAACCCAAAGTGATTGAGCATCACTGAAGAGATTGTTCCTATGTGGAACCGACGCTTGTTACCTTTGAGGACTGTGTATCCTCCAGATGGTAAGGCGTCATGGTCTGAGCATCCAAGAGGAATTGTGGATTGCCGAGTGACCAAGTCTGTGAAGGTTTGGAAGTCACCTGTGAAGACTTACCACTATTGTTGGGCGAGGTCTGTGTGATCTTAGCTCAAGGAGAATACGGTGTGGACTGTGTGTCCAGGACTATGTATCCCCGAGTTTAAATACTCATCCGCTCCAACCAGGCGTAGAACTGTGCAGCAGTTGGAACTGGTCTACCAAATCATTGTCTTCACCAAGCCAACTCGTTCTATTTTCTCAACCCTTTCATTTCCTCATTATGTGTTGATGTACCTGATCATTACTGTTTGAAGACTTTGAATGGAGACATTCTCTATTTCGTCAATCCTAATTCTTCAGTTTGTTTGTCTTCATCCTGCTTATCATGTGTTTATGCTTTTTGTACTCAGTGCTTGTCTTTCATTTCATCATAATGACTATGATGTTACTCTGTTTTGCTTATACCTGAGTACTTCTTCCATTGCAAGTAGTTCTTCGCTTAGGAATTTCCTCACCCTGAAATTCCTTAGTGAAGATTTCTTAAAAATCGCCTATTCACCCCCCCCCCCTCTAGTCGATGTAACACACTTTCAATTGGTATCGGATCAAGGTACTCCCATGTTCTGTGTGATTTTGGTTTAACCGCCTGGAGTTTTAGTTATGTCGACTGCAGGAATGAGGAGTGTGTCCTGCCCCATCTTTGACGGTCATGAGTATCCCCGGTGGAAGGCCATGATGAAGAAGCGACTCATGACGATGAATAGCAAACTGTGGACCGTCACTGAGATTGGTCTTACCGATCTATGCAAGATGGCAGAGGCTGATGACATTTGCAAGTACACTCTACTCAACCTCACAGCGAAGGATGTCATTTACTCTTGTTTGTCCAAAAATCAGTTCAGGAACGTCATGCATCTCAACCATGCGAAGCTAATCTGGGACCGGCTCTCTGAGGTCTACGAAGGTCATCGTACTCGTCATGATCCTTGGTTTGAGGATTTCAAGGAATCACTCAAGGAGATGACTTTCGCACCTGAATCATCATCCTATTCACCATGCCTTATGGCAAAGGGTGCCAAGGTAACTGAATGCTACCTTTCTGAATCTAGTGATGATGAATCAAGTGATGAATTTGGCCCCAGCTATGTCAAACTTGCTTCCCTTGCCACTAAACAACAAAGAGCTCTTGGAAAAGTTCATAACATGCTAGATGAAAGCTATGATATGTTGGGTGAGCAATTGGATCAAAATAAGGCTTTGACTGATAGTCTTCAAAAACTTCGGTCAAAGTTTGACAACCTTCAAAATCATCATAACACTCTCTTAACTGATCATGAGAAGCTTTCTTATGAATTTCTTCAGAAAAAGCAAGATCTTGAGATGTTAAAAGTGAGTTATGAAAATCTTCAGAAGGAAAACGATTCATTGCTTGCTCAACAGATCAGTTCCGCTCAGGAAGAATTTATTCCACCATGTCTTAAATGCGTTGAGCGTGAATCTGCTAATTCATCAGCTGAATGTTCAAATGCTTCTATTGCTACAAATTCTTCAACTATCTCTGTGGTCACAAATTCCGCATTTGAGGATACCACATGTATCACTGACGATAATGCTGGGCTGAAGGAATTGTATGTGACAGACATTTACAAAAGCCTCAAAGGGCATCAGACTCTTTGTGATGTGCTCAAAAAGCAGATCTTGAACAGGAACCCTAGGAAAGAGGGTATTACCTTTCAGAGGAAACTCAATGCTGATGGAACCTATTGGAAACCAGAGCAGTACCCCAAAACCTCATGGGTTGTTGCAAAAGGACCTCCTGTAGATCCATGCAATCAATCTGGCTTTACCTCTGATTCTTCATATTCCTCTGATGACTCATTTGACTCCAACTATAAACTATTCAAGAATCAGAATGGTGAAGTATTTGCTCGATATGTTGGAACTAACTGCAGGAATGGTCCCCCTATGAAGAAAATCTGGGTTCCTAAAAGTTCCCATGAAAATCTTCAGGTTAATGTCATCATGACACCACCCATGAAGAACAGGAACCCCAGATCAAATTCTTCATATGAACCAAATTCTTCATATGGATCCAAGTCCTCATATGGACCAAATTCTTCACGAGGATCAAATTCCTCAAATGGATCAAAATCCTCATACGATCATCATCGTGTTAACACTTCTGTTTCCCAGGGAAAGTCTAAGGGCCATGAATATGTGCATTATTCTTCAAACCATTATGTTCATAAGTCCTCGAAGAATTTCTCTGCTTATTCATATGCTTATCCTAACCACTCCTCTGTGAAACAAAGTGCACTGGCTTCTATGCCATCATTTTCTTATGGAGCTCGCAGAATGATGAACTCTTTGCCACCCCTCCAGATGTGGGTGGTGGAGAAAAAGAACTAACCTCTTATGCAGGGTCAGGTCTCCAGACGAACTTGATCGTCTGAAGAATTTGCTGGAGACTTGAATATGCTTGAAAGGACGCAAGCTAAACATGAAGAAATGAATCATTCATTTCTCACGTCCTCATATTTCTATATTTGTTACTGTTGATGAAATTGATATCATATTCTTCACTGATGGAGTATATGGGTTCGTAAGTTGCACTAATTCATCTGCAGGATGAACAACCCAAGCTACTGAGTGGGTCCTCGACAATGGATGTACAAATCACATGACTGGTGACAGAAGCTTGCTGATGGACACTGATTTGTCACCATCTCATCTGAAGCATATCACCTACGCTGACAAAGGCAAAAGCAAGGTATTGTGTCTAGGTAAGGTTGCAATCTCAAAAGATAAACACATGGACAAAGTCATGCTTGTTGAGTCCTTAGGATTCAACCTTATGTCAGTCTCAATGCTTTGTGATCTTGATATGGTTGTTGTTTTCGGCAAATTTCATTACCTAGTGCTAATGGAATCTGACAACTCCAAAGTCTTCGAAGGCTTTAGGAAAGGAGACTTGTATATTGTTGATTTCTCTGCAGGACCACAGCCTGCTACATGCCTACTCGCAAAAGCTTCAGAATGCTGGTTATGGCATCGACGACTTGGTCATGCTGGTATTAGGAACTTGCGTACACTTGCGAAGAAGAAGCACGTCATTGGCATCGAGGGTGTCAAATTCCTCAAAGACCATCTTTGTGGGGCTTGTGAGGCTGGAAAGATCACCAGAGCCAAGCATCCCGCGAAGACTATCATGAACACTTCTCGTCCCTTTGAATTACTTCATATGGATCTATTTGGCCCTACTCATTACGCCACGTTCTCTAGTTCTGCATCACTTTATGGCTTTGTCATTGTTGATGACTATTCTCGTTACACATGGGTGCATATCATCACTTACAAAAATGAAGTGCAGGAAGTCTTCAGACGATTTTCCTTAAGGGCTTCCACAAACTTCGGTGTGAAGATCAAGCATATTAGGAGTGATAATGGAACCGAGTTCAAGAACACTAGCCTCAATGAATATCCCGATATGCTTGGTGTTACTCACGAATTGTCTGCTCCTTATACTCCTCAGCAAAATGGCGTCGTGGAGCGCAAGAACATGACTCTTGTAGAGATGGCTCACACTATGCTTGATGAATACAACACAGCTGAGCGTTTCTGGCCTGAAGCAATTGATACTGCGTGCCACATCATCAACAGGGTATATCTTCACAAATTCTTCAAAAATACCTCATATGAACTCCTCACTGACAAGAAACCCAATGTAAGTTATTTCAAAGTCTTTGGTGCTAAATGCTGGATTAGAGATCCTCACCATCACTCTAAATTTGCACCGAAAGCACATGAGGGTTTTATGCTTGGTTACGGAAAGGACTCGCACACCTACAGAGTCTTCAACATCAACCATCACAAGGTTGTTGAAACTGTAGATGTGTGGTCCGATAAAACTAATGGCTCGCAAAGAGAGCACCTACCTCCTGTGCTAGATGAAATGTCACCTGAGGAATCCATCAAGTTCAAAGCTACTAAGGATGTCATCCCTATCGAAGAAATTGCTGAAGAAGTCATTCCTGATCGTGAAGAAAATCATGTTGGTGCTGCTGAAGAAAATGGTCCTGAAGAAACAGCTGGGCCTATGCAAAGTCGTCAACCCGCACATCCTCGCATTGCAAATGAAGTGCAAGTCGAGAAGATCATCGATGACATTCGTGCACCAGGTCCCCTCACGCGCTCAAAAGCTTCACATTTATCTAACTTTTGTGGGAATTTTGCATTTGTCTCTATCACAGAGCCCACCAAAGTAGATGAAGCATTCATGGAATCTGAGTGGATTCAAGCCATGCAAGATGAATTGCATCAATTCGAGCTCAGCAATGTGTGGGAGCTTGTCAAGCGACCAGACCCACGCAAGCACAACATCATCGGTACCAAATGGATCTACCGCAAAAAACAAGATGAAAATGGCCTTGTGGTGAGGAATAAGGCTTGTCTTGTAGCTCAAGGCTACACACAGGTTGAAGGAATTGATTTCGATGAAACTTTTGCACCTGTTGCTAGACTTGAGGCTATTCGCATATAGCTTGCTTATGCTAACCATCATAATATCATCTTACAACAAATGGATGTGAAAAGTGCATTCCTCAATGGTAAGCTTGAGGAAGAAGTATATGTTGCTCAACCTCCAGGTTTTGAGGATCCAAAATTTCTAGATCACGTCTACAGACTCAACAAGGCCCTCTATGGCCTCAAGCAAGCACCTCGGGCGTGGTATGACACACTGAAGGAATTCCTCATGAAGAAAGGCTTCAAACCTAGTTCACATGACCCAACTCATTTCACCAAATCATATGATGATGAATTGTTCGTGTGCCAAATATATGTTGATGATATTATCTTTGGCTGTACTAACCAACGTTACAGTGATGAATTTGCCTATATGATGAGTGAAGAATATCAAATGTCTATGATGGGAGAATTGAAATTCTTTTTAGGTCTTCAGATTCATCAACAATACAATGGCATATTCATATCTCAAGAGAAATACCTCAAGGATGTGTTGAGGAAATTTGGCATGCAAGATTGCAAATGCGTCAAAATTCCTATGCCCACAAATGGCTATATATGCACTGATGAAAATGGTAAAGACTTCGATCAAAAGGTATACCGCTCCATGATTGGCTCTTTATTGTACCTATGTGCATCTAGGCCGGATATTATGCTTAGTGTTTGCATGTGTGCCCGATTTCAAGCTACACCGAAGGAATCACACCATAAGGTTGTGAAGCATATTCTTCTATATCTAGCTCACACACCAACACTTGGATTATGGTATCCCAAGTGCTCTTCCTTTGATCTCATTGGATATTTAGACTCTGACTATGCTGGTGATCGGGTGGACCACAAGTCAACGTCAGGCACATGTCATTTCCTCAGACGATCCTTGGTATGTTGGTCCTCGAAGAAGCAGAACTGCGTATCACTCTTCACTGCAGAAGCTGAGTACATTGCTGCTGGATCTTGATGTGCTTAATTACTATGGATGAAGCAAACACTCAAGGACTACGGCATCAACATGAAGAATGTGCCTCTCTACTGCGACAATGAGAGTGCTATCAAGATTGCTCATAGCCCAGTTCAGCACTCGAAGACAAAGCACATCCAGATTCGTCGTCATTTTCTTCGTGATCATGTGTTGAAGGGCGACATCTTCATCGACCACACAAGCATTGAAGACCAGCTGGCCGATATCTTCACAAAGCTCATGGATGAGAAGAGATTGAGCAAGTTGCGGTGTGAGCTAAATATCCTAGAATCTTTGAATGTTCTTTGAAAAGGACAAACATCCTAACACTTATGCTGACTTGATGACTTAGATGTGCAACACACGAAGTAGCATTTTTCTTCAATCAATGAAGACTAACCCTCTAAGTGTGAAGAAGTTAATGAAGAAATTGATTCTCAGAACCCTACGAGAATTGTACGCGGTGTCTGAAATCAGCTTTCTTATACGGTGGGTTACGCCACCAACCAAAGTTGAAAATCTTCAATTTGAGTTTTTCTTCATTTTTGAAATTCCTCAGTTTTTCAAATTCTTAAACTTAGCATTGTCTTCACTCTTTCCGTCGTTGTTCTTCATTTGACTATATATATATATATATATATATATATATATATATATATATATATATATATATATATATATGAGTTTATGTCCTCTACAACATTCAGTTATTGCTAATTCTTCAAGTTGATTTTTCTGCTAAGTGAATGTGATCGGACCCTTCCCCCTCTATGATAAACTCCCCAGTCCGTTCACAAATTCTTCATGTGCGTTCTATTTGAAACTCATTCAAATCCTTCACAGTGTCCTTTTCAGCTGAAGAAATTGCGAACGACACTTCAAAATATTCTTATCTGATTTTTTCGGCTTTTGCCGCTCAAACCGTTACACATTCCATGGTATAATTATCTATTTACCCAGGATCTCACACGATCTCCACTTCTCAGTACGTGGGTGACACATGTCGCGCGAATGAGAAGGGTCAGGGGCACGTTCGTCCAAATTCTTCGGGCGAACAGTTATTCATCTCCGCTATAAATACCCCCTCCCCTTCCTCATTTCACTTTTACTCCGCTCTAACTCACTCCCTCGCTCGAGCTTGTCGAAACCTAGCACCGTCGCTAACTCCATCATCGTCGGTGAGGAAGAGCTTCACTGCCTCGACCTCATTGCCGTCGTACTCACGCAGACCGCAAAAATCTTCCCTCCCCCGCCGCCGTAGACGTTTTCCTCCACCAAGTTAGGGCGTGGAAGATCCGAGCCGACGAACTTCCAAATCTACACTTCTAGTTTGTCGTGTTCTTTGTCAAGGGTAATTAAAAGTTACTTTTACCGCATTTATTCTACTGATGATTTTCATCAAATCTTCAAAAGGTGTTTATTCTTCAACCTCCACACTCTAAACACCTAGCACAAATCTTCAGTTCTTGGTATGTTTCTCTAAGTGACGTTTTTCTTCATGATTCCTCAATTGTGTGAATCTCACGATCCGCACAACTCTGGAACCTAAGACAAAGAACGCTTAGTGAAATTCTATCACATCCCTAGTTCTGACAATGCTTAGCGCTAGCATCTTGTGTGCATCATGTCTAAGTTTTAATTAAACTTGAAATGGGGACTGATAAACCCTAGTAGTAAATGAATTACAACTAGGGTCAAACTAAATCTTTTCCATCTACCCAAAATGGCCTTTAGAAAAGTTCGTCAATTTTGGAATGGGTGAAAACTTCTTCCAAAAATGATGCACACATTTCTAGGACATTTCTGGATTTTGGAGTTAATTCATACGTATTTGAATTTGGATAATTAAATGCTATATAATATTTTAAATGTCCAAATAATTCTGAACTTAAGTGCGGGGCTGTTGGAAATATTCCAAACAGAGCCCACAATTATTTTCAGGGTTTATGAAAATGCCTTAGCATTTTAATTAAGTCAAAACAATTACAGAATAAATAAAAACAGAAAACAATTAAAGAACATAAACTTACCTGGCGCTCACTTGGCAGCACACCTGGCCGGCCCGACCGGCCCAGCCCGCCACCGCTACCCCCCCTGTCGTCTTCCTCCCCCGCCAGAAGGACGGAGGCGCGTGGCCGCCCCGCGCCGGCCACCTCCTCCCTCCCTGCCTGCCTGGCTGCCTCCTCATCGCCCTCGACTCCCTCCGCGACGCCACGCAACCCCCCCCCTGACGCTCTCTTGCT
>NC_041387.1:98309791-98319778 GCF_002162155.2 Triticum dicoccoides
ACGCCGTTCGCCACGGCCAGAGCCACTGCCCCGCCTCTCCGTCGTGTCTAGAAGAACCGCTCCGTCGCCCTACACATCCTCGCCGAGCCGCGCGGGTCGGGAAGCCCTGCTTCATCCGGAACACTGTCGTCTTCTTCCGCGAGATCCAGCAATCGCCGTCGTCGCTCCGTCGTCTGCAGGCCTTCCCCAAGCCCGCCGAATATTTCAATCGATGTGTTGTGAGCCCCCGGTCATTTCCCCCCTAATCCCGCCTCCGTTTGATTGCCGTAGCCGCCGCCGCACGGGCTCGTCGCCGGCGAAACCTCGGTGACCATTTGGTCACGGGCGTGCACCCGTTGTGCTTGCCGCGACCCGTAGAGCCCCTCCAGCGCCTCAGCTCCCTTGTTTTTGAGCAGCAACGCCGAACCCGACCGCACCCGAGCTCCGGCCGCCGCTCACGAGCTCGCCGTCGTCGGTTCCGGCCACCACAGGCACGGCCACGACCACCGTTCGACGCGCGCCAGCGAGGGCTCTCCAACGAGCCCAAGCACCCCTCGAACCGAGCCCTGTGGGCGTTTCCCGAACACCTCCGCCGCGTCTGGCCATGGCCGGCGGCCTAACTCTGGCGAAAACGCCATTAGGCACTAACCTAATGACCCCCTGGCTCCATGACAGGTGGGGCCAGCCCCTGTTAATTTTTGGTTTAGGTTAAACCTAATCAGTAATTAGAATTGTTTCAGTGACATGCGAGTCCCGCATGTAAGGTTTGACTTTGGTCAAGTCTGTTGACTTGCTGACGTTAGGCTGACGCAGTAAATCATTTTCTGAATTAAAGATAATCCAGGAAATTCCAGAAATAGTATAAACTTCTAAAAATCATAGTAATTCAACCGTAACTCCAAATGAAATAATTTATATATGAAAAATGATCAGAAAAATCCAATCTATCCATCTGTACTAATTTCATGCATGATAGAACAACTTATGACTACTGTTTAGTACAAATCATATGAATGGCATTTAAATAACCACATGTGGAGTTTGAATTTGAATCTTGGATTGAAACCAACTTCATTTAATTTGTTTGTAGTTGCATTAGCCCAACACACTCACTTTGCCATGTCATGATCATGCATCACATTGTGCATTGCATTTGATTGTGTTTCTTCTTTGTCTGTCGGTGCTTGTCCCCTCTCAGTAGACGTGTACCGACGATGTGATCGATGACACCGATGAAGAACTATACTATCTTCAGAAGTGCCAGGCAAGCAAAACCCCCTTGTTCATTCTGATACAATCCCACTCTCTCGCTCCTGCTCTCTTTTACTGCATTAGGACAACAACGATTCAACTGTTACATGTTGCGGTAGTTGAACCCCTTTCCTCTGCATGACCTGTCATTGCCACAGTAAATAGATGAAACCCACTAGCATGAGTAGGAGTTGTTTGAGCCCTGATGTGCCTACTCATTCATGCTTGTTTGTCATGCCTGCTACTGCTTAGAGTTGAGTCAGGTCTGATTCATCGGGGATGAACTGGAGGTGTGTGAACATGTCCTACTGTTGAGAGCTAAGTGTGTGAACACGATTTGGTAAAGGTAGCGGTGAGAGGCCATGTAGGAGTACATCGTGGGTTGTCTCATTGAAGCCATCCTTATGAACTGAGTTCTGTGTTTGTGATCCATGAACAGCTACTACCACGCATTGGAATGCTTAAGTGCCCCTCTCGACTTATTAATCAACCTGATCTCTGTCCAGGAGTTGCAACTAGTTTCTGGTGTTTGTAGGTAGTGTTAGTAGTCTACCAAGTGGCACCCGGTACAGGTGGGCTTGGGACAGACTAGGCACAGTGTACCAAGCGTAGATCCACCCATCAAGGTGGGCTTGGGAACCCTGCTCACGTCGTTTGGGGCCGTGAGCGACACCCCGGCCGGATCTCCTTGTGGATGGAACCCGAATAGGCGATAAACCTGGACGAGAGACTTGTGTGGTTAGTCAGGTCATGGCCGACACCCTCGCTGGGCTTCCGCTTGAAGTTTGCCGAGTACATGTCGTGTAAACGCCGGTAAGTTGTGACAGTGTGTGCGAAGAAGTACACCCCTGCAGGGTTAACATTATCTATTCGAATAGCCGTGTCTGCGGAAAAGGACTTCTGGGTTGCCTCTACAGTTCATAGACAAGTGAAAGTGGATACTCTAAAATGCGCAAGATAAGTGTGAGTGCTATGGATGGCGTTCTCGTAGGGAGATGGGAGCGGATCCATAGTGGTGTATTGATATGGTGAATATGTGGACTCGTGTGCGCCACCTCAAAAGAGTTACTTGCAGTCGTAGTTCAGGATAGCCACCGAGTCAAAGCTGGCTTGCTGCAGTTAAACTCCACCACCCCCTTTGTTGATAATGATGCATATGTAGTTAGTTCTGATGTAAGTCTTGCTGGGTACATTTGTACTCACGTTGCTTAATTTATGTTTTTGCAGAGAGACTTCAGTCTCGCTAGTAGTTTCACGTGGACTTCGACGTTTAGCTTGTTACCTCAGCTATGATCTTGTGCCCTCGGCAGGATCTGGTAGATAGTCAGGCTTCTCAGCCTTTTTCATTTTTAGTTGTCTGTTCTCAGACATATTAAGCTTCCGCATGTGCTTTGACGTGTATGCTTTGAATGTTGGGTCGTGAGACCCATGTTTGTAATATCTCGCTCTTCGGAGCCTATTGAATAAAATACTTGAGTTGTAGAGTCATGTTGTGATGCCATGTTGTATTTGCACATATCGAGCATATTGTGTGTATGTTATTGAAATGCTTGGTATGTGTGGGATCTGACTATCTAGTTGGTTATCCTTAGTAGCCTCTCTTACCGGGAAATGTCTCCTAGTGCTTCCACTGAGCCATGGTAGCTTGCTACTGCTCCAGAACACTTAGGCTGGCCGGCATGTGTCCTTCTTCGTTCCTATGTCCGTCCCTTCGGGGAAATGTCACACGATGAATACCGGAGTCCTGTTAGCCCGCTACAGCCCGGTTCACCGGAGTCCTGCTAGCCCAGTGCTACAGCCTGGATTCACTTGCTGATGACCGACACGTTCGATGCTGGGTCATGGATGCCTGTCCCTGTAAGTTTGTGCCACTTTGGGTTTACGACTAGCCATGTCAGCATGGGCTCCTTATCATATGGATGCTAGCGACACTATCATATACGTGTGCCAAAAGGTGCAAACGGTCCCGGGCAAAGGTAAGGCGACACCCGTGGGAATACCATGCGTGAGGCCGCAAAGTAATATAAGGTGTTACATGCTAGATCGATGTGGCATTGAGTCGGGGTCCTGACAAATTCTTCAAGACACATCGGGTCAATTTCCTCAAACTTCATCAAATTTTTACAAAACCTTCTTAGAACGCATACGATCTCTCCAAATTCTTCGCACCTATACTCTGTTCACAGGTACACATGTCAGCTGTTGAATCACTAGGTTCTCATCAACTTAACTCATTTGCAGCATTCCTCGAAGAAAAGTTGCATGCTTCCTCAGAGAACTCAATTGTGCAAATTCCTCAGCTAAAGAAAATGGCTGATGGTAACCGTCCTCAGAAAGGAGGAAAGAAGCTTGAAGTAAATACTTCCTTTGAGATCCCTGTGGATATCTATGCAGGGTGCTGCATGCCTGATGAGGCAAAATATGGCAAGGAAATGAAGACTGAGCGCAAAGTGTGCATTCAGAGGATTGAAGGGAGATGGGCAAGAGAGTGGAGGGAGTACAAATATGTTACTCCAAAATACATGAAGAAATTTTCTCTTAACCCTCCATGCTCAAGACCTCCTCTGGCACCTGGCGAGCTAGCTGATCCAACAAGCCTTAAACGTGGTGAGGATTATGCTGATGAATGGGCCAGGCGGCAAGCAAAATTGGCCAAGCAAGCCAAAGAAGCAGTGAAGAAATTCAATGAAGATTCTGCTGCTGCCGCTGCCACTGCTGAGGCTTCTTCAAGTAAGAAGGGCATGCCTAAAAAGCCAACAAAGAAACCACTTATCTCTGCAATGCCCTCATGGCCAAGTTCTTCTGCAATGCCCTAACGGCCTATTTCCTCAGTGCCACCGAGGCAAATTCCTCAAGCTGCCTCAGTTCCTCAAGCTGCACCAATTCCTCGGGCTTCAAAACCCTCAGCTCCTCCGGCAAAGTCCTTAGCATCCGTGCATCTCGCCACGTGCCAAAGGACCACTGGCATATCTATTTCCTCAGGAGCTTCAGTGAGTTCTTCTGCTCACCCTTCTACCTCCGGTCCCACTCTGCTGAAGACCAATGCCACTGCTGGACGAGGCACTAGACCAAGTCCTCACAAGAAGCAGGTGGTCTTTCAAATTCCATCTGATGATGAGGCTGATGATGATGAACTTGCCAATATCATCAAGGACAGACAGCAGTGGGCTACTAGAGCCAAAGGAAGTGTTGTGCCCCTACTTCTGGATCCAAAGAATATCCTCGATTTCATCGATCTCTGGCACCAGGATCCCAATGCTCCAATGCCAGATTTGGGCCTCACTCCTGGACAAAGTCACGTTGTGACTGCATTCATCACTGAAGAAAAATGGAAGTATGACCAAGCCAGGTCAGTGAAGAAAGCGTAGTACAAGAATCAGCGCTACCTAAAGGACAATGTCCTCAATCTTTTGCCTGAGCAGCTCATTGCACTGCAAGCTGAAATCAAGAAGCTCAACAAAGAATTTGAAGCCTACAAGGCTGATTGGAAGGGTGCCAAGGTCCGATTCGTGAAGCTGACGAAGACATTCACTTCAAGTGTTGCTGCTTCTGTACGCATTGAAGTCACTCCGGCTGAAGCATCTGCCCAAGCCACTGAAGGAATTGCCAGCACCGCTGATGAATTTCAGGCTGCTGATGAAACTGCCAGCACCAGGGCTGCTGAAAAAATTCCAGCCTCTGAAGAAACTGCCAGGGCAACCACTAGTTTTGCGCCTGAAGAAATTGCCAGGATAGCTGAAGACTCTGTCGATGTTCCTGAAGAAACTACTCAAGACAGGCCAACTGCATCAGTTCTGCCTGAAGAAATTGATCCCACTGCCACTGCTCCGCCCGCACCAACACCGAGTCCAATTCTTCCTTCTGCTCTGGAAGTGAAGAAAACCAAAGCTGCAGAGCGTGCTGCTTTGAAGAAAAGGAAGGCATCAGCTGCCTCAGAATCTTCGGCCCCCAAGAAGGTAAAGATTTTGACAAGTTCACTAGAGAATCCCATTGATGTTATTCCTCTTGCAAGCATGCCATCTAAGGAACTTGTTCCTCATGGCGAAGAATATCACATTCCTGATGAATCTGCAGAAGAAGATCCCTCTGTTGCTTCCACAGAGCAGATGGATGAAGAAATTGAGGTTGAAGATTTCACCTCAACTCCTCCGGTATCATCGCCAATGCCTCAGTTTACTGCTGAAGAGGCCGGCGTTGAAGAAATAGAAGTGGATGAAGATGTGGACACTGGCTGCACCACTCCCGTGATGAATGATGATTTTTGGGAGAGTCAGCACCCCAACTCGCCTTTGTTCACACCAATTCAACAAATTCCTCAGTCCCCAGCTCCAACTGAAGTTCAAATGGGTTCTGAAGATATTCATGACACCCCTTCCATTCCTGAAGAGATTCTAGCCACTAGTGCTGATGAACATGTTGCTGAAGAAATGGAGGCCCAGGCTGCTACTGAACCAGAAGCAGAAATTCCTCAGCCTGCTGCTCCTGAAATTGAAGTCCCAGAGGTTATTCTTCAGATCATTGATACTCCTCCGCCACAGCCGAAGAATCCATTCTCCAAGACTCTGAAGTTCAAGGTTGATGCCTTCTTCAACGAGCATGTATTCTTCACTGACTACAATCCATATGATTCTGCTCGTCTAAGGAGGAAGCGATTCTGGACTGCAAGCCAAGCTAATTTCTATTCTTTAGTGTTGTTCAACAAAGACAAAGTCTTCGATCATGAGCATATTCCTCACTTGGACATGGAATCACTTCCTTGCTTTACACCAGTCCTCGCTGCCATTCATGATGCTAGCCTGCTCAATTTCTACACTGACATATGCGATTGGAATGAATAACTCATTCTTCAATTCTACGCGACGTTGCACATCACAGGCAATGTTGAAGATGTGAATTCATGGGTGTTGGACTGGATGACAGAGAACACACACTACAAGGCACCGGAAAATGAATTGCTTCATGCCATGCCTGTCAGTCCTCCCCCAGAAGGTGCGCGTCTGATATATTCTGAAACTAAGCTATCAGATCATTTCATGCAAGTGATGATGAAGCCACTGAAGCCTGGACAAGCATCAAGGACCAAATTCCTCATGAAGGAATTGCAGTATGTGTCAAGGACAGTCTATCGCATTCTGACAAAGACTTTGAGTCCAATCAAGGGCCACGACTCAAATGATGAAGAAGTCGTTGGCATCATGAAGAATCTGCTGTTTAACATCATGCACGGTATTCCCATGAATTATCATGATTTCTTCATGATGACCCTGGCAAATGTCGCTATGTCCCCGTTTGAGTTGAAGCCTTATGCTCCCTGGATCATGAGATTCCTCAGAACAAGGTCTTCACTCAACTACAAAGCTGATACACTCAACCATGGCAGCTTCTTGCCCCCGATTGAAGTCCTCAAACGGACATTTTCCTCGGCAGATGAAAAGGGCAAGGCCACTGCTGTCATTGATGAGGGCATTCGACCATTGGATGGACAGTTTCGCGAAGCTGCTTCATACTCCACCAATGATGATTCTGCCACTCATGATACTGGTGCAAATGCTTCAAAGCAAAGTCCTCAGGCAACAGCTCCAAGGGTGATGACTGATCGTGAGCTTCTGCTCAGTCTTCATCAGAAGGTGGATCGCAATCACAAACGGGTGAAACGTTAGTTTGGTTCCATTCTTCACAATATGACTGCCACTTATAATTCAGTGAAGAAGAATCATTACTACCTCAATGAAATGTTCGATCGCACCTGGGCTATATTGTCTCACCTTTATGGTGATGAGGATCTCAAGCAGATGGGATTCAAGCAGGACTTCGTCTAGGCTAAGCCTCCACCGAAGAATTCAAGAAGGTCGAAGTTCCTCCTTTGGTGCCCAGTTCATATTCCTCGTCCCGCGATACTGATGAAAATGAAGATCTGGATGACATTGCGGCAGGCCCTACTCCAACGGACGAACCCAACAACGCTGGCGCTCCTCCATTGACTTCGTGAGGAAATTCTTTAGGGTTGTTAGTCCTCACTTTCGTCCCTTTTGGTCCTTTGATGACAAAGGGGGAGAAATTTGAGTTAGTCTTCAAGCGGGTCTCTAAATATGGGCGTTTTTTTGTTAAGTTGCAACTCTCGCTCTTCTGAAGCTTTTGTTGATTGAGTTGTAAACTTAAGTCCGATGGTGACCTGATACTTTTACTCTGTTTTTCTACATGATATTTCCTCATTAATCCTATGCACGCATGCTGAATTACATCAGTCACCATATTTCATCATGCATTCCAAATTTTTCATTCTATATGTTAAATGCGTGTATGAATTACAAGATATAGGGGGAGATCTCCATGATTCTACTCTTCAAGTGTGCATTGCTTTAAAAGCAAATACCTCACTATGCACATCTTCAGGGGGAGTTCTTCTATATCTTGCAATCAAATTCCTCAATTTTGAGTACTTTTAATTCATATGTTTATCCCCGTTGAAAACTTAACCTATATTGTCATCAATCACAAAAAAGGGGGAGATTGTAAGTGCATCTAGTACCCCTTAGTGATTTTGGTGTATTGAAGACTTATAGGTTAAGGGACTAATATGTTTGTGAGTGTACACAGGCTCTATAAGTCAATGAGGAGTTTGATATTTACAGTGAAAGTCGACCCCTAAAAATGAATGTCTTCAGCTGAAGACTTTGGTTCTCCTGAAAACTTTGAAAGTGAAGAAATTGGCGTGACCATAAAGACTCGATATTCATGCGAGGAATCTGAAGCGTGAAGACTTTTGTTTTCGTAGTTTCATTTTCTCTTTCTTGAGTCATAGGAAACACCGTACTGTTAAAGGGGGTCGAGGTAATACTAAGGAAACATATTTCCAAGTGATGCTCATCTCAAAATCCTACACCTACCCAATCCTTTGAGTGAAGCCATTGGAAATCTCATATTAGTTCAGTCAATTTCTTCAGTGACAGAGACGAAGATCTTCTGGTCTTTGAGGAATTTGTTCTGACTGAGAAGTTAGGAATTCGCTAGTGCGGATTGCCTACACAGTGAGGTACATGATAGCCCTGAGGAATTCGAACCTCAAAATATTCGACCGTTGCTGAGTCGCGCGCCAGCTGTTCCAGAATATCCTACCACCTAACGGTCATATCTGCCAAGGGCATTTATGTCTTATCATGTCGGGCTGCTCCCTAGGCTATAAATAGCCACCCCCTACAACCACTAGCTGGTTGGCTGCCCCGAGAGAAACTGACACTTGTCATTTGAGAGCATCCCATCCTCCGAGGACTTTGAGCGAAAATCATCAAGTGAGGAAAACCCAAATCCCAAACCCAAACGTACAAACCCCCAAAGTGATTGAGCATCACTGAAGAGATTGTTCCTGTGTGGAACCGACACTTGTTACCTTTGAGGACTATGTATCCTCCAGACGGTTAGGCGTCATGGTCTGAGCATCCAAGAGGAATTGTGGATTGCCGAGTGACCAAGTCTGTGAAGGTTTGGAAGTCACCTGTGAAGACTTACCACTACTGTTGGGCGAGGTCTGTGTGATCTTAGCTCAAGGATAATACGGTGAGGACTGTGTGTCCGGGACTGTGTGTCCCCGAGTTTAAATACTCAGCCGCTCCAACCAGACGTACAACTGTCACAGCAGTTGGAACTAGTCTACCAAATCATTGTCTTCACCAAGCCAACTGGTTCTATTTCCTCAACCCTTTCATTTCCTCATTATGTGTTGATGTACTTGATCATTACTGCTTGAAGACTTTGACTGAAGACATTCTCTATTTCCTCAATCCTAATTCTTAAGTCTGTTTGTCTTCATCCTACTTATCATGTGTTTACGCTTTTTGTACTCAGTGCTTGTCTTTCATTTCATCATGATGGCTATGATGTTACTCTATTTTGCTTATACCTGAGTACTTATTCCGCTGCAAGTAGTTCTTCGCTTAGGAATTTCCTCACCCTGAAATTCCTCAGTGAAGATTTCTTAAAAATCGCCTATTCACCCCTCCCCCCTCTAGTCGACGTAACGCACTTTCAATCCTCCTCTCCTCCAACCGAAGATAGGCCACAACCCGAGGAAAGGTTGGGTCCGGAAGGAACGTGAGGTTGGAGGCTGCGTTGTTGAACTCCTCGTTCAGTCCGGCGGTGAGCGTGCTAAGGAGAAGTTCGTCGGAGACCCGCTCCCCGAGGTCGCGAAGTTCGTCGGCAAGTTTCTTAAGGCGCATGCAATAATCGTCGATAGGCGAATCAAGCTGGTGGCAGCCAAAAAATTCTTGTTGAAGAAACACGCGGCGCTGGAGGGCGTTGTCGAGGAAGAGCCCATTAAGCTTCGCCCACACCGTCTGTGCGTCATCAGTGTCGCAAACGAAGGTGTGGAAGATGTCCTTGGAGATGGTTTGGTACAGCCAGCGGGTGATGGTGGCGTCGATGGTCAGCCAGTCGTCATCCGCGAACATGAGGTCAGAGTCGACGGAGCCATCAACGTGATCGATGAGGTGGTACTCGCGGAAGACGAGGGAGAAGTAGGTCTTCCAAGCATAGTAGGTGGAGTTGGCGTAGTCGAGGATGACGGGTACGCGGGCGAAGATGTCGAGATCGCGAACGACCTCCACCCGGGGAGGGGCCGGACCTTCGAAGGGGTTGGAGGGAAGGAAGGCGGCGGCGTGGGGAGAGGCCATTGGTGCGACGCGGCGACCGAGGTGGTGGCGGCGCGGTGGTGGCGATTGGGTGTGGAGGGATATCGGGTGGGGAGGCGGCTCGGGAGAGGGG
>NC_041387.1:98320161-98333577 GCF_002162155.2 Triticum dicoccoides
GGGGTGGGGAGGGAGATCGGGGTGGGGAGGCGCACGCGGCGACCGGGTTCGGGTGCGGCGGCGGCGGCAGCGTGGTGTTGTGGCGGCGGCGGCTAGGGAGGAGCGGAAGCTAGGGTTGGATCGGGAAGAAAACTGATACCATGTTGAAGGCAATACAACTCTCGATGTATTGATCGGGTGCACAATGAACGTATATAAGTACAAAGGCAGCCCTCAGCCTCATCTATACAGAAAAACTAAAGGCGGAGCCAGTAAGAGATTATCCTAACAGATACATGTACATAATATATTTAACACATGTGGTCCATATATATATGTAGCGGAGAAAACAACTGTTGTCTGTTGGTGCTATCCACCAGTAGAAATATCAGCACATTCTTGCATCCGTCTCACTCTTGATCGTGTCATTTAGTACGTTTGTTGAGTCGGCTCTGACAGGAACTTGCAAGTACATCGTGGTCTCGTGGACAAACAGGAACGGTATTCTGTACAGCGTGTGACAATCCGGACTACAAACTATGTATCGCTGATTAATAACTATATATATATATATATATATATATTCCTCCGTAAATAATAAAATGTTTTAGATCACTAAAGTAATTATCTAAAAGGTCCCATATTTGTTTGTAGACAAATATAAGACGTTTCAGTTATTTATTCATAGAGGGAGTTTCAGATATTTATTTGTAGAGGGAGTACAAGTCGGTACAATAAATCTTGTGTTTGAGTATAGTTAAAATCTCAAATACCCATTTAAGTTGCTTGACAAATGTGTAAGTTTAGTACCATACTGTTAGCTTGGTGAAAGAAAAACACCGATATAAAGGGGGGATGTTCTACTCTTCCTTGTACCATGAGAAAAGAAAGCAACAACGCACGTGCTTACCCATTCATTTCGTGTCGTGTGAGTCGAGTTCGAGCTAATATATGCACCTTATTAGAAGAACTACAAATTTGCATGGCAGTACACTGTCGGGCTCTAGTTGTACGTCTCCTTCATGTAGAGGAGATACAAAGGAGAGATAGGATACACACACAATGAAGAATAGAGCAGAAAACAGAACACACCCTCTAGCCGAGTCCTTCTAGTGTTGAGCTGCTTCTACGACAACTGTGTGCACAACCGTCCAGAAGAATAGCGGTTCGAAATCACGTCCCTTGAGAGCCTGCACCGGCTGAGAAGCGATAAGGGTTTTGGGGAGCGTCTGGGAATGACTGCTCGCATAAATTCGACTACATCTGATGTCTGTCTGCATACTTTGGTTGCTTACTCTACAACGGATGACCACCTTGTTTTTCATAACCATGTCCGAAGAAGTTCTTGCACCTGAGTTTCCCGTGCCCTCGTATATTCTGTCCCGCCCTCTGTTGACATTTGCCCTCGATCCATATGCCTATATGCGATGTTCCTAGTCTGTTGTATATGATTTGTCATGTCAGTAATTTTGTGATGATGCTAATCTGAATTAAGCTTAAAAGAAAATCTGTATAATATGAACATATACCCCTAATATGAATTTAGCGGGGTGTACCGAAGCAGAAGTGTTATGTTTTTCTTTGCCTTCATGTTTCTCGTTTCCTTTTCACTTCTTTTAATTTTTTCCTCATTATTTTCCATTTTAATTATTCAAAATTATATTTCACTTTTATTTTTATACTTTTTATAATTTCATTAGTAAAACACATTTTCATGTTCGTGATCATTTTTTTAAAGAGTATATTGTGAATTTTTTTCCACTTTTAAATTGTACTATGAACATTTTTTAGTTCATGGTGTACATTTTTGTATATGATGGCCATTTTTAAAGTGTTCACGTATTTTTAGAAATATGTTCACCAACTTTTGGAAAATGCTCACATATTTTATAAAACAAAATCATGTATATATTTATTGCATATTTTCTTGAGAAAATAATCGAGGATTTTACGGGGAACAAGAAACCTTACCAAACTGGAGCAGACCCAAGAAAACCAAACAAAAAATCACCGAAAACCCGAAATCACTAACTAAGAAGTACTCGTTGCAAAGAACACTCCACCTTCCCATGTCACGACAATTGGTGCACATGCAGCACACCACTTGTCGCAATCTGGGTGTTTTCCCTTTTTTCGTAGATCCGTTTATTTAAAATGTTTTACCTCTTAAACCGTGCGTCTAAATCTCAAACCGTTTACACCATTAGATTTCTCGCGTCGAGATCTTCAAAACTAGATCCCATGTTGATAGGTTTTGACGAACTTTTTTTTCATGAAAAAAATCGGACGAAAAAATCAAACCGGGAGCACGGTTTTTTCCCTTTCCGAAAGAAGCACGCCCATGCCTCTCGCGAAATCACAACCGTGCCTCTCGTGGAAGCAAAACCGTGACTCTCGTGGAAGGAAAAAACAGAAAACGCGTTTTTCCCTTTCCGAAACAGACACGCCTGTGACTCTCGCGAAAGCACAACCGTACCTCTCGTGAAAGCAAAACCGTGACTCTCGCGAAAAAAATCAGAAAACGCGTATTTTTTCCCTTTCCGAGAGGCACGGCCGTGACTCTCGCGAAAGCACAACCGTGCCTCTTGCGGAAGCAAAACCGTGACTCTCGGAAAAAAAAACAAAAAACGTGTTTTGTTTTTCCCTTTTCGAGAGGCACGGCCGTGACTCTCGCGAAAGCACAACCGTGGCTCTCGCGGAAGAAAAACCGTGACTTTTCGTGAAAGAAAGAAAAACACGTTTTTTCGTGTAAAAAAATTTAATTTTTTTTGTCAAAAAGCTAAGGAAGACCGGGGGGAAACCAAAACGTCGAAAAAACCCGGGAAAACCTGTTTAAAAAGCTGAAAACGCGTGCAGAAAAATAAAAAATAAAATCTGAAGGCAGCGTCCAGAGCGCGACATGTGGCGAATGACTGAGAGCGCGCCAAGTGGCGCTGATCGTTGCGAGGCTCCTTTGCTCTCCCGAAAACAAGATGAACGATGTATTGGGCCGGCCCGTATGATGGGAAGCGTCGTTGTTGCCTCAACATTTTGACGCCTTTCGTAGCACAGCAGTGTGTCTCCTTATTAAAATTAATAACTAGCCTAAAAAACTAAAATAAATAACAGTGCAAAATGGGCTCTTAAGGAAACAATTCAAGGTGTGTTCTACATATTGCAATAGTGCCATGGTCGAGGATGCTACCCAAAATAAAATGTTTGAAGATGCTCGCTTCAAGGATGAAAGCGAACCGCAAATGGAGAACGCTTACGGTTTGGCGAAATTGGTAACGGGATGGCCAATTAATGTACTGTTGATGTTCTACAAATGAACATACTTCCTCTATATAGAAAGGGTAGGTACAATGGTAGAGAAGTGTATGTTTTCTTTTCACTATTGTGCGCATAATGCTACTCCCCCATTCACTTTTATAATCGTTTCAGACAACTTAAAATAGGCTGTTTTGCACGTTGTCTGGAATGTTTTCAAGGTTTTATAAAAATGAACAGAGGAAGTATTAAAAATGGTTTCAGTATTTGTACACATTGTCAAGAGTATACGTTGCAAATTCGCACTGTTACAGTATAATTGTACTCCACTGAGGAGTGAGGGATCCTGACATGGCTCAGATTCAGCAGCACATTTATATGGATCGATCCCCGCTAGTATGTCTCAAAGGAAGCAATTTGCATTCTCTCACACATTCATCATCGGCAATGATTGTAATGAATCGATCTGAATTCTGATTAGAGAGAGGAATAACATTACACCGGGTTAATCGTAATTGGCTTGCCGGAAGAGACTTGTTGATCCAGCAAGAAACGAAACCAACCAACAGAAAGGGGGGAACAAATATCAAGAAGAATAAGAAGACCTGGTTACCGACAACTACAACCCCTTCGTCAGTCCAGCACCCCGTACGTGGAGCCATCTTCCCCGACGCCGACGTCGGGGGTCACGCACGGGTCAGTTCGATTCAGTCGCCGTGCGCGCGCGCGTTCGCCGGCGTCCGTTACTTATATATCCTGCGACCTGGTCCGAATGGTTAATCGATCGACACCTGCTACGGCTGCGGTGTGGATCACGTCCTGACCCGGCGCAGGGCGAAGTAGGCCAGCAGGCGGTAGCCGAAGAACATGGCGACGAGGGCGGCGACGCAGGTCCACGTGCCGGCCTCGCCGTGCGTGGACTCGAGCGGGAGCAGCTGGGCGAGGTGTCCGCTGTATTGCACGGCGATGAGCAGGCGGTAGCAGTAGTAGGTGAAGGAGGAGTACTTGGCCCAGATCATGAAGATCGGCACGTTGTGGACGTAGAAGCCGCCGGTGAGGAGGTAGGCGAGCATGATGACGGTGGCGAGCGTGGAGGCGCGCTTGGCGTCCATCATGAGGGCGCCGATGGCGAGCCCGAGCCCCTCGGCGACGAGCACGTAGGAGAGGATGACGAGGAGGGTGAGCGCGAAGGCGGCGGGCGCGGGGTTGAGGCCGGCCATGAGGTAGACGATGAGGGTGAAGGCGGCGGGCAGCGCGAGCTCCATGGGCAGGTCGCCGGCCATCCTGGCCATGAAGTAGGAGGAGAGGGAGTACATGCCGGAGGCGCGCTCGCGGGCGAGGACGGGGCGCTCCTGCGGGAAGGCGAAGACGGCGTTGAAGGAGGCGAAGACGCCCCAGAAGATGGAGATGAAGAAGAGGAGGCCCATCCGGTCCTGCACGTCGAGCGGCGTGGAGCGCCACCACATGGCCCCCGCCACCAGCGCCGGCGCGATGATCTGGAAGAGGCGGAGCGACGTGAAGGTCTCGTGGCGGCGCTCCTTGAGGCTGCGCCGGAGCAGGATGGTGAACTGGTTGGTCCAGCTGGTGCACCCGCTGCAGCTCTCCAGCGGCTGCTCGCCCGCGCCGGCGGCGGCGTGGCCGTTCTCCACGTGCACGCCGGCGCCAATGGCGGCCCTCACCTTGGGGGCGAGCTCCCTGGCGTAAGACGCGAGCAGCGACTGCTTGACGCTGCCTCCCTCCGCCGCGCGATCGCTGTACTCCGCCTGAGCAAAGCCTGCACAAACACACATCGAACAACAGTCAGAAAACACAAGCTTTCACGTGGTCTAGAAAAGAAAAGTTGGCGATAATGGGCATCGTGATCATCAAACAGCGACAACGATAGGCGCGTGAACGTTCAGTTTGCGCTCGCGCGCGGAATCTAGCGGACGGATCACAACGAGTTTCGTGTACGTGCTCGCCCTGCTCTGGTGATGTGCTGGTGCACTCAACAGGTTCGTGCCGTGCCAAGCCAAGCCAAGCAGCAGAAAAGAAAACGACTCGTTCTCCTATCTCTTTCTTCTATCTCGAAAGGGCGCAGAATTGCACCGAGAAACGATTCCTCCTGTCTAAAGCGGGGGCGGTATATCTCCAACTGTAGTGACACAGGCGCTCGGAACTATATCGACGGTGGTTGCCCCCCGGGATCCGCTTCTCCTTCTCAGGCGAGGTGGCTGGTGCTAACGCGCCACGGGAAAGACGACGCTAGCTGCCACAGCCCGAAACGGATCCAACTGAAAGCTGCCACAGGTGTCGGACGCATCTACCTACGTATCAACTATTTATTTCTTCAGTTGTCTGATGAAAGTACGTACAGCACTGAAAACACATGCCGTTTTAGCAAGCCTCCAGTCCAGTCTGTGTGTAAAGTGAGGTTGGGAGGAGCATGATGGGATCTTGATGATCCGCGCAAATGGCTAGAGATGCGCTTGGGATTTTCTTGATCTTGTTCAGAAAACTTGTATAAAAGACAAGCGCGTTAGGTCAAATCACCCGTGAAATGGTAAGCCCGGTCGCCAAAAATGCGGGCAGGTTGATTAGACAGTGGTTACATTACACTACGCCGGAGAAGTAGAGTAGGGGAACGCACTGGACTGGACTGTGTAGCGAGAGCTATCGACATCGGTCCAATATTATGATGTGCAGCCCCACTAGCAGCGTCCCACCGATGGGAGCCTCCGTGACATGTGTCCGGTGGGTGCGATTATTCAGCCATAATTAAAGTGCTTTGCGCAAAAGCTAGCACACTACTACTAGTACTAGCTAGCTAGGGCATTCTCACCGCTCTTTTTCGTTGTGCACCTTCCCTCTCCCGATCTTTTTTGTTGGGTGCACTCCACACTCGCCTACCGGATTTGTTTTGCTCGTCTCCAATGTCATCATCACTAATCCAAAAATCTAGTCACCCGCGATGCTAAAAGGGGAACATAAACATGTACGTACGCTACTATTCCTGCTGCCTAGCTTTCATTTTCTACCTCTCTTGGGTTGTCTAACGCTTCGTTGAATCTAGATTTCTATTCTTACTCTTGTTAGCTAGTTTCATGGAAAGAAGTTGATAGTTGCAGTTAATCACTGGCGTGAGTACTCACCATTAGCGAGGTCGAGCATGAAGTCGGCCGGGTTGACGTGGAACCCCGGCGCGAAGCCCACGGAGGCGAAGTAGTCCATGGCGTCGCGCCCGGGCCCGTAGTACATGCAGCTCCCCTCGGAGAGCAGCAGCACGGAGTCGAACGCCCGGTACACGCGGCTGGACGGCTGGTGCACGGACAGCACCACCGTGCGCCCCTTGCGTGCCAGCGCCGACAGCGTGGCCACCAGCCGGGACGCGGCGGTGGAGTCCAGCCCGGAGGTCGGCTCGTCCAGGACCAGCAGGCTCGGGTTCACCAGCAGCTCGTGCCCGATGCTCACGCGCTTCCGCTCGCCGCCGGACACGCCGCGCACGAACGCGTTGCCCACGATGGTGTCGGCGCAGGCGCCGAGGCCCAGCTCCGCGATCACGGCGTCGGCGGCGGCCAGCTTGGCGGAGGTCGGGGCGGAGGTGGGGAGGCGCAGCATGGCGCAGAAGGCGAGGGTCTCGCGGACGGTGAGGTGCGGGTGGAGGATGTCGTCCTGGGCGACGAACCCCGTGCGGCGCTGCACGGCGCGGCACGGGGCACGCCCGCCGGTCAGGACCGTGCCGGAGTAGCGGCCGGCGAGGCGACCACCGAGGATGGACAGAAGCGTCGACTTGCCGCTGCCGGACGGGCCTAGCACGGCCAGAACCTCCCCGGGCCGCGCCTCGCCGGTGATCCCCTTGAGTATCGTTCTCTCCTCAACAGCCGCCGACACGCCGCCGAGGCCGCCACCACCACCACCCGAGTGCGATATCCTTCCCGGTGGCTCCTTGGCCGGCCCGGCCGTCCTCTCCACCTTGACGCGGTACGCGACGTCGATGAACTGCAACACACCATCGAGCGCACGCCCGCCGTCATAAACAAGTCCGCGATTCAAAGTTCAAACCGTGCGCGCGCATGCAGCAGCACGCACGCACGATCGGCCATGCATGTACGTACCTGGAGATTCAGCGGCGTGCAGACGGACGTCAGGAAGCAGTCCATCTTGGACGACGGCGCCGGCGCGGCCGTGGGCGAGACTAAGCCGCCGCCGCCGCCATGCACGCTCTGCCCGTTCGGAGGCATCGCGGTCGCGGCGCGAACTTAATTTTGCTCGACACCACACGATCGATACGGACCAACAGAGACGACGCTGACGGCAAAGAGCGAGTGGAAATCCGACGGCGAGCCGAGCGAGAGTGGTGGTGGTTGGCGCGAGCTCGGTCGAGCGGGATGGGATGGTGGTGGTGATCGATCGAGTATGAGAAGATCGAAGGGGATGTGGGAGGTTGGAGGGGTATATAAAGGAGGGGGAGGCCATGGCACATGGACATGGAGGTGGTGAGGGCCACGTCACCGGCGCGGGGGACGGGGCACGTGGCGGGAGGGGCGCGGCGAGTGGAGCGGCGGGCCCACCGGCGGCGGTGAGCTTTTGGCGCGCGGCACCCATGCCCCCGCCTTTTTGGTTGGACCGGCGCCGCTGGGGTCGCCGTGGAAGAGAAGAGAGGTGAGCGAGCACACGTTGCTGCTGGCTACGTTTGGTTCGGGGAATCGAAGCGAGGAAGAAAAGCGCGCGAGAGGATGGTGGGCGGGGCGATCCATTGGTGCGCGAGGTGGTGCGGTGGCATCAGCAGAGCGCACCTGCGTGCGCGCCCCACCACAGGCATCGCACCCCTGCCCGGACCTCCTACTGTGCCGGGGCGGTTATTATTAACAAAAGCCGCGGTCGCTGATTTTACAAAGTGACTATTGACTTGTCGAATTTCTGTTTCTCAGTCAACTGAGTCGCTGCACATCCTCGAGCGTAATTTTTCACAAAACATTGTGCGCAGTTAGGCCTAGAAAATGCAATGTTTGTTACTTGCATATTTTGATGCAGAGGACCTGGGTTATCTTTTGCTGAAAGAGAAGTTGCATATTTAGCACTAGCAATTAAGAAGGACACCTCATCTCCAAGAAAAGTTTAGGGTTCCTCTGCCTCCTGTCAGGGCCGCCGTCGGTCCGCCTTGTCTTCTGTGGCCTTAGGCCCATGGCGGCACGATGGATCTTGGCCATTGCCGGTGGGAGGGCTCAGTTTTTTGATGGTTCTTCAAGTTTTGTTAAGGTTTCTGTCCTGCTCAGAAAGACGAGACGACGGCGGCTCCCTGAAGATGGAATGAGGTTCTCCTCGCCTAGTCCCTGTTCCGGTGGTGTGTCTAACATCGTCGGTGAGCATGTGGAGGTGTGTCTCCGGCGGATATATCCTTGGTGGATTTGCTCGGATCTGATCGTAGTTTATCTACGTTTGTGTTTCTTCAGGTTGGATCCTTCTGATCTACGCTACTCTTTATCGGCGACGGTTGTTGTTCTGTTGCGCTGGTCCTATGGGGCCTTAGAATGACGACTTCCCGACTGTCTACCACAACAAGTTTTACCCGGCTCTGGCAAGGGAGGGGCGATGACGGCGGCGTGCTTCGGCTCGCTTCAGTGCTTGTAGTCGTCGCTAGGTGGTCTATGGACATGGATGTAATTTTTATTATTTTTGATGTTCCTTGTATTGTTTTGACCGAAGATGAATAGATTAAAAGTTTTCTCGCAAAACAAAAGTTGTATATTTAGTATGTAAATGAAGTTGCACGTAATCTCTAAACGTGCAGCTGTCTAGTAGACCATTAAATTAGAAACCATCGATTTAATGGTAAAGTTTTTTCCATCAATTGATTATTTTTTCAAAAACGTCGAATTTAGATACCCTTCGAGGAATCTATGCAATGTTCAGGGTTGATATACAAATGTATTTCGGTCAATTGTGTGTTTGTGGTACTACTAGTAAAATTCATCACATGAAGTTAAAAAAAATGGAGACATTTTGTCTTTAAATAATGGGCTGGTTCTAATATTGTGTTACTAGTAGTAAAATTCATACATGAACGTTAGTAAAACATATTTGATCCCAAAGACTTGAAATTAGAAAAATCTCGTCTTTGAGCTATATTTTTGGTCAAACCAATATGACCAGTTAGGTTTCTTTATAGAAAGATGACCAATAGGTGGTGTGGACTCGCAGGAGAACAATGTAGGGAAGTAAAAATGCATAAATAAACTAAAGATGCTGAAAAAACAATAAAAACACATAGCCTGATCGTGACTTCCTCTCGTTTTCCTTCACTGGCCATAGGTGGTTAGGGTAAACTCTCTCCTCCAGGCTTCGTCGGCGAGTCTGTGCTTGCCACTCCGGCGGCCGGTGACGGGGTGGGGGATCCCGGTGCCTTCACTCCGATCTGTAGTTTAGGTTAGGGTTTTTTAGTCTGCGCATTTGCGGTGCTCGGACTGATGGCCGCGCTTCTTTTTTGAGTTTGCCTTTTGGGGTTCAACCCTCCACGAGTTCTTTCGTCCGGACGTAGTCGGCGGAGCTCTGGCGTAAATTCCTGCCATCTCCTCGGGCCGGTGAGGTCGTTACAATTTCTTGTTATATGTCAAGATTTAGTGTTAAGTGCTTCAGATCCATGCAAGAGTTCAACCAAGACAACTGCAGCTTGAGGCCGCTGATCCTTAGGGGCACGTGCACAAAGACTTTCCGGCTGTCATCGACAAGATCAAGTAGGCCCAGACAGGGGAGCAACGACAACGACGCATTGGCAACTCGTTCTAGAGGCAGTAGTGATCCTCCGGTGGTCTATAAACCTTGATGTAATGTTTATTATGTTTAAGATGCTTTGTATTTTCGATGGACTTTTATAATAAATATAATCCTTTTTGCCAAAAAAAAAGAAAAAAAAGAAAAAACATGTACTTCCTGAACACTTTTTTTCCACTAAATAGGCTGGGAACAGATCACACAATAAAATGGATTTCAAGGAAAAAAATTGAAAACCATGGTTCTTTAAAAGACGACCAAATTTTAAATTTTAAAGAAAAATATCATTAGCATTCCACTATTTAAGTAATTCATGGAAACTGAAACATAATTTAGAAACAATAACTCAAAATGAAGAAATGGTGATTAAACAATATTAAAAACATATAAATCATTTGCACTTTTCTGGAGCTACTTCTTTTTTTTGCATTCTAATATTCCAACGATTTTAAGATATTTGTGAAATAATATTACTTTCGGTGATTGCCAATTTTTTTTAGATTCTTATTTACATTATTTAATACTTTGGCCTCCTCTCTTTTTCCACAGTTATTGATTTTTTTTATCATTTTCTTTGTTAAAGCGCCATCGTTGCACTTCATATTTGTTGCATCACTTTCTTTTACCTCATCTTGTATCACTTTGACTGATGTCAAGGATCCAAATTTTTTGGTTTCAAAGGTTTTAGTCTGGTGAAGTTCAAAAAAAATAAAATATGGATCATTGAGGCGCCAACAATAGATATTGGCATATGGCATTTTTTCCTTTACGACTCTATTATTTAGGTGGTAACTGATACTTTTGTTGGATTGGTTGATTCTTTGGTGCATGTAGCCTTAAGGCCGAGATGGGGACATCGAGACTAGACGTGACATCCCCCGGCGAGCTCTCGCCTTGAACAAGCCAAAGCCATGATCCCATGGCCAGCTAGATGTGAGTCAGAAGCTTGACGGTTTGGGTGAGGAGAGTGCGGAGAGGTCAATGTCGACGAAGATCATGACGAGTATAGAGGGGTGACTGAGGTGGAGGAGGTGACGGGTTGGGCAAGGCAGGGCGAAACTCAATAGTGGGCGCAGGTCGTGGGTGTAGCGGATGGAAACCGAGCTAGCATCGGAGTGGGACTCAACAATGTTCAAGGAGGAAGAAGGGGATCACGGTGGGGAGGAAATAAGCTAGAGAAAGAAGATAAACAATGGTCAGAACAAGGGTAGGGCGTTGGACTGACATCCAATGGTAGAAACAAAATTGAAGAACTTCTTACCTCGAGTCACTGCTTCGAAAGATGAGAGCATCTGACGACGAGGAGGACACCACAACCATCGACAAGTACACTACAACCATCGACAAGTCTCCAACAATTATAGGTCCAATCACAAGAAGTCGCGCCAAACTAATAAGTGACCAGGTGAACACTAACTTAAGTTTACCTTGTAACCTTGGTGGCACAACTATTCTTTCATCCACATTGTTGTTGTTTGAACTTAGGTATCACATCAAAGAAATCCAACAACTTATAAGCTATTGAAGCAACCGGTTTGGAGGAATAAGTTTGGAGAAAACAAGTTTCAAGTGAAGCTGATGCTGTCAGTTTTTACCTCTGATGTTTCGTTGTGCGACACCCATGCGGTGGAGATACATGGCTATAGGGGTACATCACCAGAATCTACATCAAATTTACTTTCCAATGCAAAAAACCTCACATCATTTGGAGTTGTGAGACTAGCCATAGTGGGAGTAACTTCAGCAGTAACATCGAGTCCAACTCAGCAAATTTGGCAATGAGTTAACGAGGAGAGAGGTAGTTATAGTAACTTAGCTAGTTACTGTAACATCACATGTTCCAATGCAATATGAGTCTATAATCTAATAAATGAAGCTTTGCATGTTACCACACTTATGTTACTACCCACTATGAAGGTAGTAATATAATCTAGGGATATGTGTATGTTACTAGTGCATGTTACTTATCATTGTGGCTAGTCTGAGTCAAAAGCTCTAGTCATTCTCGTGAAAGGTGTCCAGGCTGTCAAGGCTTCGCGAATTTCCAAGAAGCTCTCCAACAACTGCTTATTCCCCCAAGGAAGCCATGCAATCTTGTTTGTTTTTGAAACCACTTGCACACCTAGCTAAGGGGGGTTGTCCCTGGTATAAAACCCCATCTGCCCCATCTTCTTAGAAACCTTTTGTCAAACCATTCAGCTACAAGCTTATGCAACAAGACTTCTAGAGAGATCCGAGAGATCCTTGCTACCTTTGCTCTTGTGAGTTCATTCGGATTCACGAGAAGGAGCCTCTGGTTCCCCCTAATTCGTGCTCAGCGGTTCCGACCATTTTGTGTGGACTAGTCCCAGTTTGTGGTTCTGCAATTGTTCGGATGGCGGGTTGGAGTTCTTGTAGGTTCGGTTAGCCATCCCCAATGTACGGGTTGCATCCAACCTCGGCAGGTATAAAGCTAGTTATCCCAGCTGCTTGCAGCTAGTTATCCCTCCCGATTCGATCCTATGATGTAAAGATCGGGACACCCTCAGGTGTGAACTCGTTCATCGGGTTTCCACCTATCAGACGAGGAGAAGGCTCTTTGGTGTTGATCTCGCTATTATGCAGCACACGAGGCGACTCGCAACTGCCGCTCTGCCTCTCCCATGTCACCACCTGCCCATCCCCTCCCCCTCCTCCCTTCTCCCCGCCAGCCTCTTTTGCCCATCCCCAGTGTAGATCCAACTGCTTCTGGTCCCTTGCTGTTGACAATGACTCTGAGTAGGAGGATGATGATCTCTTGGGAGAGCCCATGGTCGGTGCTATGGATCTTGTTTCTACACCGTGTTGGTAGTGGTTATCCTCCTTCGGCGGGTGCTGGCTTAGATCTGGGTCCGAGCAAGCGCTCCGCTTTCACGTGGGTAGCCATTATTTCGTATTCTTCGACGTCGTGGGCTTGGCCAACCTTGCATGTTGTGTGATTTTGTTGATATCTCGCGAAAAGTTGGCTTTCCTTCGCTCTGTGGCGATTGATGCAGACCTTCTGGGTAAGTGCTCTTTGTCACTGGTGCATCTTCCCTCCTCCTCCGTGCTCGGGAGTGCGAGGCAACCCTCCCAGACCTCCCTTCACCAGTCTCCATGGGACGATGATGGTGTGCTCTCCGGGTACCACAACCCTAGGTGATGCTTGGTACGATAAAACATTCATGGGCCTTGGGCCTCCTATGGATGGTGGGCCTCTAGTCATGGCTAGGCCCACTGTCTCCTCTATGGATCAGCCCGAGCCTTTCAGTTAGTCTTTCGACTTCCTCTTCGTGAGATCGTTGTGGGCGGGGCCCATGTGCCCGCTCCTATGAACTTCCCTCCTCGGCATACTATAGCACACCCATCGATATATATATATATATATATATATATATATATATATATATATATATATATATATATATATATATATATATA
>NC_041387.1:98333898-98349557 GCF_002162155.2 Triticum dicoccoides
ATATAGGGTTCTTTGAATTATTCATTAGGGTTTTCCACTTCTCTTGTTGAGATCTGTCATGTCGCTCGACTCACAATAAATTTTGGATTGAACATTTGCTCCCTAACCATCCTGTTGATTGTCCGTTCAAAATGGCCACCCTTTGGCAGCAATGGAAGCCACTCACTAAGGCCATGGACATCGATGGCATATCCATGATCATCTCCAAGATCTGTGCTTCTGCCATCGCTCTCTGCCGTCTTTCTACACCGCCTCTGCATAGCTTAGTGCTATCTTGTTGTTCTTCTGGGTGGTATACGTGCCTGTTTACCCGACAATGTTTGGTCTACACTTGTCCAGAGCACCGATTTATCATGTTGCTACCCTAACTGTCGTTTGTTGGATAATTTGCCGTTATTGCTTTATTTATGAAATCAGGTATACATACTGATTTTTTGTTCGACTGCTTGATTTATAGGTGACCCCTTTATCTCTGTATTTCACAATGTTCCTCCAAGGTTCTCTCCCTCATGGAGCAAATGATTGGGAAGCTTAGGCACCGCCAAAAGTTAGGTCTTTGTTTGGTTGACACTTCAAGGCAGAATTTGGACCGTCAATAGGTTTTTCAAGAGGAGGTGGCGAAATTGTGATCTTACTCACTTTGCAAGAGAGAGCAAGAATGTGAGTCCCAACTTTTCTTCAAGTGTTGTTTCACCCATAGGTTTGGAACTCGGTCACTCAGAGGCTACAACATCACAACATGGACACCTTCGTGGCATCTGGAGGACTCCGTCAAGGCTTGGTGGGCTAATAGAACAGGCTTGGCCACCCCCAATTGAAATGGCATGGCTTCACTTATCATGCTTGTACTTGGACCATTTGAAATGAGAAGAACGTCCAAATGTTTTGTCACAAGCGCTCCACCATAATTGGATCTAGGGGAGGTGCAATAAAAAACTAGCCAAGGTCACATGTATTGTGAGGATAATCATCCATGCGTGCTCGCATTTATTCCTGAATTTTATTTCAGGATTTCCGGCGATGCACATTCAGTGGGAGGAGACGTTCTCGTCGACGAGGCGCCTACGGTGACTTCGTAAATCTCAAGATGATATGCCGGCTCAGTCTTTCGGAGGCGCTCATAGGGGTAGGGTGTGCGTGTGTGCGTTCATAGGGATGAGTGTATGCGCGTGTATATGAGCGCTTGTGTCTGTACTGATGTTCAAATAAATAAATAGATGAGGTAACTCTCTCTCAAAAATAAATAAAAATGAGGTAATTCTTATGCCTTTTTATTCGAAAAAAAACAATGTTCCTCCAAACTTTTCTATCGACACACTTTTGCAGACCCCTCGCAAAAAAAAAAGACACACTTTTGCAGACGCATGCAACGCAACAACACCGGACGGGGTCGAGCGGACGTTCCCCACGCGCCGAGACGATGGATCAATCAAGACGCGGTTGCATCCGGGCTAGCGCGGTATGTGAGCACACGTCATCTAGCCGTAGAGTCTCGAGCCGGTGAAGTGCACCGAGGAAGCAGTTTTTACGTACGCGGGGGTTCCGGCAGCGGCTATAGCAGCAGGCTCCCGCTTTCTGTTGCAGTTGGTAACGCGTGGTGCCGCTGGTGGCGGCAGCGGCAGATGGATAGGCACGCCTACGCCTGCGTAGCACTCCTATACGTTGCAGACTCGGAAGGATCCAAGCTACTTTCTACTAGCACTGCATGCTAATCTAGGAGTACTCATCTAGCCATAGGGTGGCAACGGCAGGCAGGCCAGCTGGTGTGCAGCACCCTTGTTTTCCTCCCGCATGACAAGGGGTTGCATACACGCAGGCTTGAATGCGCGCGTTGATTTCCTCCATCGATCCCGTCCTCGGTCACCATGCCCCGGCGGGAAACCGGCGACCCTTGCCTTGGACTCGCGCGCGACGTGGACGCCGGCTTACGTGCATGCAAACAAAGTCTACCACATCACGAAACTAGTAGCACTAGCTCTCTACAATCCAGTTGCGGTGAACCGTCAACGTGTGTTGCTTTTGCATGGTATATATAGCTGGCAAGCTGGCTTGGTATCTACTCATCTCGCTATAAATCGTACCAGTGGCATAGGCATTCTGTACCACTTACACGCATGTGTAAGTGTAATTAGCATGCTTACAACATGTTTGAAAAAACCTGCACTCACGGCATGGGCCTGCTAAATATATAACCGCCGTATCGCGCCACAAAAAGTTGATAAACTGATGCATATTTTTCTCCTTTCCTTCGACTAAACGTGGGAGAGATTCGAGGTAGCCTCCCTCTCGTGAGCTTATCGTTGGTACTGGCGGTTACACCTGCACCGGACATGCACGATGGATGCGTGCACGTAAGTGCCGAGCTGAAAAGTTAGAGCGGTGATCATCAATCACAATGATCACTCTATCTGATATAGTGATATACATGAATGTGGTACTACATTTAATTAATCCGAGATAATGACTTGCAGATCCATTCCATTGTATGTCTGCCCAGATCTATACCCGTACGACAAGGAAAGGTGATCAGCTAAATAACAAGGGACATGTGAGGCATCTAGGGTGGCCGGTGCACGTAATTTACAGTTAGTGGTGTACTGCAAGGAAAATGAATGTCAGAGAGAATGATGCAAAGCAAGGACAACAACTCAAAAGCGCAGCCACGAGCACATTCTCGCGGGAGAAAAGATTCTAGTGTTTTACTCCATCCGTTCTAAATGTAAGTCTTTGTAAAGATTTCACTATAAACCACATACGGATGTATATAGATGCATTTCAAGTTTAGATTCATTCATCTTGCTCCGTATGTAGTCCACATAGTGGGATCTCTGCAAAGACTTATATTTAGGAACGGAGGAAGTAGATGTTAACAATTGTAAATATTTGCATTTAGTTTACCTCATCTTTAGTTAAGCATAGGCGGGGTGTTGCTTATCCTTGTCTATGCCTTTAGTTTACCTGTCATGTTTACCTGTGATACGCACGTTTGTGCGTATTCTACAAAAATATGTTTACACATTTGTGATGGTTGATCTGGATTACAAGGAAGAAATTTATACTTCATGATCCAGTTGTTGTCAAATTGGTTAGTCATTGGCTTCATATGTGGTCTTTGTTGTACACACGGTAGGAAAAGGTAAAAAATTTTGTGAGGAGCAAAGTTGTTTGAACAAGTGGCAAAAGGAGGTTTTACACACAGCAAGGGTTGTCGACCATACAAAGATTAATCTGTTGATACTGCTAAGCGAATTTAAGAAGATTTTAGCCTCCCTACGTTGCAAATGGACGCGATCGTATATGCTTTCTGTTTGCAGGAGGTTCATCTTTTGTTCTTTTGCAATATGTGGTGTGCGGAACCAGATGTTGTAGCTTTTGAGTGCTGCTTTTTGTGCAGTTGATTCAACCTGCATTGTTGTTTTACATGTAGGCTGTGTTTGATAGGAAGGTATTGCAAAAACCGAAGTATTGAAAACTACAGTATTTTAGTCCGTGGGTATAAGATACCATAGTTTTGATATACCAGAGTATTATGCAGTATTGTGAATACTATGACCTGTTTGGCTAGTGATTTATGCAGCAACGTAAAATAGCTTGCTAGCTCGTTGATAGCCGTTAGGTACACTTGTGTTCCTAACTACTAGTTACAATCACTGAAGCAAGAGCTAGCTGGGTATGGATACTCGTGTGTTGTAGCCGGCGCCGATAGACAAACATGGCACGAATAAGAGCTACAGCAGCTCAGCTTTGCAGCCGCATGCCTGGGTAGCAAGCTCCACCAGCAGTCCAACAAGACTTGCTCGCTCCATTCCTAAGGCTGGCATGACGGGGCTGGAGGGGGAAACGACGGGAGGCAGGGATCAGTGCCGGCACGGAGAGGTGTGTAAAATAGGTTGGAAGTGTTGAACCCTTTGTCTCGGGCCGCATTGATATATATTGGGCATAAGCCTTGGCGTACAAGCTTTGGAGAGATCGATCTGATAGATCGTTACAGGAGACAGAGAAGAAACACTACGGGAGAGAGAAGTAGAGATAGAATAGGATTACAGGTTTAAACACAAGTCCTATATCTATTCAACTATTCTAACACTCCCCCTCAATCTGAACCTCAAGGAGCTTTGCCGAGGTTAAGATTGTATGTGAATTTTTTCAATCCTCTCATAGTAAGTGGTTTTGTAAACCCATCTGCGAGTTGATCTCCTGTAGGAATGAACTTGATCTCAAGTAGCTTCCGAGCCACTCTTTCTCTGACAAAATGAAAATCAATCTCAATGTGTTTTGTTCGTGCATGAAAAACGGGATTGGCTGAGAGATATGTTGCTCCAATGTTATCACACCACAATCTCGCAACCTGAGGAGCTTTAATACCAAGTTCATAAAGAAGTGTCTGAATCCACATTACTTCAGCTGTAGCATTAGCCAAGGCTTTATATTCAGCCTCTGTACTTGACCTTGAAACAATGGCCTGTTTTCTTGCGCTCCATGACACAAGATTAGATCCCAAGAATACAGCAAAACCACCTGTAGATCTCCTATCATCAGCAAATGCTGCCCAGTCTGCATCTGAATAAGCAGTTACAAGAAGAGATGGGGACTTGGTAATCTGAAGTCCAAGGCCTCCTGAGTACTTAAGATACCTTAGAATTCTCTTAACTGCAGTCCAATGAGTAGTTCTAGGTGCATGCAAATATTGACATACCTTGTTCACTGAGTAGGAAATATCAGGACGTGTAAGAGTTAAATATTGCAAGGCACCTACAACACTCCTATAGTTTGTTGCATCTGCTGGTGAAAGAGCATCTCCACTTTCTACTGTGAGTATTTCTGAGGTAGAAATTGGTGTACTAACCGGCTTGCAATTCTCCAAACCCACTCTTCTGAGAATATGAGTGGCGTATTTTTCCTGTGAGAGAAGTATGCCATCTTTAATTTTCTTTACTTCCATTCCAAGGAAATAATGGAGATCACCCAAATCCTTGAGAGCAAACTCCAACTTTAAATCCTTAAGCAAGGAGGTAGTAGCTTCTGCACTTGAACTAGCAACAATTATATCATCAACATAGACAAGCACAAAGATAGTAATACTGTCTTTCCTGAAGAAGAAGAACGATGTATCTGCCTTGGATGGTATGAACCCAAGGTGTTGTAACTGCATGCTCAATCTGGAATACCAAGCCCTTGGTGTTTGTTTCAGACCATATAATGCTTTATCCAACTTACAGACATACTGTGGTGTGCTGTGATCCTCATAACCTGGTGGTTGCCTCATGAACACTTCTTCCTCAAGAACACCATGAAGAAACGCGTTCTGAACATGTAGCTGTCTTAAGCTCCAACCTCTAGAAATAGCAATAGACAAGACAAGTCGAATAGTGGCAGATTTAACAACAGGACTAAAGGTATCTTCATAATCAATTCCAAACCTTTGTTTAAATCCTTTGGCAACTAATCTGGCCTTAAACCTGTCTATGCTTCCATCAGACTTTCTTTTTATCTTGTACACCCACTTACAATCAATAATATTGTCTCCATGTTTTGGTGGTACCAAGTGCCAAGTTTTGTTTTTCATAAGTGCATTATATTCACTATCCATAGCTTCCTTCCAATCCTTATTAGCAAGGGCATCATGCAAATGAATTGGTTCACCAGTGGTGGTAAGAAAAGCACGTTTGATTTTGTCATACCTAATTGTACCATCATTGTACTGTTTTTCCTTCACAATACCTGACCGTGCCCTTGTTTGCCGACGAGGGGGCGTAGAATGCACAGGAACAGCCGCTGTAGATGGTGGTACAGAAGATCCTGGTGAAGCCTCCTCTGCCACAGAAAATCCCGCTGGCTCCCGATCCGATGCAGGGAACGAATCGGCCAGTTCCTGATCCGAGGCGGATCCTGGCTCAGATCCTGGCGACTGGTCGGCCGCTGATGAGGCCCGTGCAGAGGTGGGACCAGCCACGCGCCCGCGGTCGGCCGCTGCTGAGGCCCGCGGCGACGTGGCAGTAGGGGACTCGCCCTCTCCCGCACATGCGCTGGCGTGCGAACTGAAGCGAGGGGGCGTGGCGTGGGGCGACACGACGAGGCCAGTAGGCTCCACCTGTTGGAAATATGCCCTAGAGGCAATAATAAAAGGATTATTATTATATTTCCTTGTTCATGATAATTGTCTTTTATTCATGCTATAATTGTATTATTCGGAAATCGTAATACACGTGTGAATACATAGACCACAATACGTCCCTAGTAAGCCTCTAGTTGACTAGCTCGTTGGTCAACAGGTAGTTATGATTTCCTGACTATGGACATTAGATGTTATTGACAACGGGATCACATCATTAGGAGAATGATATGATGGACAAGACCCAATCCTAAGCATAGCACAAGATCGTGTAGTTCGTTTTGCTAGAGCTTTTCCATTGTCAAGTATCTCTTCCTTAGACCATGAGATCGTGTAACTCCCGGATACCGTAGGAGTGCTTTGGGTGTACCAAACGTCACAACGTAACTGGGTGACTATAAAGGTGCACTACAGGTATCTCCGAAAGTGTCTGTTGGGTTGACACGGATCGAGACTGGGATTTGTCACTCCGTATGACGGAGAGGTATCTCTGGGCCCACTCGGTAATGCATCATCATAATGAGCTCAAAGTGACCAAGTGTTTGGTCACGGGATCATGCATTACGGTACTGAACGAGGTATTGGGATACTGACGATCGAGTCTCGGGCATGTAACGTACCGATTGACAAAGGGAATTGCATACGGGGTTGATTGAATCCTCGACATCGTGGTTCATCCGAGGAGATCATCGAGGAGCATGTGGGAGCCAACATGGGTATCCAGATCCCCCTGTTGGTTATTGATCAGAGAGCCGTCTCGGTCATGTCTGCATGTCTCCCGAACCCGTAGGGTCTACACACTTAAGGTTCGGTGACGCTAGGGTTGTATGAATATGAGTATGCAGCAAACCGAATGTTGTTCGGAGTCCCGGATGAGACCCCGGACGTCACGAGGAGTTCCGGAATGGTCCGGAGGTAAAGAATTATATATAGGAAGTGCTGTTTCGGCCATCGGGAAAGTTTCGGGGTCACCCGGTATTGTACCGGGACCACCGGAAGGGTCCCGGGGGTCCACCGGGTGGGGCCACCTATCCCGGAGGGCCCCGTGGGCTGAAGTGGGAGGGTAACCAGCCCCTAGTGGGCTGGTGCACCCCCCTTGGGCCCCCCCTGCGCCTAGGGTTGGAAACCCTAGGTGGGGGGGGGGGAAGGGCACACCACTTGCCTTGGGGGGCACTCCACCCCTTGGCCGCCGCCCCCTTGGGAGATTGCATCTCCCAGGGCTGGTGCCCCCCTGGGGGCCTATATAAAGGAGGTCAAGGGGGAGGGCAGCCGCACCCTGTGTCTTGGCGCCTCCCTCCCCCTGCTACACCTCGTCCTCCTCCCGCAGCAGCTTGGCGAAGCCCTGCCAGAGTTCTGCTGCATCCACCACCACGCCATTGTGCTGCTGGATCATCATCAACCTCTCCTTCCCCCTTGCTGGATCAAGAAGGAGGAGACGTCATCCGCTCCGTACGTGTGTTGAACGCGGAGGTGATGTCTGTTCAGCACTTGGTCATCGGTGATTTGGATCACGACGAGTACGACTCCATCATCCTCGTTCCCTTGAATGCTTCCGCACGCGATCTACAAGTGGTATGTAGACGCAATCTCTCTCCCATGACTCGTTGCTTAGATGAACTCATAGATGGATCTTGGTGAAACCGTAGGAAAAAATTTAATTTTCTGCAACATTCCCCAACACCACCCTAGCAGCGCGGTCGGCCATAGGCCCGCGCGAGTCCAGGCCCACGGGCGAATCAGCCTGGGATCGTGCGCCGACAGCAGCAGCAGGCTGAGCGTGTGGATCCGCCTGGGATCGTGTGCTGTCACCCGGATCAGCAGCGTATTCCGTGCCTGTTTCGTCTGCTTCTTCACACATAAAATGACGATTCAAATTAGCACAAATATCAGCTGAATCAGAATTTCCTTTGGATTTTTGCACATGATCAACCTTAGTTAATTTGCCCCCGTGATCACAAGGTGCAGAAAGATCAGGTAGAAGTGCTATTTCAGCACGGAGTTAGGCTCCCGCATTTGGATGTAGTTTGGCAAAAGGAAAAAGAGTCTCATCAAAAACAACATCTCGTGAAATATAGATGCGTCCAGTGGATATTTCAAGACATTTATACCCTTTATGGAGGTTGCTATAACCAAGAAAAACACACTGAGTGGATCGAAATTCAAGTTTGTGATGATTGTATGGACGCAAATTGGGGTAGCAAGCACACCCAAAATTTTTGAGATAGTTGTAGTCAGGTTTTTGATGATGCAGACGTTCTAATGGAGTGGAATTGCCAATGACTTTGCTGGGAAGCCTATTGATGAGGCACGTGGCAGTGATGAAAGCTTCATCCCAATATTTGAGAAGCATAGATGCATGATCTAAGAGAGAAAGGCCAACTTCAACTATGTGGCGATGTTTGCATTCAGCAGAGCCGTTCTGCTGGTGGGCATGAGGGCATGACACATGATGCTCAATCCCTATGCTACGGAAGAAAGAGTTGAGTTTCTCATACTCCCCTCCCCAGTCACTTTGGACTGACAGAATCTTTCGATCAAATTGTCGTTCAACAAGTTTTTGGAACTCTTGGAAGACCGAAAAAACTTTAGATTTATATTTAAGCAAATAAATCCAGGTGAACTTGTTGTAATCATCAATGAAACTGACATAATATTTTTTCGTCCAAAAGAATCACGAGCATGGCCCCATACATCACTAAAAATAAGCTCTAAAGGAGCATGAGATACACTATAAGACTTAGGATAGGGAAGCTGATGACTCTTGGCACATTGGCAAGCTTCACAAATAGACTCACTAATGGAATTATGTGACAAAGGAAGACTATCTTTATTGACTACTTGTTGCACAATGACCGATGATGGATGTCCTAATCGTTGATGCCATCTTTCCAAAGAGGGTTTGACGGCGGAGTAGACTTGACGACGCCGGTGACTAAGTGCTCCGGATGTGATGGGGTAGAGACCCCCAATGCATCTACCGTGATGGAGAAGTTCCCTCGTTGCCCGATCCTTAATGAAAAAATAAAGAGGGTGAGTTTCAAAGAAGACATTATTATCGGTGGCTAAACGAGACATGGATGCAAGATTTTTTTCAGCTTGTGGAACATGAAGAACATCCTTAAGAACTAGACCACGTTTAAGAATAGGGGAATTAATTGAGGCTTGACCAATGTGGCAAATATCCATACCTCCTCCGCTTGCGGTGTGGATCTGATCAGTGCCATGGTACCTCTCGCGAAGAGCTAGTTGCTCGAGTTCATTGGTAACGTGGTCCGTGGCGCCAGAATCAACATACCAGACGCCATCGCCTCCTTGTTCACGCATGGCAGTAGCAACATGGCGAGCATCAGGGACGAAGTTCTCGTCGAAGCGATGCCAGCAATCCATAACCTCATGGCCAGACTTCTTGCAGAGCTGGCAACGCGGGCGAGGACGGGCGGCAGGGGGACGGCGGCCATTGTTGGAGTTGAAGCCGCCGCCGTTGGTGAAGTTGCCGCCGTTGTTGTTGGTGTAGCCGCCCCCGTTGTGGTAGCCGTAGGTGCCACCAGAGCGAGCGCCGTCGCCCTGAGGAGCACCGCGTCCGCGGCCACCGCCATGACTCTGCCCCTGGTGACCGCGGCCACGGGACGCGGAGTTAGCAGATGACTGCCGAAGGTCGCCACCATGGAGGAGGGTGAGGCGGGCATCAAAACTCAGAAGCTGGTTGTACAACTCCTGGACGGTGATGGGTTCCACACGAGCGGCGAGTGCAGAAACCACCGGATTGTACTCCATGTCCAAACCAGCGAGGATCTTGGAGACGATTTCCGGAACGGAGAGAGTCGCAGCAGTACACGCGACTTCATCAGTAAGGCTCTTGATCCTGCCAAGATAGTCAGCCATGGTCATGTTACCTTTTTTGAGATTTGTGAGTTTGATGCGGGTGTTGATGGCCTGGGCTTGACTCTGGGCAGCGAACATGGCATGGATGGTGCTCCAAACTTCGGCCGGCGTCTGTAGCTTCGCGACCTGAGCAAGGATATCGCGGGAAAGAGATCCCATCAAATACCCTTGAAGCTGTTGCTGTTGTGCGTACCAGAGGGATCAGGCGTAGTTGAAGACTTGTTCTTCCTTGCCTTCCTTGGTAACGGTGAGGGTGGCCGGCGGTGGCGGGCTCGTCCCGTCGAGGTGGTGTTCCATCTGAGCGCCTTTGATCTGAGGCAGCACAATGGCCTTCCATAGAAGGAAGTTTCCCCTCGTAAGCTTCTCCTGTGGTGGTGATCCGAGAGACCCCGCGGTGTTGGTGGAGGAAGACGACGCGAAGGCGGAAGATGACGAGGTGATGAGCGCGCCAGCGGTGCTGGACAACGATGCGGCAGCGGTGGTCGACATGCTCTCGGTCGAAGGAGGAAGATAGGTATAGTTTTGGGAGGTAGCTAGATGCGATCTATGATCTTTGAGGAAGAGGCTCTGACTACCATGTAAAATAGGTTGGAAGCGTTGAATCCTTTGTCTCGGGCCGCATTAATATATATTGGGCATAAGCCTTGACGTACAAGCTTTGGAGAGATCGATCTGATAGATCGTTACAGGAGTCAGAGAAGAAACGCTACAGGAGAGAGAAGTAGAGATAGAATAGGATTACAGGTTTAAACACAAGTCCTATATCTATTCAACTATTCTAACACCATGTACTGACAATCAGCTATCAGATTGTGCACCACGGCAGCACAATAGAGGCAAAGGTTGAGCGAAGGAGTTCACGGATGAGATCCAACACAACTAGGTCGTCCAGCAGAAGCAACATGAAGATAGAGGAGGAGGTGACAGCGGTTTGGAGTAAGGAGGAAGATGACGACGAGGCGTTTCTTTCGCCAGCTCAGTTTAAAAAAAAGAGGTCCGTGGTTCTTTTTTAAAAGCAGAGAAAATACCACGGTTTTGCAAATACTATAGTATTAAAACCATAGTTTTCAGTGGCTGTCAAACACCCCATAGTAATTAAAACCATGGTAACTTTAAATACTGTAGTATTCTGAAAATACTTAGAAAAAACTGAGCTATCAAACGGGGCCGTAGAGTTTCCTGCAATCTGTATCATTCATTATATGATCTGTAAGAGAAAGTGTAGTGAACTACTGGCTTTTTATACCAGAAATCAGAGAAAGTCCTCTTAAAAATTAATTTTATCCATTTATATGAGTTTTTTATTGATGCATGTGTTTTCATGTTAAAACAGGTTTTCTGCCTTGTGTAAGCAATAACAAGTTTAGTGCCTACTAAATATTTTTACAGGATTTTTTAAGAAAGAGGCAAAAGCATTGCCTTTTAATTAATTAACAAAGGAAATACTTTACATGGAAATTACGCACTCCAAGGGCCAAGAGTAAGAACAATCAATGTGGACTACAACATTGCTATAATAGTAACTACTCACTCCGCATCAGGCTACTCAAGTGTTTTACACCCGCCTGTCCTCAAAAATTTATTTTTTCCTTGATCTCAAGACAATGGCGACAGTTGGGGTCTCGACGTGGCGGAAGACCCCATCATTTCTCTTATTTCACACATTCTGCGAGAAGCAAGATGAAGCTAGCAATGGTCCCAAGGAGCCGATGACACACAGTAGAGGAGCTGATCAAATTCAGCAAGTGGGGATGCACAAAGACTCCAGGTGAATAATATGAAGGCTAAGCCAAGAAAGGGGCGCAAAATCATGATGGTGAATCTACACTTGAAGAGTAGGTGTGGTGTGCACTCTTGCTTGCACGTACACAGTTGGCAAGGACCATAGTTAGGCCAACCACATCGACGCAGCTGAACCTCGGTCCAAAGGTTTTCCTAGAGGGCTAGGCATATGAAGAACTTATGCTGAGGCCGATGGAGTAGGAATAGTCCATGGTGAACTCCCAAGGAATCAAATCCACTGACTTGTGTTGCATTTGAGCCCCACTTACCTCTCCCATAGGGAAGAGAATTCCTGGACCTCCTGGGTGAGAGTATTGCTTATCGCAATCCAATCGACCCACTTCTTGTTCTCCAAAGCCTCTTTGACAATTGTTTTCTTCTTTGTAGATAATTCATAATTTTTTGGCGCATGGCATCCTTTGGCCTCAGACCCTAGACAAAGGCGAGATCCGGAACTGGAGCTTCCTTATCTCACTCATTGCATGGTTATCCAAATCAATGCATGTCCCAGAAGCATCGGTCCACTCTAACCATGGCCATGGTCTCTTAAAAGTGGAGGCAAGCTTGACTAAGTTGCGGATACCAAGAGAGTCAATCTCCTTGGGCCAGCATACCATGTCCATTGCATTTGCCGCTCGAAATCTTGCTGTACGTGGCCCAAAGATAGGGATGTAGAAGCTTGTCCATCGGAGCATTTAAGGGCGTGAGGTAGTAAATGACCATGGAAGAGAGCACAGACTTGACCAACATGTCCTTACCAGCCACGGGGAGGTGCCTACAGCTCGAAGGCTTCAAGTTACCGACCTCTTTTTCCTCAAGTTTGCTTAAAGTCGTGGAGTCTTAGGTGAGTTCTGGAAAGCGGGAGGCCAAGAGAACGTATCATCATGCTTTCGCACAAGGCAATGCATATTTTGTTTTGCTCCATGAAAAACTAAGAAGCATATGGAAAGTTCGGACGTTTCCATGGGTAGTTATTTTTGGATTTTTTTGCTAGTTATGTATATTTTGCTAAATTTTGTACTATTCATTTTAGTACTATGTCCACGTGCTAGGGAGGTATCTTGCCTATCCCTCTCTCTCTCTCTCTCTCTCTCTCTCTCTCACACACACACACACACACACACACACACACACACACACCCGCACGCACACGCACACACACGCACACACACGCACGCACACACGCACACACACACACAAATTGAGTTATTTCGTCTTGGGAGGCAAAACATTTCAGAACCCTCTGTCCCCGATTTACATTGTCATTTGGTTATTCTTGTTCCATGGATAGTGAAGAGATTATGTTTTAGTGAAGCATCTTACGGCACAACTTAGGGCATGTACAATGGTGTCATCTTAAGGTAGAACTATGGAAGCAAGGAACAGTAACTTGTAATCCGATGTATTACTAATGAGGTGGCCTGGATCAAACCGTAAGGGACATACTGTTGGATCCTTAAATGGAACTTTTGATCTCTTCGGCAAAATTAATAGATGCAACTTATAATAAACGACTGGGTGAAGTAATGCATGATGCTTAGAGATGCTATTGTTGATTGTTTGGATTAGCCAGAAGCTAGCTTAAAACTCAAGAGAGTGTACGATGCTTCTGCTATTAACTAACGAGCAGTGCACCATTTGTAATTAGATGCTTTTTTCCACTTTCTTCTACATCAGCTAAAGAGCAAAAAAAGGTTGATCGAGCGGCGCCCAATAACAAGAACGTCTTTGATTTGATTTTTAAGCAGTCTTTGCTTTATACTATCATTAAGTAGAGAAGAGAATATATAAATTATAACTAATTCCTCTTCAATATGGACTGTGTAACCAACATATTCTTCTTCATAAAAGATATGACAGTTCCTCAAATATAAATGTTAAAGCCATAATGTAAGCATTTGATATATAAAGCGGTGAAAGCAAGAAAGAACTATAAAATTATAATGTGTAGGCACTTTTTGGGTGTTTTTTTGAGCCGAAACACTTTCTGGGTGTTAATTACCACTTTGTTCTCTTGTTTGTTTGCTACTTTAACAGGGAACGTCCATCAATTAATTAGTGTTCTTTTTTTTTGTGGTTTTTTTCTTTGCCCGTACCTTAGTGTTAGCATTTAATTATAGTAACTAACACCCAAAATGTTATTGGCTGGAAATACAATTAACTTTCAGCACCATCCCACATGATCTTCACCTGACGAAACTAACGTTGGAACATAACGTGATATGTTGCTTTGTTTCGGTTTGTTAGACACATGTACTACTAGATCATCAATTTGATCAACCAAATACAAGTTACATGCCAAAAAATACATATTATTAGAAACATTTTCCAAAAATGATATGGTTTTTGTGTGTTATGCAATGCGTATTTAGTCGGTTAAACTGATGATCTAGATCCCGCCAAGACAAAATTGATGATCTACAAATGCATTCATACCCTATAAACTGACAGGGCGATAAACGACTCCTTTTTTGTATATGCCTCAATAGTCAAGCAATATTCTCTAGAGATCAAAACTTGAGGCATGTTCTACCAAAAAAGTAACATTGGGCAAAACACTTTTTTCCCGCTGATTGGGCAAAACACTTAACGAGATATCACAAGTAAGTTCCAGTGCAAGTCTGTTGCATTGGTGAGAGACCGATATTTTCCACCGGCAAGTTAGAAAACTAAGATACATATTATTCACTGACAAGTTGTAAAACTTACCAAATAGTTTGTCGTTCATATCCAATTTGACCGCTCCGGCTGCCTTTTTATTTTCCACCACAAGCCTAGATATTATTATAGTTGTCACCACATCACCGTGTCAATCGAGATTCATTTTGTAGCTTTGCATGCTACAAATTGCTTGTTTAGTTCATATTGGTTTTCTTACTTGGTTGTTGCACTTGATAAACTTTTCAGTTTTGTAATTTAAAAAATCGAATACTTTAGAGAACATTTAGAGTTAATTCTATTTGTACCCCTAAGTTTCACACTTTTGACAGGTTTTACTCCATTTAAGAAAATAATCCTCCATTTTTCTTCATTTAATCAATTCTTTGCCACTTTTTAACCCTTTTCATTTTTCTCATGACCTGTCAAATCAAACTCACATCTTAGTGCTTAGTTGGCATGACACATAGATGGGTTTGTTTGTCGCTGGTCCGCGGCTTATTGTCAAGAGCGTTGTCGTCCTCCTTGGTGGCGTACCCGGCCTTGTCTATGGCATCTCATAGTCGCCTCCATTGACGACAATGTCGGTCAAGTCGGCGGGTGTGTCCTCCCCGGACTTGTTCTTCGGTGACACGCTCATCGTAATGTTGCTCGTCGACGCCATCAACCACTTGATGCCGAAGCAGAGCTCCCCTGAAGAGAACGAGTGGGCCGTCACGCAGGATGGCACGGGCCGTTGGAGGCCACCCCGACGGACATCCAGCGGCAGCCTCTGGTACCAATCTCAATCAAACTACGACATCTTCCCTTTGCTCTTCATGCTAGTGTATATTGCAATGTGGATCCAACCAACATTTGTGAATAATCGCAGATATCTACTAGAATTTGCAGTGCAGAACGACGGAAGCACTCAACTAGCAAGTGTTACAGATCAAGCCTAAAGCGATAGGAGGTGCCCAAGGCGGGCCTCATTAATTTTGTTTGATTATGTGTACCCATCCGCTAAAAGATGTTGATTTCAAGTTTTTTCGTAAAACTATCTACATAACACACGACATAAGTATATGTGGGTCCACATTGCCAGAACTCCAAAAGAACATAATAGGGGTAAAAACTAGCAAAAGGATTGATTAAATGGAGTAAAATGAAGGAATTTCTCTTAAATGGGATAAATGTTGTAAACAAAAATGTGAAACTTAGGGGTAAAAATGGAATTACCTCTACC
>NC_041387.1:98350190-98357883 GCF_002162155.2 Triticum dicoccoides
CACACACACACACACACACACCCACCCGCACACACCCACACACATTCACCCTTAGTTAACAACTTGGTCCTTTGAGGCTTTGACCACGGCCACTGCAAAGATGATGTCCTAGAGGACGTGCAACCAAACATGTCTAGTTAACCTCAATCATCTTTTAAAGGAAAGAAAATTACACATTTCAGATATTGCATTCACATATTTTAAAAAATGAAGGAAATGAAAAAGAATGAAGGGAGTATCTTCCAACAATTAATAGCTCTGATCTAATTAATTAGCTTTTGCAAAGGGGCAAAGATATTCCTTGTACTACTAAAACCAATACAAGATACTTGTACACTCCCACCATCATGTACGCCTCTTCTCATAAAAACAGGCAACAAAAGGAGGTCCTGTTTGATTAAATACTGCCAAATGATGCAGAGAGAACAAGGGCACAAACCAGGACGTAGTATATATGCACGGATTATCATGATGATTACTTATAGAAAAGAAAAAAAAAGCAAGCTTTGCGTGTTTGGGTCCATTGTCAAGCAAGAACATGATTCCAGGACGATCGATTTGAAACGAAGACCTGTCTCTGAACTTGCTTGCTCTCATGGCCATCCATCCATCCACGTAGGCATGCATTAGTTTGGCAACTTCAACTGATTTTCTAGGCTAAATTGCTGCCAGCCTCTCCTTGTTTTTTTCAATCATCTTCTACCTATATATGGTGTGCTGCTGATAGTTTAGGCACCCACTAGCTGCTGGTACATTCACAAAGGCACTAAGATATTTTATTATATGTAGTCCTGCCAGGAAGAATGATATCTATGCCACACTGTTATTCAGATACAATATGAGCATCAGAAATATCCTCTTAGATTTTATTTTATTTTCATGAATACGCGTGGAGCGTATCATTCCATTGACAGGGTAGAAAAACTCAGCGGTGAGCCTCGTGATGCCTTAGATATTACTGTATCATGATTAGTGGTGTTTTGCCAAGATCCTTTGTCCGCCCGACAACTGATGGATGGCCATCCAAACTGGTGGCTCCGCGTCACCGGCGGGCTGAAGCATAGCCCGCATCGGATCGGAACGTGCCACTCCTTCAAAAAGAAGAAGGAAAAAACTAGTCCATTTACGTTGAGCTAGCAATGTAGGGCATCTAGTTAATTGCACTTACATGCATCGGGCACCGGCCACCATCTACGTACACACACTCACAGGTCACAGCTATCTCTTCAGTCGCCCGATACCGTTATCCATCCTGTCGACCGTGACGTGGTAATCGACTGTGACCAGCTTTAATCGGCTGGCTCTCGACCCTTTGACGAAAGGGTTGTTGTATCGATCACCCGATGCCATTAGCAGGACGATCAACGCATCAAATCGGGATTCCATATGCATTCATCCATGCATGCATGGCCAGTTACCGGCCGTGCGACGAACACGTAGCTCCAGGTTGTCCCGTGGACGACGCGAATCGCCCAGATGGACGTAAAGGAAGAGCTAGCGAGCGGTACATTGAATGAACCACCGATCATCCACACATACACACACACATAGATAGATAGATAGGCTTTTTGTCCAAAGCGTTAAAGCAGAGCAGGTGGTATATATGGCGCGATCGCGCTGCACTGGCCAAAGGGCAGTACAGGTGTGCGGCTGCTGGCCCGTCCGTGAAAAAGAGGACGACGCATCGCCCGCCCATGCATGTGGGAGGGAGCTGGCCAGCCGTCGATCCATCGACCGACCGACCCGCGCTTGGTCAGCAACACGCTCAAATTTTGCCTTTCTGTCGCTGGCACTGTGTGTACGAGCACCGATTGACCATGTGTTTAGTGCATGACAAACACTGGGAAAATATGGATCATGCATGTGATTGCCCACCGTGGATGGAGAGCGATCCATGGCAGTAGGGACGTTTGGGATGGGCCCTACCATCATCTGCGCCGTCAATGGCTCAACCTTTCATTGGAGCTGCTGCTGCCTTTCTAGCAGGCCGACCGCCGAACGGATGGTGGACTGGGCCCGGCGGTGGCACGTGTCCGCTGGTGGCTCTCGCGTGGATCGGCCGGCCGGTTGCTGCCATAGTTGGGCCGGAGAAATGATGCGGGCCCACACATTAGCGTAGTGGTAGTGCGGCGCTGCTTTTTGGTGGAATAATCCTCTTCTCTCTTTTATCAAAGTAAATTCTTCTCTTCTTACAACAAAAAAGATGTGCCCTGTAAAAAGAACTGAGGAAAATTAAGTAATGGTATGGAAGGAAGCTTCGGAATCTTCCTTTCGTTTGCTTTTGCAAGTGTTGCAGTTGTGGTTCAACATGATTGTCTAAAAGGAACTCTTGTCAAAGAAGGGTTTAATCACTAGTACTACCCCTATAAATTAACATAATATATTTTAGTGTAAAAAAATATCTTATATTTTGATACAGGGGGAGTATTTTCCAACAAGAGAGTATATGTATCTTCTGATCAAAATTTGCTCTTGACCCACTATGATATGATGCTTACTTAATGAGAAATGTTAAAATCCTAACTTCAGATTTTTACATGGCAAAGCGAACATTTTTTATGACAATTTATGTTGGCGTGTGGATGACAATCTACTTTAAAGCAAATTCCGACAAAAAACTGAACATGGCGGATTTGTCATGCTCGCTACATGAAATTGTCAGCTTCACGACAACATATTTTCGCATAGAAACATTCGTTTTGCCATGCTTATAAAAATCTAATGTCCGCTGGTTATCAGAAATTTATTAATAAATAATTAAATATACGGCAACCTATCCTAGCTTACATTGGACGCTAACCCAAGTCCCAAAGGTTTGGACCGTTGCAAGACCTGGCACATCAACCCTTGCAATGCACTCTACACTTATACAAAATCTATGGCACGATCACAACGCGCGAAAGCAAGTTCCAAAACACAGGTCAACCAATAGCAGTGCATAGATCGATACGCATCTTTACAAGTATAGAGATAACATATCTTACGTACGTGCCTAGTAGCTTAGCCCCTGCACACACACACACAATTGACTTGCATTGTTAATCTCGAGCCACATGCAGAGGCACACGTACGTATGTCGATCGACACGACGTCCCGTCCGCTCCTTTCCCTTGCGTGCTCGCTCTTTTGCTAAAGCCATTAAAGGGCGCCAAATTAAAGATGTGGCGCCAGCACAAAGGATATCAGATCTCGCAGAATCTTCCTCCCTACAGCTCAAAGGGTTTTTATCTTGTGTTATCTCTAGATGTGTCGCCCGATCGAGCCCGGCCCGTACGGGGCACATGAATCTTTTTCGCAGAAGATAAACCGATCCCTGTGAAGTTCTTGCGTCTCAAACATGGCAGCGTGGGATGATAGATAAAGTGAGAATGTGTATAGGTGTCGCCCAACAAATCCCTGAACCTTGCCGTAATTAAAATCATTGTGAAATTTCTGGCTAGATCTATTGTATTATCTCTTAATGTTTTATTAGGATGTGAAAGAAAAATTCGAATGAATTTTCCATATTAAGATGACTAGCTAGTTATAGCTAGTGTATGATTAGTTCTGTAGTGGTGTATTACAATTTCAATAGTTTGACTACGTACTACAAAAGGTGAGCTAACTAGCTAGCTAGCTATATGCAAAAGTAGATGACTTACCTCGTCGGTTACGTGGTTCATTTTGATAGTCAGGCACGCTTGCTTGCTACAGGCAAGTCAGCATTTTAATTTGCTAAGCATCTGAAGAATCTAGGTGCGCAAAATGGCCATGATCATATCTGCAAGTTCAGTGTATATTTGGGTCGTCCATATTGCATGATGTGGGGGCAAAGAATTCAATGATTAGTCGCATTCCATGCATGGTCATCGTCACCAGTACATAAGATACTAATCTGCATAATGCTAGCTTATGGTAAGGTAGCTAGCTCTAGGCAGCTAGCTACATACTATTTGTGCATGCACTTGTCAAAACTTGAGCGATCTAGACAATCAATTGACAACGATATACTCATATAACATGTACCCTCCATCCTACATTACTTGAGGTTCTGGTTTTGCTCCAAGAAAAATCAAACACACTGTTTGCCACTAGATGGCGGCCAGCTAGCAGCGATATATACGGTTTGGGAATATGAAGGACATTTGGGTCGACGCCTGAGAATATATTTTGGAACAATGATCGAATCTGCAGGACGGATAAACAGTTGCTGTCGAGGTGACGAAAATTGAACAGGAGTTGAGGAAAAAGAGAGGCAGGCACAATTCATCTTACGCGTCAGGAATGATGCTATCGCCAGGGAATCCAAGCTAGCCAGAAGCTTACTTGTCATGCTTACACGCTAAGTGCTCCTCCTGATTGTGCTCTTGTTTTTTGATGGCCATAATCATTGGTGGGTCGATATATATGCGCTGATCCTGACATGGATAGATGCTATCTTACACGTTGCATGTAGGTTGCGTTCGTCTTTCTTTTCAAGCCGCTTATTATTGACGACATGTAGCCATCCTCCAAAAAGCTGCTCTCTTTTTCTCCCGGCCTGGTTGGCTACCTCTATCTCGTTTCATTTCTCCCTCTTCTTTGTGTGCTTCCTCTGTCTACGCACTAGCTAGGCTTGGCTAGCTACACATGCAAATGCGAGATATGATCGAGCTGTAGCTAGATCTCAGATGGACCCGCATAATTGGCTGCCGGTTTTTGGAGAAGATCTCTCTCATAATTGGTGCACTGTCCGGGAGATCTTGAATACTGTTACACTAGTAGAAATTTGAGCACATGCTGTGTACATTCAGGTACGAAAGCACCAGACGTGACTGTGCGTACCCTGTTGATGCCGAGGCCTATAGACAAACAGAAAAAATGGCAGAGCGGGATAACATGTTTTCTAGAAAACGTACTACGAGTAGCATTTTCTCTACCACCCTAGAGCGAGAGCCCCTTTCAAAAATCAGGTATTGAGGAAGTTGGGCCAAAAAACTAGGTTAAATAGATTCCTATCCGCCAAAAAATATTGCTAAACACCAATATAGCAGCCCAACTTTAACACTATTTAGTAGAAAATGACACCTCCCTAATACTCCCTCGGTTCCTAAATATTTGTCTTTTTAGAGATTTCAAATGAATTATCACATACAGATGTATATAGACATATTTTAGAGTGTAGATTCATTTATTTTGCTCCGTATGTAGTCATTTGTTAAAATCTCTAGAAAGACAAATATTTAGAAACAGAGGGAGTATAATACTCAGAGTAGGCATTAATTACATGCCAGCGGCACCATCAATACCCAGAAGCGCCCTACCGATGATCACCACGCTGCCACTGTCGACCATCGTCGTCGTCATCGCTCGCCCGCCCACAATCACCGCGGCCCAACACCGTGGTACCGAGGTCGCCGCTCGCTCGCCTGCCTCGTGCTGTTGGAACTAAGGCCTTGTACAATGCTAGGTGCTTAGGAAGAAGCTTAGGAAAATAAACCCGGTTTTTTTGAAGCACCAATGCCTATTTCTATAGGAGAGACGCCTAATTAAGTATCTGCCCTGTGCAAATAAGCACCGGTGCTTAAAGAAAGCCTGATTTATTTCTCCAAGCACCTCTCTTAAACACCTTGCATTGTACAAGCCCTAAGAGCATCTCCAACAGAGGCACTAAACAAGCCGCACGTCTGAAAAAATGGCCTTTTAGCGCGCGTGATCGAATAGGCAGCTCCAGCAGACACGCAAAAATCACGTGCGTTAAAAATCACTTCGTGCTGAACAAGACTGCATCGTGCACTGCTTTTTTCCAGCGTCCGCTACCGCTCGCTGTACAACGACTTGCCCGCGCGAATGTCCACCAACCGCCTGATCTGAAATATCCACTCGCGCGCGCGACTTCCCCATCCTCTCCGGCGACTCGTTGGCGCTCCCCCCACCGTTCCCCACTGCGCGCCACTTCCCCCTCTTCCCCGGTGGCCGCCGCTGCTTCCTACGCCGCTGCCGCCCCTCGAGCGCCTCGTTTCGCCGACGAACAGCGTCCAACGGGGGTTTGCAGCTCAGCGCTCACAAGGTGTTTGGCAAAATGCTTGCAAGGTATATATTGCTTCTAACTTCATTTCTGTAGATGAATTTGGAGCATGTTGTTTGTAGTGTTAAATTTTAGTTTGAATTCAAATTTGTAGATGAGTTCGTCCCATGCTTCTTCCGATGAAGAATTTGATCTTCAAGAGGAGGAGGACCTCGCAATGGTGCTAGCTATGCACATCAACAAAAAGCTGAAGCACGGTGGTTCGGTTTTTGGTTGTCAGAAATTATGGAGGGAAACGATCGATGCCGACAATAGATTGATGAGGAACTATTTTGCGGATATTCCCATATACCCCGAGTCCTACTTTTGGCGTCGTTTTAGGATGAGCATCGAGTTGTTAAAACACATCGCAGAGAGACTGGCGAGCCATAATCGTTTTTTTTAGCAAAGGAGGAATGCTGCCGGAGAACTCGGGCATAACACCTTTCAAAAGGTGACCACCGCTTTGCGTATGTTGGCATACAAAAGTCTGGCGGATCTAGTTGATGATCACTTGGCCATGGGTGAGAGACAAGCCATCATGTGTGTCAAGCGCTTTGCGGTTGGAATCATGCAAGTGTTTGGTCCGAAATATTTGAGAGCTCCGAATGCTGAAGACGCCACAAGGCTTTTGAAGATGAAGAAAGCTTGTCGGTTCCCAGCTTGGTACATCATAAACGCTTGTGTGATCATGCACAACATGATCATCGAGAATGAGCGTGGGCAAGATTTGGATTATTCTCAGTATGAGTTGTGTTGGGACGTCCCGTGCGAGTGCGGAGGAGGGTTAAGAGGGTGGCCCGCTTTGTTGCCTCCTATCATTGCCATTCGGCGTGCTGAAACGCATGATGAACTTTAGAAGAATCTAGTCGAGGAGTGGTTGGCATGAAATGGGCGAGAAAACGCATGATGTTGTATGTTTGTCATACTATTATTTGTTGTATTGGTCATGACTATTTGTTGTGTTGAAGTTTAATTATTTGTTTTAGTTGTAATAATAATTAAACTATTTTTTATTGATTTATTTTGTGTGTGTTTGATCTTTTTTGTTTCACATTGAATGTAAAATGTTCTTTGTGCTGGACGCACACTCTATTTTGCTGCGCCTCCTGAAGCGAAATTTACAGCGCCTGATGAAGCAACTGTGTGGCGCGACGTGCAAAAGTGCTATTTCGACGCTTAAAAAAGAAATTGCGCGCCGCGCTAGGCGCGTCTGTTGAAAATGCTCTAATGGCAATGTGCTACTCTCTCTGTAATTTAATATAAAACATTTTTTACACTGTCATGAACTCTTAGACCGTTTTATAAAATGTTATAGAGGTAGCAGTACCTTGTAAAATCAATCCAATCATATATTAGTGAAAAACATGCATGTCCTGGGAGCCAACAGGGCTGGCCCACCATGGTTGCTGAACCTGATCAGGTGCATGCTGCATGTGTGTTTACCTTTTTCGCTTGGATGTGTGCCCCTTGCATTCGCAACACCTGGCGCACCAACTTTTTCCCTGTAGGCGTGTAGCCCAGTTGCTGCTGCACGTGGAAGGCCTAAGTGCTCTCACTACGCAGGCTAGCAGCTACGGGCCGGCCGGCAGGAGAAATTCCATACCTTATGCTGTATCAAAACACCTCTAAATATCTGCATCGTGTGATCGGGATGGTTTTTGTTTT
>NC_041387.1:98358184-98360178 GCF_002162155.2 Triticum dicoccoides
CTTTCGAGGTAGTACCTTCTGTGGATCAGTTCGGATTGAATTCTCACAAACCTGAACTAAACTTGAGGAGCTTTGGGGTGTGCGTCTATTTGGCCCACTATTAGTTGGATCACATGTGTCGCAGCCCATACACTTTTCCCTCTAGGCCCGTGTGGCCCACCTGCTGTTCGGATTTTATGCATATTTAATGCGTATAGTTGGATGACCGACCCCTATCACTATCCATAGACATGACCGGACATGTCCCCGTATTTTTAAGGTGTTTAATGTACAATGTTGAAGTTGCCCTTACATCTACTAACTTGTGGACCAAATATACTCTATGTCTCTATGATTCGAGTATCGTTCATTTGAAGGTTTCAGCCTTCAATTTGGGATGACTTCTCATGACTTTTGTGGCTGTATATAGGGCAGCAGAACCCAAACTTGATCTGACTTTCTTGTGGAGTTTGACTAGATTTATGCATAAGAATCTTTTCACATGTTGGTGGAAGGTGATTTAACATTATTCGACGGCATAAGGAGATAAATAGCAATAATTTCGATGCGACATGGCCATTTATGTCCAGTGGCATTATTGAGAGCTTGGACCTGTGAGGGATAGCTTTATCGGGTCGCCAATTCACTTGGGCTAATAATTTACTCCCACCGACTTATGAAATGCTAGATTGTGTGTTGATGAGTGTTGAGTGGGAATGAAATTTTACTTTGCTGGCGGTTCATGCTCTCCATAGAAGTATCTCCGATCACACTCCTCTTCTTTTGAATTTCAGTGAGAGGCTCATCCGAGAAACAAGACCGTTTTTTTCTTTGAAACATCTTGGTTTGAGAAGGAAAATTTTCTCGATACTATAGCTCATCAATGGTCAAAGGAGATTACATGAGTTACTAACATTGAGAAGTGACAATTTAAAATCGGTCACCTTAGAAAATCCCTTCGGGGTTTGGCTAGGTGTATTAGTGGTGACTACAAGAAAGAAAAAGCCCGGATTCTCCGCGACCATGGCTGAGACGACATCATTGTTTGCCTGCTAGCGCGATTCGCCCCTCCGTGAGCCGGTGCTTGCTACTCATGATGGATTTGTTGGATTTCCCCGAAGAGGAAGGGTGAAACAGTATAGTAGAAGATAATATTTCACTCAGTTAAGAACCAAGATTATCGAACTAGAAAGAGACGGCATACAAACAACGTGAACGGTTCTGCACACACACACACAAAGCACATGCTTGCACCCAACAAGTCGAGGGGGTCATCACGCCCCTTGTTCTTGCCAGTTGCAAGAATTAAATCTGATAGTGATAGGCAAACAAATAAACATAAAATGAAGCAAAATAAAAAACAAGGTAATTGTAGATTCTTAGTAATAACTGAGAATGGGCCCGGGGGCCATAGGTTCACTATAGGCATCTCTCTCATAAGCACAACAACGATGGGTAAATAAATTAATATTGGGCAATTGAAAGAATTGCGCATAGGTATGATGATCATCCAAGGCATGATCAATATATAGGCATTACGTCCGTGACAAGTAGAAGCTAATCCAATTGCATCTACTACTATTACTCCGCCCCAAGACCCCTATCTAGCATGCATCTCAAAGTATTAAGTTTAGACAAATAGAATAATGCATCAAGCAAGATGGCATAATGTAGACAAAGTATGACCAAATAATATGACCGAACCCTGTCGTTTTATTCTTAGTAGCAACAATACAAATACGTGCCTTGCTGCTCCTGTCACAGGGCAAGATCATCCCAAGATTGAACCTACTACAAAGCACCTCCCCCACCAAAGATGAATCAGTCTAACTTGGCTTAAGTAATCGGATAGATCAGAGAGAAATACAAAGCTATAAAATTACGTAACAAATAAATATCAAGAGACTCAAATAGTTCAAAGGATAATTCTGATTATAAACCCATAATTCATCAGATTCCAACAAACACACCGCTGAAAATTACATCGGATTGTTCTCAGAGAAGATCATTGTATC
>NC_041387.1:98360465-98527825 GCF_002162155.2 Triticum dicoccoides
GAGAGAGAGAGAGAGAGAGAGAGAGAGAGGTCTAACTACTACTATGGACCCGTAGGTTCCGAATGAACTACTCACACATTATCTTCGAGGCAGTAAGGTTGATGAAGATGGGTTCCCTTCAGAACAGAGGTTTGCGGCGGTGAAAGAATCGTTTTAGGGTCTCACTCAGAGGGTTTTAGAAAATATGGGAATTTATAGGCCAAAAATTAGGGCAATCAGAGCTACATGGGACCCATGTTAGGGGGCGCGCCACCCTAGCTTATGGGGTCCATGTAGGTATTCTGGTTCTCCTCGAAGCTTCTAGGGAATCCTATGTTCCACAAAAATTATCGTAAAACTTCATCATGTTTGGACTTCGGTATGTATTGTTTTTCTGCAAAACAAAAACATGCAAAAAACATGAACTAACACTGGGCACCAAGTTAATAGGTTAGTCCGCAAAAATAATATTAAATGACATATAAAGAATACAAAAGTAATAATTTAGTAGCATGAAACAACCAAAATTATAGATACGTTGGAGACGTATCAGTGCTCGTTGGAGACGTATTAGTGCTCATTGAGGAGCCGAAGGTTTGTAGCTTTGGTCCTCCTGCACTTAGTGGACGCCAACACAGGCGGTGTCGCTTGCTCTTACGCCATGATGTCGTTGAAGTGTGCCTGCAAGGGCGAGCCGTCGGCTCATCATCGGATGCATCCTCCATTGTCTGGTCCTCGTAGCTGACCTCTAGAGAGCTGGCCGGCAAGCTAGCCTCAGTCCCTGTGCGTGACTTGGCTGCCAGGAGGCCGCAATGCTGGCCAACTATTATTTCTGCTCCGTCGAGAGGTTCTCTCAAATCGCTCTAGAGCTGACGGAGGTGGTGCGGTGCGGGTCATGTCGAGCTAGGAGGCAGCGATTAAATAGTGGGTGCCGGAAAGGCCAAGCGGCGGGCTATGTCAATGCGGGTGCTGGAATGGGTTTCTCGGCAGACGTGCTTGTTTAGTGTCGGTAGGCAGACATATGGGAGCAGTTTTGAATATGGTACACAATTGTCCACTCTTGTCCCTGTTGGAAATATGCCCTGCAGGCAATAACATTGTATTATTATATTTCCATTATTCATAATTAAGAGTTGATATTTCATGCTATAATTGCTATGATCCTGGAATATGTTATTAAGTGGAAAACTCATATGCACATGTGGAATGATAAACAGTCAAACAATAGGTTCCCGGTCCAGCCTCTAGGACTTTCTCAAGTGTTGTTAGTAATCATGTTTTCCAGATCTTAGGATATCGTTAGGTGCAACGATAGTCCTAAAACAACATTGATGGTATGATATTAGAGAAGGATCATATTGAATCGACCCAATCTTGTATGTTATAATTTGTGATCATATCGTTTGAAATCATCTGTTATAACACAAAGTGTTAGCATGTACTTTAGTTACTCGGACCGTGAGAGTGTCTCGGTTACTTCTTACCAGATGGTGGACTTTGGGGTTGCTCAAACGTCATCTGTAACAGGGTGATCATAACGACAACTTTCAAGTTCACCAGAAAGTTTGACAAGTGAATGATGTTGGCTTGAACTACGTCGGTATTTCCTCAAAGAGGAAGGGATGATGCAGCATAGCAACGGTAGATATTTCCCTCAGTGATGAGACCAAGGTTATCGAACCAGTAGGAGAACCACGCAACACCACGTAAACATCTCCTACACACAAAGAACAAATATTTGCAACCCGACGTAAGAAAGGGGTTGTCAATCCCTCACGGGTAAAAAGATAGATAAAATTGTAGTAGATTGCATAAATAGATCTCGCGGGAACGCAAGATAAAGTAATTTTTTTGTATTTTTGGATTAATAGATCTTAAAATAAAAGCAAATAAAAATAGATCTCGAACGAAAATATGATTAAGAAGAGACCCGGGGGCCGTAGATTTCACTAGTGGCTTCTATCAAGAAAAATAGCATACGGTGGGTAAACAAATTACTGTTGGGCAATTGATTGAACTTCAAATAATCATGACGATATACAGGCGAAGATCATTATATAGGCATCACGTCCAAGATTAGTAGACCAACTCCTGCCTGCATCTACTACGATTACTCCACACATCGACCGCTATCTAGCATGCATCTAGTGTATTAAGTTCATGGAGAAATGGAGTAATGCAATAAGAACGTTGGCACGATGTAGACAAGATCTATTTATGTAGAAATAGACCCCATCTTGTTATCCTTAATGGCAACGATACATACGTGTCGGTTCCCCTTCTATCACTGGGATCAAGCACTGTAAGATCGAACCCGTCACAAAGCACGTCTTCCCATGTCAACAAAAATCGATCTAGTTGGCCTAACTAAACCAAATATTTGAAGAATAAATACGAGGCTATCAGTAATCATGCATATAAGAGATCAAAAGACTCAACTTTCATGGATAAAAACATAGATCTGATCATAAAATAAAAGTTTATCGGATCCCAACAAACACACCGCAAAAAGAGTTACATCAAATAGATCTCCAAGAGACCATTGTATTGCGAATCAAGAGAGAGAGAGAGAGAGAGAGAGAGAGAGAGAGAGAGAGAGAGGATGCCATCTAGCTACTAACTACGGACCCGTGGGTCTACAATGAACTACTCACGCATCATCGGAGAGGCACCAATGAGGATGATGAACCCCTCTGTGATGGTGTCTAGATTGGATCTGGTGGTTCTGGAACTTGCGGCGACTGGAATTGATTTTCGTCGACTCCCTTAAGGTTTCTGGAATATTGGAGTATTTATAGAGCAAAGAGGCAGTGCGGGAGGTCATCGAGGTGGGCACAACTCATCAGGGCACCCCAGGGGCCCAGGCGCGCCCTGGTGTCTTGTGCTCACCTCGGGCCCCCTCTCCGGTACTTCTTTGGCCCACTAGATGTCTTCTGGTCCAAAAAAAATCCACAAAAAGTTTCGCCCCGTTTGGACTCCATTTGATATTGATTTCCTGCGATGTAAAAAACAAGTAGAAAACAACAACTGGCACTTGGCACTATGTCAATAGGTTAGTCCCCAAAAAATGATATAAAGTTGCTATTAAATGATTATAAAACATCCAAGAATGATAATATAACAACATGGAACAATAAAAAATTATAGATAGGTTGGAGACATATCAGCATCCCCAAGCTTAATTCCAGCTCGTCCTCGAGTAGGTAAATGATAAAAATAGAATTTTTGATGTGGAATGCTGCCTAACATGTTCATCACATATTCTTTTCTTTAGCATGGACATTTGGACTTTTATATGATTCAAGCAATAGTCTAGTTTTGACATGAAGACTTTAATACTCAAGCATATCAATAGGCAACCATGTCTTTTGAAATATCAACAATAAAGCAAGTTATCCCTAGTCCATTATGCTCAACCATTGATCCATTCATAAAACACACTCGCATATTAGCTACACCCAATGCTCAAGTACGATCATAGTGCCCCTTAGTTGGTGCTTTATAAGAGAAGATGGAGACTCAAGTAAAATAAAAATTGCATAAAGTAAACAGAAAGGCCCTTCGTGGAGGGAAGTAGGGATTTGTAGAGGTGTCAGAGCCCAAAGTGAAAAAGATAGAGATAAATTTTTTTTGGGTGGCATGCCTTTCCTCAGCAAAAACGATCGATTAGTTCCCAGTACTTTTCATGCTAGATATATCATAGGCGGTTCCCAAACAGAAAATAAATTTTATTCCTTTTTCCACCATACTTTCACTTTCCATGGCTAGCTGTATCCACGGGTGCCTACCATACCAACACTTTCCAAGGAATTTATTATTTGACAACATAAAGTAAATTCATTTTTCATTTCGGGACTGGGCATCCCTAATACCTTTGTCGTACTCTCATGCAATGACAAGTGAGTAAACACTCATCTTGAGAATAACACATCTAGCATGGAAAAATATCAGCCACCCCCTACCATTTCATGAGTGGTACGAGAACACAAAATAGAAATTTATTTTGAAATATAGAGATGACATACAAATTTGCTTGGAACGGCAAAAGAATACCGCATATAGATAGGTATAGTGGACTGATGTGGCAAAAACTGGTTTAAAGGATTTTGGATGCACAAGTAATGATCATACTTAGTGCAAATGAAGGCTAGCAAAAGATTGGGAAGCATCCAACCAAGAAATGAAAAATCTCATAAGCAAGCATTAAGCATAACTAACACCGAATAATGCACCACAAGTAGGATGTAATTTCATTGCATAACTATTGCCTTTCGTGCTTGCATAGGGAATCACAAACCTTAACATCAATATTCTTACTAAAGCATAATTACTCATCAACATGACTCACATATCACTATCATCATATCTCAAAACTATTACAAAAAATCAAGTTTATTTTGTCCAATGATCTTCATGAAAGTTTTTATTATATCCATCTTGAATATCTATCACTTTGGGACTAATTTCATATGTTGTTTTTGATAGCTCAAACAAATCTAAGTGAAGAACATGAGCATGAAATTTTTTCTTCTCTCAAAATAATTTAAGTGAAGCAAGAGAGAATTTCTTAAATCTTTTACTAACTCTCAAATAAATCTAAGTGAATCATGAGATAATTTCTTAAAAAATAATAAATCACACTGTGGTCAAAAAGATATAAGTGAAGCACTAGAGCAATTCCATAGCTCATAAAGATTTAAGTGAAGCATAGAGAGCAATTCTAACAAGTCATAGCATAATTTTGGCTCCCTCAACTAGGTGTGTCCAACAAGGATAGATGACTTAAAACACAAAGCAAAACAAGCAAAGACTCATATCATACAAGAAGCTCCAAGCAAAACTCATAATATGTGATGAATAAAAATATAGTTTTAAGTAAAATACTGATGGTTGTTAGAAGAAAGAGGGGATGCCACTCGGGGGCATCCCCAAGCTTAGTTGCTTGATACTTCTTGAATATTATCTTGGGGTGCCTTGAGCATCCCCAAGCTTAGCCTTTTGCTAATCCTCATTCCTTCATTCATCGTGATCTCACCCAAAACTTGGAAACTTCAATCACACAAAACTCAACAAAACCTTCGTGAGATCCGTTAATATAAGAAAGCAAATCACTTCTTTAAGTACTGTTGCAAACCCATTCATATTTTGTTATTTTATTATATCTACTGTATTTTAACTTTTCCATGGCAAAAACTCTTCAAAGGAAACCATAGAATCACCAAAACAAGCACATAACACAACGAAAACAGAATCTGTCAAAAACAGAACAGTTTGTAGTAACCAGGGAATTTCGTATACTTCTGTAACTCCAAAAATTCTGAAAAAATAGGAAAACATGGGAAATTGGTATATCAATATTGTGTAAAACATTGAGAGCAAAAGCATGTTTCTGTCATTTATGGAAATTATTTTTCTGAGCGCAAAAGTTTCTGATTTTCAATAAGATCAAATCAACTATCACCCAACATGATCCCAAAGGCTTTGCTGGGCACAAAAACTAATTAAAACATAAAAAACACAGTCATAACAGAGGCATAATTGTGCAAACACTCAAGAACAGAAATAAAAAGGAAAAAAATAAATTTTATTCATTGGGTTGCCTCCCAACAAGCGTTATCGTTTTACGCCCCTAGCTAGGCATAAGATTTCAATGATGCTCACATGAAATAAAGTAATTGAAACATGAAGAGAGCATCATGTAACATGTTAAAAACACATTTAAGTCTAACATAATTCCTATGCATAGGCATTTTATAAGTAAACAAATTATGAAGACAAGAAATTTCTAGCATATGCAAGGTAGAAGAATAAAACACTCACAATCTTAACATAACGACAGGTAATTTAGTAACATGAAAATTTCTACAACCATATTTCACTCTCTCATAATAATTACATGTGGGATCATATTCAAATTCAATAATATATCTATCACATAACATATTCTCTATATGATCCACATGCATGCAAAGTTGACACTCTTCCAAAATAGTGGGATTATCATCAAATAAAGTCATGACCTCTCCAAACCCACTTTTATCAAAAAATTCACAAGATTGATAATTCTCCAAAGTAGTTGAAACTCTTCCAAACCCACTTTTAATATTATCACAAGCATATTCATCATGAGGTTTAAATAAATTTTCAAGATCATAAGAAACATTATCACCCCAATCATGATCATTGCAATAAGTAGTGGACCTAGCAATATTAGCGTCCCCAAGCTTGGGGTTTGCATATTATTAGGACAATTGACATTAACATAATTTACAATAACATCGTTGCAATCATACTTTTCATCTAAGGAGCTATCATGAATCACTTTATGATTTTCTTCTTTTAACACTTCATCATAATTTTTAGATCCATAAATCTCAAGCAAAACTTCATAAAGATAATCTAGTGAACTCAATTCACTAGCAATGGGTTCATCATAATTGCATCTCTTGAAAACATTAGCAAGTGGATGAGGATCCATATCAATAGATTTTTAGCAAGCGAAGATGCAAGAAAATAGAAGGCACATGGCAACACAAGCAAACATGAGATCTGATGAGAAAAATGCAAACAAAAAAGAGGGGCTAATAAAACGGCATTTTTTTCTGAAGTGGGGGAGAGGAAAATGATAGGCAAATGTAAAATAATGTAAATTGCAGGGAGATGAGATTTGTGATTAGGAACCAGGTAGATGTTGATGATGTCTCCGCGGCAACGGCGCCAGAAATTCCTTATGATGTTGGCTTGAACTACGTAGGTATTTCTCCAAAGAGGAAGGGATGATGCAGCACAACAACGGTAGGTATTTCCATTAGTGATGAGACCTAGGTTATCGAACCAGTAGGAGAACCACGCAACACCATGTAAACAACTCCTGCACACAAAGAACAAATACTTGCAACCCGACGTAAGAGAGGGGTTGTCAATCCCTCACGGGTAAAAAGATAGGTAAAATTGTAGTAGATTGGATAAATAGATCTCGCGGGAACGCGAGATAAAGTAAATAAATAAAAATTGCAGCAAGGTATTTTTGTATTTTTGGATTAATAGATCTGAAAATAAAAGCAAATAAAAATAGATCTCGAAGGCAAATATGATTAAGAAGAGACCCGGGGGCCGTAGATTTCACTAGTGGCTTCTCTCAAGAAAAATATCATATGGTGGGTAAACAAATTACTGTTGGGAAATTGATAGAACTTCAAATAATCATGACGATATCCAAGCAATGATCATTATATAGGCATCACGTCCAAGATTAGTAGACCGACTCCTGCCTGCATATTCTACTATTACTCCACACATTGACCGCTATCCAGCATGCATCTAGTTTATTAAGTTCATGGAGGAACAGAGTAATGCAATAAGAACGATGACATGATGTAGACAAGATCTATTTATGTAGAAATAGACCCCATCTTGTTATCCTTCATGGCAACGATACATACGTGTCAGTTCCCCTTCTGTCACTGGGATCAAGCACCGTAAGATCGGACCCATCAAAAAGCACCTCTTCCCGTGGCAACAAAAATCAATCTAGCTGGCCTAACTAAACCAAAGATTCGAAGAAGAAATACGAGGCTATAAGTAATCATGTATGTAATAGATCAAAAGGCTCAAATAACTTTCATGGATAAAAACATAGATCTGATCATAAACTCAAAGTTCATCAGATCCCAACAAACACACTGAAAAAAGAGTTACATCAAATAGATCTCCAAGAGACCATTGTATTGAGAATCAAGAGAGAGAGAGAGAGAGAGAGAGAGAGAGAGAGAGAGAGAGGAAACCATCGAGCTACTAACTACAGAACTGTATGTCTATAATGAACTACTCACGCATCATCGGAGAGGCACCAATGAGGATGATGAACCCCTCCGTGATGGTGTCTAGATTGGATCTGGTGGTTCTAGAACTTGCGGTGGCTAGAATTGATTTTCGTTGACTCCCCTAGGGTTTCTGGAATATTGGGGTATTTATAGAGCAAAGAGACGGTGCAGGAGGTCACCGAGGTGGGCACAACCCATCAGGGCGTGCCTTGGTGTCTTGTGCTCACCTCGGGCCCCCTCTTCGGCACTTCTTTGGCCCACTGGATGTCTTCTGGTCCAAAAAAATCCACAAAAAGTTTCGCTACGTTTTGACTCCGTTTGATATTGATTTCCTACGATGTAAAAAACAAGTAGAAAACAACAACTGGCACTTGTCTCTATGTCAATAGGTCAGTCCCAAAAAATGATATAAAGTTGCTATAAAATGATTATAAAACATCCAAGAATGATAATATAACAGCATGGAACAATAAAAAATTATCAATACATTGGAGACGTATCAATGAACGAATATCTCGAGAGCAGGATTTGCTCCTTCGACGATGGAGAGATATTCTTAGGTCCCTCTCGGTGTGATGGCATCCATCATCATCTGGCCAGACACATGTGACTATGTCACGGGGATGCCGGAACACGTCAATGAGAAAGAAAAACAAAACCGTATATGGGGGCAATGGTATAGTGGGCATGTTGATGACCCAGGAGGATACTGACGCACACCGGGTTTTGTAAAGTCTTATGAAGCGAAGGGAACATCACATGATAACCAAAGGTTCACTCGAATATCATTTGTGTAATCATAGGGACCGATATGGACATCCACGGTTCCGCTAATGATCATTGAACGAAGGAGTTTCGTTCATGTCTATGCTTTACCGAACCTATGGGGCCACAAGCTTAAGGTAATCATGATCTGCTGAGTGTTAGTGGAACATGAGTGATGAGAATATATTTATGAAATAGTTTCATTAATACCCGGAATAGTTCCAACAGGTTTCAGAAGCGTTTTGGGGTCATGGGAAGGGTTTTTGTGAATATCGGGTAATACTGGGTATTACCGATTAATTATATATATGTGTAATTTTTTTACGGAGATGTTAAGTTATATATAATATTGCTCTGAAAATGTTTAAGGTATGTTATATATTAATTAAATATAAACGGGCCTTAAAAGTCCAAGAGGGGATAGGAGACTTGGGCCATAAAGGCCCAAGTGGAGGTGGGGCCCCCCTTTCCTTGTGTGTGTGTGTGGGGGTGGGGGGAATCCTACTAGTGGTGCGAATTGGACACCCCCTAGTCCGACGCACCAAGGGAGGGTTTCCTCCGTAGGTCGCTGCCCTCTCCTCCCCCTAAACACACACACACACACACACACACACACACACACATATATGTACTAGAGGTTTTCCACCCTTTTGGAACACAAGTTTTTGGTGCCTCTTCTAGTTGATCTAGTTCTAGTTGGTCCTAAACTAATTAGAGCTAGCCCTAGCCACCTCTAATCCTCATAAATAGAAGCCCGGTGTGGTTCTAATCTCCTTCCTCTAATTTTTTAGCGACAATTAGCTCTGGACGACTATAACGTCCTAATTTTCAATTTGGATGTTATACATAGAACATCATATGCATATCACATTTTTATTTGCATTTGGTTGTGATCCTAGAAATCTTAAGCAACTCAAGGACCCAAGGAGAGAGTTGGAGATTTCATTTAAATTTGATATTTGAATTTATTTCAAATATGAAAGGAGGATCAATTTGATTTTCAATATTTTCTTTCCAATTATTTCCAACAACAAAAATAAATGAGAGAAGATAATATGACTTCTTCAACAAGAGGAAAAATATTGGAAAAGAAATGTTGAAATCAAATTATTATATTATTTGAATTTTACTTGCTATTTTATTTGAATTAGAGAAAAACATGCATTTTTTAAAATTGCATTTAGTCCACAAGAGTGTTCATTATGTCCCAAATATTAGGTAGGGACGGTGAAAATTGTTTATGGAATTTTTAGAATTTTTTTAATATTTTTTTAGGATTTTCTTCTGGGCGAAATCGATTTTAAAAAAATCGGACCGAATTGGGCCGAAGGCCCAGCCAGCCCGAGTCACCGCCGCCTTCCCCGCTCGGGGAGTCCCGACCGCCGCTGCCAGGAGGAGTCCCGCTCGGACTCCTCAGCGCCGCCGCCCGCATCGCCCCCTCCCCAAGAAGCCCCGACCCCTTTAAAAGGGGCCGAAGCCCGCCCTCCACCGCATCGCCCTCCGGCGCCGTAGCCCACACCGCCGCCCGCGCCGCCTAGAGCCGCCACTGCCGCCGCCGCTAGCAGCTGCTGCTGCCTCCGCCGCCGTTGCCTCGCCCCGCAGATCCACCGCCGGAGCCGAAGCCAATCCGCCGTCGGTCAATTCAGGTCAACCGGTATAAAACCGTTCGGTTATTCTCGGTTTATTTTTTCTAGATAGGCTTAGGTTTAGATCGGTTTTTCGTTTTTATTTGTAGTTAGTTAATGAACGTTCACCTGTTAGTTTATTCTAACAAACGAATTCGTTCGTTTAGTTCTGTTAGCGAACATTCGTTCTGTAGATTTTTTTCCTTTTAGTTTTATTTTTGACTAGGGACCTAACCGGGAATAAGTTTTATCGCGATTTAGCCCCTGATCTTAAAACTAGCGTAACTTTTTGCTCGTTTATCCAAATTAGATGAAACCAACGCCTAAATCTTCGTAACGATCACTTCTTCCAGTAATCCAACTTGAACATGATTTTGACAATCTAAAGTTGAGTATAGTTCAGATTAGTAATCGATCTTGTTTCGTTTGTATCTTGAGTTTCGTAACTCTGTTTGAGTTGATTCTTTTTGCAAATCATAGCTAATCACATGTACCTACTGTTAAGATCTAATCCACATGAAAATAAAGTTGTTAGGTTTTTCTTTCTGTTTAGTTTAAATGTTTGCTTGTTTCGAGTTTTATTTGGATCTTTTCTCGATTTCTCTTTGTTTCGTTTGAGTGATTTCCTATGTATGCTACTGTTTGTCTATGCTAGATTATCCGGAGTGCGAAGCTTGTTACTAGGAATCCCTAGAGTTTGCAGATCGTCAGCAAGGCAAGTTTCATTTTGATCATACTCTTCTATACCCAGTTTTTACTATGCATTAGTTATGCCCCTCAAATATTTGCATGAGTAGGATTGGGAACATTGTGGGTTGGTTGTAGTACTTGAGGTAGGAACCTAATACCTTTTGATCACCCCAGGAATATATGTTATGCTCTATTATTGCTTAGCCATGCTCGTAGATGGGGATTGGGTCGTGATACACATGGAAGTTATGAGAGTTATTAATTTTGGATAACATTAAGGTGGCAACTTTAATACACATCTGGGTGGATTGGCTGGGGCACCTGAAGAATCCAGTGTTTGTCCATTTGGGAAATCCCGGAGTACCCGTGTGATTTTTCCTCGGTTCGCCACCCAGGCTCAAAGGGATCATATGGTATTTCATGCCTAGAAACTTCCGTGTGCATCCACAAGCCATTATTGGCTCTGACATAGTTGAGTAAGTTGTATGAGCTCTCGAAGAGGTGGACTAGAAGATGTAGGGGAAAGTAGGTGTACTGGTCTGCCCGGAGTAGAGAGTTAATGCTTCAGAAAGACTATGTCTCGACCTTCCGATCATGGATGCGGTCGAGTCTTGTGGGGAAAAGTGCGCAACCTCTGTAGAGTGTATAAACTAATCATGGTTAGCCGTGTCCCTAGTTATGGACATCTTGAGTATCTGGAATTGAATATTATTGTTGATCTCATCACTTTCGGTTCAATATCCGGCGTATCTCGTAGTAGGGGTCCTAAGCTAGGCGTCTTGGAGCGATGGTAACATGGACACGGGGTTTTACCCAGCTTCGGGCTCTCTTGATGAGATAATATCCTACATGCTGATTTTGATTGTATTCATATGGGTGTAGTACAGAGTACATGTGTTTATCACGAGATTGTAGTAATGAATCTCAGATCAACTATTGACTAGCCTGGCCTCGGTTTATATAAGACATCGGAGGCCTAGGGTTTAGGAGAGTCCTTGTCTTGGGTGCCAAGTCTTGTGGAGTCTTCCTTGTATGCGGCAGGGGTTGTCCGAATTGGCCCATGAGTATACGGCGATGGGGGTCCTCGGCCCAATCTAACTGATCGGGGGACGATGTGGTGAGTACCCCCTAGTCCAGGACACCGTCAGTAGCCCCCTGAACCAGTCTTCAAGTTGGGGACGCTCCTCGATTCTTCCGAACTGTTCTTCACCTTCGGTCGTTGGTCTTGAAAACTGGTTCAATAAATCTTCTTATCTTTGATCTTGAGGATCGCCGAGGTGACTCCGAAGAGTTTACACGTCGGGTATCCGAGGATCCCCTTTAAGTTTCCGGCATTTATCAATGCCTTGTTATTTTTATGCCATACCTCGGGTTTGAAGTTGTTCCCGAGCGGCAATGTCCTCTTGCGTCCGAGCTCCAATGCCGGACTGCATTCGAGATATCTTTAGCAGCTGAGCACCAACGCTGGACCGCTTCCGAGTTCCAACGCCGGAATGTATCCGAGATCCAACACCAGACTATGTCCAAGCTCCAACGCCGGACTGTGTCCAAGCTCCAACGCCGGACTATGTCCAAGCTCCAACGTCGGACTATGTTCGAGGTGTCATAGATCACCTTGGTTCAAAAAAAGTTGAAGGAGTTTAGCCGAGCTTAATGCCGGAAATGCCCTCTACGGAGCCAGCCACTGGCGTCCGAGCTTTATGCCGGACTGCTTCCGGGGTGTCTATTGTAGTCGAGCACCAATGCCAGACTGAATCCGAGGTGGTGCACCACCTCGGCCATGGGCTGATTTTAATTTTGAATTATGCAATGTAATCTCTGTAGAGATGTATAGCCAGTAGCCCTCAAGGTGCGTGTTGGCCTAATATCTGGGATGCACCTGAAGGAAAAAATCAAACCGCTGACCCTAGTAGCCCCTGAGACTCAGTTCGATTCATAAAATTAGCCTGAGGATGAATTCCCAGCTCGTCAGCATACTTAGGAATAGAAACGCGGTGTGCAAAGTCCTCGAGACTCAGGTTGGGTGCGGCCGACCAACCTAAGGATAATAATCTCCTCAAAAACTATATTGCGCTTTAAATTTTTTTATTGGATTGTCAATGCAGTAGCCCCCGAGACACTGGTCGGGTGGCAACACCAACTCAGGGGATCGATGTGCCCCTTTAATATTTATAAATAATGAGCACGAAGCCCAGTAGCCCCCGAGCCTTAATGTGGGCACGGGTGGCCGAATTAAGGATCGATATCCAGAGTAAAATCACAAATTATGTGTAATGATTATGTGTATCCAAGTACTTTACATCATTATTTTGACTCCATTGCGACCGTTTATCAGTTGAAAGTGGCCCATCGTCGGCTTCTACCCCTTAGTAGATACTACGCAGGGTGTTTCCGCAATAACAAAACAACCCTTAGCCGACGTCTCGGTGCCCGAAGGCGGTTGTGTTAGGGAAATGAGGCAATCAGATATGCGGGCTTTATAACTTTCGCTTAGTCATAGGAGCTTTAAACTGGGAAGCTAGCTATGAGCCCCCGGTTAGTGTTCGGCGACATCCAAGGTCAAGCCATAAACACTTCGGCCAATGTTATGAATGGCCCGTCATTTAACATAGTCATTGGATCGCTGACCAGTTTGCGCCTATTGTGATAGTCAGTTTTCGGCTTTCTCCACTGAGGTGCTTGACCATGCGAGCTGGAAGCACAATCGCAGTGGTTCTCCCTTTGCACACCCAGCTGAACAAAGCGGAACATAGGAGGTAAGCACAGGAGCCGGGCAACCCAACTATTGACCGAAGACACAATTCGAAACCGACGCATATATAACAATATTCGAGAATGTTTTCGCTGAATCCCTGAAGGTGTCCGACGTTGCACTGCGACACTAATGGTGGAAACACACAAATAGTTTAAAAGTGCCATAGGCTTGAAAAGCAAAAAAACTTATTCAAAAGTTTAATGTCCGAACTAGATCAAGTGTTCGGTGCCAATCTGAAAATTGGACTTAAAAAAAAGTGCTTATGCCGTGCTTTAACATGACACATCCTATCTCAAGACTTCAAGCGGGTTAGCCTACGGCTTCAAGCTCCTATCCCGAAGGCGGAGTACTTCTCATTAGGCCAGTTTAGCAAACTAAACCTAGCGGTTTTGAGAGAGAAATTAGGCTCCCCGCTAGTGACCACACACTCGTGTCGAAACAAGGAGTGATAAGTAGTAATAATAATAATAAAAACTTTGCAATGACTAAGAAGAAAAACACTTATTATAAAACGGCTCAAATAAACTTAAGAGCCCCCAAGGGACTTGGGTAAAAGAATGATTGTATGTACCGAAGTGCTTATATCATATCTATGTTCACCCGAACTTTAAACGCGTCTTAACCGACCGTCGGCTTCTCCTTCTTCGGTCAATGACCGAAAAGTGTTATGTACTCCACCTGTCAAGAATATCGATGGTGTTTCCAATAACCAGGCAATCAGGCCATAAGGCTGTAACAGACAAAGCGCGCTCAGGGAACTTATGCTATATTACTGACAAAGTGTAAGAAGCATCTTCGAAGAAAATAGTACCCCCACCGATACCTTTCTTCGGTGCTCATTGTTACTATGAGACTTGTGCAATAGATGTTTTTGTACTCACGAGTTCCGTTGTGTGCCGACCATAATTGAAAACTATAAGAGCGCTAGCTTTCGGCTTCACCCAGTCTGAGGTCCGGCTCGGATGACCCGGTCGTGACAATCGCAGTGGTGCTCTCTTTACTCCCTAGCCGAACAATTGGGAACGTAGGGGTAAACATAGGAGCGAGGCAACCCAGCTTGCAAATCGTTTAAGTCAATATGGTGCATATTATGGCGTAATACACGAACAAGGAATGAATCCGTATAAGTATAATCATATGCAAGAGGAAAGGCTTCATGAAGGAAGCCCCCAAGTGAACTGGGTATTTGAATTTGTGCGTCACAAACAAAGTTTGGACAAGGAAGTTTTTCACAAACAACTTTTTGCTAAAAAAAGTATAATGCTTCGACGGACCAAACAAAATTTAAAATTCAAAACTTTGAGCATGAAAGTGACTTAGCTGGTTAATGTGTTCGGCGTTGATGACGCGGTCCGAGCTTGGTCTGGGAGGAGGTCTCAGCCCCCCAGCCCGATGTGGCCGAGCGAAGAGCTCGACACTCCGAAGAGGTGAAGCCGTCGGTCTAGCCGAGGTGATGGAGCAGGCCGGCAGTATGACGCCAAAGTCCCCGGCGTGGGTTAATGAAGTGATGATGAAGCCCCGGTCCAGTGTCGGTGACGTGGTACGTTGGTACGCCGAGGTGACGGCGCTGCTGGACCCGAATAATTTATCTGTGCACGGAAAATAGTGCAAGACGGAGATAATAATAATAATAATAAAAAAATTAGTTGCATAATTAATAATTTATGCAAAGTGAGTAATAAAAGAAATATGGCCCATGTGCCGAACACTCGATGAGGTAGAGCTCTCTCAACGATGTCGAAGTGTTGGCGCGGCCCAACCTAAATAGATTGCCTGCACGCACAACGTAGTGCAACCAAGAAATAATAATAATGAAAAAAGGTGCATAATTAATTTATGCAAAGTAAAAAAAGTTTGGTAAAATATGGCCTGAGCGTTGAGGCTAGCTCGATGGTATGAGGGCGTTATGGCGCGGCATGTCGACACAGGTTGGCCAACCTCAATGGCGGCGAGAGGCTGGCTAGACCGACGTCGTACACAAGTGTCGACAAAATACCCCTGCAAAAATAATGCATTGCAAAACAACAGAGAATATTCCGTGTGCAATAATTTTGGGAGCTAACCAAATAGTTAGGAAAAATAAAACTTGTTCGACGACAATAACAGGGCTGAATCGAATTACTAAAATTCGCTGACCAAAATCGAGGTACCGTCCTGATGTGTGTTCGGAGGTCCTCATCTCCATGTGGTCGCTCGGGACGTGCTGTCGCCACTTCGTGTATGCGTTGACGCGCGTGCGCCCCTGGGAGGCCAATCAAGCCAGAGCTTGCTAGCTTGCGCGGGGATCGTCTCCTCATGTGACTTTATGTCCGGATGCGGCCACCGCTTCGACGGACCAAATTTTAGATCGGTCGCCAAAGGTCTACACAAAAAAAAATTATGCAAACCAGCAGAACAATATCCAGTGCGTATTTAATATATATTGCGTAAGTAACTGGAAAAATAGAACCTTATATTTCTGTTTGAGTAGCGAGGACCATAGCAGACCGAAGCGAATAAAAGGAAGCGGTCCATACAGACTAGTATCAACCAGTATTAAAGACATACTGATCCTTTAAGTGGAATAGTAGTACTCAGATTACTAGAATCCACGTACCAAATCTAAAATACAGTGCTGCAAAACTAGTAATCAATTACGTTAGTAGTAGTTTACGTCCATGCACTTGTCAGAGAACATTGCAGAGGGCTAGTGGCCGAGCAAGAGATGAATTAAAAAAGGAGGGAAAGAGAATCCCCCTGATGCGTTCTCCACAGAGACAAACTCTGATCGGACCACGTGCACTGCTCCATGTCTCATCTAGATTGCCGTCGGCCGGACTAATTTTCATTGCTTTAGCTTTTTCCGCTGACCCAAACAGCAAACCCTCAACTTTGGGTCGCCGCCGCATGCGCGTACTTCATCAGGAATTTCCATGGTGTGCAGGGTCTGATGTACTCATAATAGGCGCATAGGAGTCCGGATCCGGTGTACTGCGAGGCGACAATACGGCCGCCGTCGTTAAATTTTTCTAGGTCATGGATCCTGATCTAACTACAAACAAAATAGCACAACATGAAAACAATGACTTGCAAAAGAGATGATTTACGTAGAACAGGTCTAATTGAAAAAATATCACCTGATTGTCCCATCAATCCGCGACGATTGCCCAGCAGGCTCTCAATGAAAGCACCAATGTCGATTCAATATCCGGCGTATCTCGTAGTAGGGGTCCTAAGCTAGGCGTCTTGGAGCGATGGTAATGTGGACATGGGGTTTTACCCAGCTTCGGGCTTTCTTGATGAGATAATACCCTACATGCTGCTTTTGATTGTACTCATATGGGTGTAGTACAGAGTACATGTGTCTACCACGAGATTGTAGTAATGAATCTCAGATCGTCTATTGACTAGCCTGGCCTTGGTTTATATAAGACACCGGAGGCCTAGGGTTTAGGAGAGTCCTTGTCTTGGGCGCCAAGTCTTGTAGAGTCTTCCTTGTATGTTGCAGGGGTTGTCCGAACTGGCTCATGAGTATACGGCCATGGGGGTCCTCGGCCCAATCTAACTGACCGGGGGACGACTTGGTGAGTACCCCCTAGTCCAGGACACCGTCAATCACTCATAAATTAATTGAATTGGGTTTAATGATGATACTTGTTAAATTGGGATTTGAGTTGGAGAAACCTTCTCAAATATTGGTACAACTTGTGAGTAGTAAATCAATTTATTCCTTTGTTGTAGGGAAAAACTAGCTTCATGCACAATCATAAACTTAGAGCCTCCACCAGCCGAATATTGCATGTAGATATAGTTCTTGCATTCATTGCTTTACAGTGTAACTCTGCCAGCATATTCAATGTGCTTACCTACATGGCTGCAATGTCTCATGTTGCAGACTACTCAGACAACGAATAAGGTGCGATAGGTCGTTGTCATACACTCAACTATGCCGTTGGAGTTGATGGACTCATTTACCTTCGAAGCTTTCGCAATTATTTAGTTTAGATGGCCTTCAGCCGTGTTATTTTTGTGTAGTCATACTCTTTATGAGGACTTGATGTAATAAGTGTTTGATTGAACTATGTTATAATTCCTTGAGTACTATGTGTGTCAGCATTACCGATCCAGGGATGACACTTAAGCACAGAGACTTCGGTCCATTGAGATCGTGGTCACTGCAAGATGGTATCAGATCACACGCTGACTGTAGGACGCGACCACTAGGAATAAGCCACATGATTTCTCTTCTTTGCTCATTTCTAACTCTCCTCTATTTCTACTCTATAGATGGCGGACCACAGGAATAAGTTCACCCAGCCAGATGACTACCCCCCTTTTGGGCGACACTTGAAGGAAGTCACCAAGTACTTGAACATCAGACTACACAAGCTTCACTGGAACTTTCGCTGCAACTTTACCGGAAGAGGAGCGCTGGAAGATCAAAGTTTGGGTACCTAGGAGGACGTTTGCGCCAACAACAGAGCATATTGATTTCTACCTGGATGCACCAAGTTGGAGTTTGGGAAAGAGCATGGCAGCCCACATCACTTTTGGACGCATATGTCAGGTGTACCACAAGGAGCTTGAAAACACCATTTTTCAAATATGTGGACGCCGAGACGAAGAATGGGAGATGGTTCATACCAGGAAGGATGGATCAATTGCAGCATACATTCAGGAGATGGGTGATCACATTCGCGGATACGAGAATCAACTATGCTTCAACGTGAAGAAGATCAAGAAGCTGATGAACAAGAATATCGATCTAGAAGAGGAACTCAAGTCAACACGCGATGGATATGCGGAAAAAATTGCTGTACTACTGGAGAAGCATGAAGATTGGAAGAAGAAACTAGGACTACCCATGGAGAACCATAAGTGAGACCCTAAAAAGGAGATCTGTTCAGAGGACTACATCATCTTGGACGTCACCGACACGGACAGTGATGCAAATGATGACAGTGATGACGACTACGTAGACGACGATGGAACAGATATCATGGAGTCTTCCTCCGATCAAAATTTCTAGACGACCACCATGTTACTAGTAGTATTCTTCCAAGTAGTTAACATTTGAGTTTGTAATCATAGTTAGATCCTTTGTGTGAATCTTGTTTGATATTGAAATAAGTGAATTGATTGTGTTTGTCTCATGTGCATATGGGTAGTGAATCTCTCTTAGACCTTATTATATTCTGTTTTCTCACCCCTTCTAACCCATCAGATGCCTCCGAGACATGACAATGGATTCGTGTTCCCACCGGAGCTCACCCAGTTGATCCAGCAACAGAATGCCTTGATGCAGATGTTAGTTCAGAACCAGAACCAAGGCAACAACAACAACCCACAGCCACCACCCCCTGTTGAAAACCTAGCCTGCTTTCTGAGGTTGAATCCGCCGGTGTTCTCTAGCAGCACTGAGTCGATTGTTGCAGATCATTGGCTCCAAAAGATTGGAAGAGAGCTAACTACTGCAGGATGCATAGATGCATATGTCGGCGTTCTGGGAACGGGGATCCCCAGACTTGCCTGCCCGCGGCCTGAAGCGTGGCTTGCTAGCGGCCCAGTATGGCCCGTCTTCATCAACGCAAGTTCAAGACCCTCGCGTGGGGCCAATCCTCACGGGGCAGACGACACAAGGCCTCCTCAGGGGCGCCCTCACCAAGCAGGCTCGTGAGGAAGCGGAGAGATCAAGGCAAGGGGTACCTCGCGAGGTGCTCATGACGCAAGCCATGACGATCAAGACCAGGCGGGCGCCAGCCTGAGCAGTGCCCTTGTTTCCTCTTTGGTGCAAAGGGGGAAAGCGCAGGCGCGGAGTACCGAGGCATCAGGCAAATGTTTCCATATCGGTGCAACGAGACCAAGACCAGCAGAGCGGCAGGACGGAGGTCACGTGGAGCCCAAGACGGCGTCATCACTAGTGCCTTTGACAGTCAAAGACCACCTTTAGTCAGGATAGCTTGTACTAGTTGCCCCTTTTCAAAATGACCGTTGTTGGCTCCCTTCCCGCTCAATATTTGGGAAGAGGACCAGGGCCTCTATAAATAGGGCTAGCCACCACAGTAGAAGGCATCTGGATCTCATCTAGAGCCAACAGGGACGGAGAAATTCCTCTCCAAGCTCACCACCACAAGAACACCTCTCCTCGCGAGGCTGAACTTCCTCTAAACTATTCATCATCTGGCCAAGAGGCAATCCACCACACCAGACACTGGATTAGGGTATTACACCACAATGGTAGCCTGAACTAGTATAAACCTCGTGTCTCTTGTGTTGTTCATCGTGCTAGCTTAGAATCGCGGCGAGGTTTTGGGCGTTGTCGGTGTCAAAACCGGCGGATCTCGGGTAGGGGGTCCCGAACTGTGTGTCTAGGCGGATGGTAACAGGAGACAGGGGACACGATGTTTTTACCCAGGTTCGGGCCCTCTTGATGGAGGTAAAACCCTACTCCTGCTTGATTAATATTGATGATATGGGTAGTACAAGAGTAGATCTACCACGAGATCGGAGTGGCTAAACCCTAGAATCTAGCCTATGGTATGATTGTTGTTCCTCCTACGGACTAAAACTCTCCGGTTTATATAGACACCGGAGAGGGCTAGGATTACACAGAGTCGGTTACAATGGGAGGAGATCTTCATATCGTATCGCCAAGCTTGCCTTCCACGCCAAGGAAAGTCCCATCCGGACACGGGACGGAGTCTTCAATCTTGTATCTTCATAGTCCGGGAGTCCGGCCAAAGGTCTTAGTCTGGCCATCCGGACACCCCCTAATCCAGGACTCCCTCAGTAGCCCCTGAACCAGGCTTCAATGACGATGAGTCCGACGCGCAAGTTGTCTTCGGCATTGCAAGGCGGGTTCTCCTGCAAATTCTCTGTATCCGTCGAATAGTGTCCGGCTTCTAGTGTGTGCTGTCCTCCTCGGCTTCTGTGCCCCACAATGACCATCTTCCACGCGTCAAGCGAATGTGAAAATCCAGGGGGTTTTCTTTTCACTTACCCACCCGGTTGCGTTAATGAGCCGCCCATAAAAGAGACGGGGATTTAGATCCAACTCGCACCATCTTCCCTCCGCGAGTCTTCATCAGAGCGCCTCTGACAGAGATCCATTCCAACATGGCCAGTCGATGCCGCTCCTCCTCTCGCTCCTCCAGCCCTCGACCCAGAGATTGGGGGCGGTGCTCCGTCCCACATAGCAAGTTAGTAGTGCTTCAGTCCAAGGGGCTTCTCCCCCCAGCATATATGGTCCCCGTTCGGGCCGGGATTGCTGCCCATAGCGGCGGAGAGCAGGCGGAGGGCGTTCCCAACCCTTCTCAAGGAGAGCGGGTATGCCTAGTCCCTTATTTGATGAGAGGACTAGGATTTCCAATTCATCCGTTTCTCCAAGGGTTGCTAGAGTTCTATGGCCTCCAGCTACACAACCTCACACCCGCCTCCATTCTGCACATCGCGGGCTTCGTGGCCCTCTGCGAGCTGTTCTTGGGTGTTGAGGCCCATTTCGCGTTGTGGAAGAGGTTGTTTTGCCTTGTGCCCCGTTCTCAGGGGGGGTCTATTTATCAGGTGGGCGGAGCCAAACTATGGCGCATCGCCGGGACCGGATATCTATCCGGCACCCCAAAGAGGGCATCCAAAGACTGGCCCTCGGAGTGGTTTTATATAGATGACGTCCCCCTGCCGGACCCTGTATGGATCGGACTCCCCGAGTTCAATAATGCCCCGTTGAAGAAGCGCCTGAGTTGGCGCTCACGGAACCCTTAGAGGGAAGCTGACAGGGACGTCCTGTACCTGATGAGCCGGATAAGGTTGTTGGCTCACTCTGGACTGACCATGATTAAGGTCATGGCCGTATGCATTACGCGAGGGGTGCAGCCGCTTCAATACAGAGTCCACCCCATGTGGGATTTCAATGGGGAGGATGATGCCACCCGGTGCGGTCGCAAGGGGCCAGATTCGGCCGCCACTTTAACGAGAATCTTATCCGCTTTATACAAGGGGGAAGAGGAAGAATTCCTCCGTGTCAACCCGGAAGGCGGATTCTCTATGTACAATCCTCCTAGTTGGGTGAGCAGACACTTTCACTTGCCTATCCGTTTGTGAAATTCCCGTAGTTGAGTACTTAGACTTAGTAATGTTCAAACGCAGGAGCTGCGCCAGGATGTGAAGGAAATAAATAGCCCTGCTCCACAACCCGAGGACCCGGGACGGCCCCTCGATCCGGACTCCCAAGAAGATCCGGACTTATGCAATGGAGTTGATTGATGGAGTATTTCATCAGTTGAGCAAGGATGACTCCTTAGTGGCCATCACGGCCGACTATCTCGGACTACTTCCAGCCTCCAAGGTAACTAAGACCGAAGTCCCAGTATTCTAATGCTTTATCTTGCATACCGTGTACTAACAACGTTTCGCAGGGCAAATCCTTGAGGCAGAAGGCCGAGCCCGCGGTGGACAACCAACAAGGGCCGCTGAAGCCAAGCGGGCCAAAAAGAAGTGCGGACCGGATCGAGATTCCGGCGTAACGGTATGGCGTGCGGATTTAACGCCTAGGGTTTACACCCTTGAGTCTTACTAATGCTCATGATTTTCTTAGGAAGAAGAGAGCCCGCCGGACTATGTCCACCGGCCAAGGTTCGAGGCCAGGTCCGGAAGCGGAGACGGACACGGGACGCGCCTTGGGCGCTCCTCCGACAGAGGGCGCCGACGGGCTATCTGCCACCAATTCAGAGGTGGAAAGTGCCCTGAACCACAGGCGTCGCTGGACTATTCTTCGTGGCGCATGTTTTTCCCCAGAGGCATTGGACGCCTTTAATACAGGAGATGCGTATCTCCGTGCTGCTCAAAATGGTCTAGCCAGAGCCACGGAGCAGTATGTGAAAGACATACAGGTGAGTAAAATTGAAGGTTATATATATCAGTAGCCCCCGAGACTTGAAACGGTGAAGATAACTGTTTGAAGGATCATGTGCTATGCAGTGTCTTACAAAGAAGAACACGCAATTGTCCCAGGAGCTCGAAGAGTGCAAGGCTCAGCTCGAGGCCGCCTTGGCCACTTCAGAGAATGTCAAGGGGACGCCCGCAGGTAATATGTGCTTCGAAAGGTACCTCCGTTGTGAAATGCGGCAGGCGTGCAACCCTGACTATAATAATGCAGATGAGTCCGGAGTAAATCCGGACCAGCAACAACTCCTACGCCAACTAAAGGCTGGCGAGAACTTGCTGACGAGGGTGAGGCAAGAGAAGAACAAGCTTCAAGACGCCAATACCCAGCTAGGCGAGGAACTGAAAGATGTTCGTATTCAGCTGTCTTCTGTCGTGAAGGAGAATCGACGACTTCGACGCGACATTTTTATTAAGTGCTTGAACGAATCTTCGAAAAAAGAATTCGGCGAGGAAGTCGATTGACAGAGCTATGTCTATAGGTCTGCTGACGGGTTGTCCGGCGGAGGAAATGCCCGGTTCATCGGGAGACCTTCTTCCCGAGCTGTTGCAACTACACGAGCGAGTTCGGCAGGCAATGCAAGGCGTCATCCAGGCTATGTGTCCATCCCTCTCTGTGCCCGAAGGCCTTGAGGAGCTTGCCAAGAAGCTGGAGGGAGTGCGGCAACGCTTCCGGTTGTGGAAGATATCGGCTTGCCGTCAAGGTGCCAGGGAGGCCTGGGCCATGGTGAAGACTCGGTACACGAAGGCTGACCCAAACCACATGGCCGAGGTCGGCCCTATATATAGGTCCGGACGGAAAGGAGATCCCGGTCAGCTTGGCATATGGCCAGGTGGAGCTGGCTGCAAAGTATTCCCAACAGGACTGTAAATTAGACCGCCTGTTGGATGGCATTGAAGAAGAATATGCCGAGTCGGATTGACTCTGTAAAAATTACATAAAAATGTCCTCTAGCCGGATTGTAGATCGTTTGTCATTGCGGACCTTTTTGCTTTGGCCTCTGGACCCTATAGTCTGGAGTGTGTCCGAATACCCTCTTGGTTATGTAAGAACCGGGGCATGCATGGAGACAAGGCGTAGGGGTCATAAGTGCTTTAGCAGACAAGTGCCCAACTAGTTATGTTATATTACATGGTTAGTAAGAAACATCTTCCAGAGAGAATAGTTCCGTTAGGGGTTCCTTTCCCTGGGAGGCATGCCCTAAAGTGCATGTCCGAACTGCCGGAAAGAGTAGAAAAGCATCTGGGGGCAAATGAATAAATACGAAAGATCATCTTTTAGTTCACCGACTGAATATTCCCTTAAGAACGCTAGCTTTCGGCTTCACCCAGTCTAAGGTACACATCCGGGTGACCCAGCAATAACAATCGCAGAGGTTCTCCCTTTACCACCTAGCCGAACGAACGGGAACGTAGGGGTAAGCACAGGAGCCAGGCAACCCAGCTTGGCCAAAACTTAAGTCATATCGATGCATATAAAGGTGTATAAAAGGTTCATGCGGAAGCATCACACACATTTTGGGCATGAGGCCCGTTTTATATAAACTTCTTGGTAGAGAAGCCCACAGGTATTGTGAGCGCAGGTAGCGCGTCTGGTGCGTGCGAATATTGCACATGCAAGCCCCTAAGGGCTTGTGAGAAAAAAAGGGTAGGGAGAAGGAACAAAATCCCGGACTGCCAAAAATAAAAATAAAAAATAAAACAAAGGGATGAGGGAAGGAGACGAACACGGAGTCCGGTGCTAGGCGTAGAACCTTCGTAGGCGTGCTGCATTCCATGGGTTCGGCTCGAGTCGGTTGTCCGATGCGCCTCGCAGACGGTACGCTCCGCCGGTCAGTACTTGGTCGATGATGAAGGGGCCCTCCCATTTGGGCTTTAATTTATCCTTTTTCTTGTCCGGCAGGCGTAGAACTAGTTCGCCAACGTTATATGTTTTGGCCCGTACTTCTCTGCTTTGGTATCTTCGAGCCTGCTGTTGATAGAATGCGGAACGAGCCTTTGCCACATCGCGCTCCTCTTCCAATGCGTCCAAGCTGTCCTGCCGATCGAGCTCGGCTTCTCTTTCTTCGTACATGCGCACTCGAGGTGAGTCATGGATTATGTCGCATGGCAGTACTGCCTCTGCGCCGTATACCATAAAAAATGGTGTGAATCTGGTAGTGCGATTTGGCATGGTCCGCAGCCCCCAGAGGATGGAGTCAAGCTCCTCTACACAGTGCGTGTCAAATTCCTTGAGGGATCGCACTAGTTTGGGTTTGATGCCGCTCATAATGAGACCATTGGCCCGTTCGACTTGGCCGTTAGTTTGAGGGTGATAGAGTGAAGCATAGTCGAGCTTGATGCCCATGTTTTTGCACCCAAGTTTGACTTCATCGGCCGTGAAGTTTGTGCCGTTGTCGGTTATGATGCTGTGGGGGACACCGTAACGGTGTACGACCCCGGATATGAAGTCTATCACTAGTCCGGATTCGGCCATCTTTACAGGCTTGGCTTCTATCCATTTGGTGAATTTGTCCACCATGACCAGTAGGTATTTTTGCTTGTGGGTTCCTCCTTTAAGGGGTCCGACCATGTCAAGCCCCAGACCGGGAAAGGCCAGGTAATGGGTATAGTTTGTAGGGCGGTAGGCGGCATGTGGCTTTGGTTGGCGAATAACTGGCAACAGACACATCGTTGCACTAAGTCCTGAGCGTCTGCCCGGGCCGTTGGCCAATAAAATCCGGTACGAAAGGCCTTGCTTACAAGGGCCCGGGCTGCGGCGTGGTGCCCGCCGAGTCTGGCATGAATTTCAGCCAAAAGTTCTCGCCCTTCTTCTTTGGAGATACACCTTTGAAGGACTCCGGTTGTGCTTTTCTTGTAAAGCTCTCCCTCGTGGACTTTGTAGGCTTTAGATCGCTGCACTATGCAGCGGGCCTCATTTTGGTCCTCAGGAAGTTCCTGCCTAGTTAGGTAGGCTAGGAATGGTTCTGTCCAAGGGGCAATGACTGCCATTATTGCGTGGGCTGACAGTGTTGTTTCATTGGCGTAGCCCCCAATTGTGTCAGAATGTTCGGTGAGGGGCAGTGTAGTTGTGTCCGGGCTATTGTTTTCGGATTCTCCTTCCCATGATACAGATGGCTTGAACAACCTTTCTAGGAAGATGTTGGGAGGGATGGCCTCACGCTTGGTGCCGATGCATGCCAGCACGTCTGCTGCTTGGTTATTTTCCCGGGCTATGTGATGAAATTCGAGCCCCTCAAACCGAGCTGACATCTTTAAGATGGCATTGCGTTAAGCTGCCATTTTCGGGTCCTTGGCGTCGAAGTCTCCTTTCATTTGGGATATTGCAAGATTTGAATCCCCGCGGACCTCTAGGTGCTGAATGCCCATGGAGACTGCCATTCGGAGGCCATGTAAAAGGGCCTCATATTCGGCTGCATTGTTCGAATCCGTGTACATTATCTGAAGTACATATTGGACTGTGGTCCCCGGTTGGGGATGTCAGAACAACGCCAGCCCCCAGGCCAGCCAACATTTTGGAGCCGTCGAAGTGCATGATCCAGTTGGAGTATGCGCCATATTCTTTAGGGAGTTCGGCTTCAGTCCATTCGGCTATGAAGTCGGCTAAAACCTGCGACTTAATAGCTCGCCTTGGCTTGTAGGTTATGTCGAACGGGAGGAGCTCGATGGCCCATTTGGCAATCCGGCCCGTTGCGTCGCGGTTGTTTATAATGTCATTAAGGGGTACTTCGGATGCCACTGTTATGGAGCACTCTTGAAAGTAGTGTCGCAGCTTCCGGGATGCCATGAATACCGCGTATGCTATCTTTTGATAATGCGGGTACCGTGACTTGCATGGAGTTAGCACAGTGGACACGTAGTACACTGGTTTTTGGAGGGGGAACTTGTGTCCGTCCGCTTCTCGTTCGACGACGAGCACCGCGCTTACAACTTGATGGGTTGCTGCGATGTATAATAGCATTGGTTCGCCCGTGTTGGGCGCGGCCAGGACCGGATTTGTTGCCAATATGGCTTTTATTTCTTTGAGTCCAGCCGTGGCGGCATCCGTCCACTCGAAGTGGTCGGTGCGCCGCAGGAGGCGATAGAGGGGTAATGCCTTTTCTCCTAAGCGGGAGATAAAGCGGCTTAGAGCCGCCACGCATCCTGTCAGTTTTTGTATTTGTTTGAGGTCCTTTGGGGTATCTAATTGTGACAGAGCTCGGATCTTGGCTGGGTTTGCTTCAATTCCTCTACCGGATACGATGAAGCCCAAGAGCTTTCCGGCTGGTACGCCGAAAACGCATTTTTTCGGGTTGAGCTTAATGTCATATGTTCGGAGATTGTCGAACATGAGCCTCAAGTCGTCTACTAGAGTATCGACATGTTTTGTTTTGACGACCACGTCATCTACGTATGCTTCGACTGTTTTGCCGATCTGGTTCGCCAGACATGTCTGAATCATGCGCTGATATGTTGCGCCGGCATTTTCGAGCCCGAAGGGCATCGTGTTGAAGCAGAATGGGCCGTATGGGGTGATGAATGCCGTTGCGGCCTGGTCTGACTCTGCCATCTTGATTTGATGGTAGCCAGAGTATGCATCGAGGAAACACAATGAGTCGTGTCCTGTGGTGGCGTCGACGATTTGATCAATTCGGGGGAGTGGGAAAGGGTCCTTTGGACAGGCCTTGTTTAGGTCTTTGAAATCGACACATAGGCGCCAAGATTTGTCCTTCTTTGGTACCATCACCAGGTTTGCTAGCCAGTCTGGATGTTTTATGTCTCCGATGAATCCGGCTTCCAGCAGTTTTGCTAGCTCCTCTCCCATGGCTTGTCTCTTGGGTTCCGAAAAGCGCCGTAGGGTCTGCTTGACGGGTTTGAACCCTTTTATGATGTTCAGGCTGTGCTCGGCCATCCTGCGTGGGATTCCTGGCATATCCGGGGGGTGCCAGGCAAAAATGTCCCAATTTTCTCGCATAAAGTCTTTGAGTGCTGTCACATCCCTAGTCTGGTATGACCTAGACTAGCTAGTCATTTGTGCATCATATTTAAATTTCATTTAAATTTGAAATGAGGATTGGTGGAACCCTCAGAATCATTTTTGGAAATGACCCAAATAAAAATTTCTCCAAAAGGGTCCAAGAAAATGCTCATGTTGCCCTCTGAAAATATTGGACAGAGATAAAAATCAAAACAATATTTTTAGGAGCTCATGGATATTTATTTTGGCCATTTGGAATTAATACAATAATTATTTGCTTGGATATATAAATGTTATATATATTTTATATGTCCAAAATTGTGCCATTTGCTGAGGAGCTCTCGAATAATACCATTAGCCCCTACAAAAATTGGCATAATAAAATAAAATGGTTTAGTATTTTTATTAAATCAAACAAATGTCAGAAAATTAGAAAAGAAAACAGAAAAGGGGAGAGAGACTTACCTGGGCCATTTACCCGATCGGCCCAGTAGCTCGGCCCAGCTGACTGGCCGACGCCAGTCGTCCCCCTCCTCGCGCCAGAGGGACAGGGCACGTGGTCGCCGCACACCGCGCGCATGCGCGCCACAGCAGCTGCCTGCGTGCCCTCCCCCTCGACGCCCTGGCCTCGCCAGAAGCGCCCAGCACCGCCCCGGATCTCTCCCTCGCTCTCTCCTTTCTCTCCCTCCCCTGCATCTCTCCCTCTCCCCGCGCCCGAAGCGCTGCCGTCGCCGCCGCACGCCGTGGCCATAGCCACCGCCTCCCCCTCGCCTCCCCGTCGTGCCCAGGAGCTCCGCCTCGTCGCCAGCTACCTCCTCGCCGAGCCACGCAAGCCGGGGTGCCCCGAGGAGCCGCCATCGCCGTCATCTTCGTCGTCGGCCGCCCGAGATCGTCGGCGCCCGTCCGTCGTCTCCGACTCTTCCCCGAGCAAGCCGACCAGCCCATCGACCTCCCCGTGAGCCTCTGCTTCGAACCCCTCTCCCCCTCCTCGCGATTACGCCGTCTAGGCCTCAATTCCACCATGGCCGAAGCTCGCCTCCGCTCGAGCTTGTCGCCGGCGTTGCTCCGGCGACCCTTTGGCCACGCCAGTGCACCTAGCACTCTCGCCGCACCTCGTAGTGCCCCGCTAGCGCTTTAGTTCGCGCATTTGCACGCTGCAGCCGCGCCCCGAACACAGCCGAACTCCGGCCGCCGTCGTGAGCTCTGCTCCGGCGAGCTCCGCCGCCCCCGCAGCCTCCCGCGTGTTCCACTGGATGCGCGTGAGCGCGGGCTTCGCTCTCGTGGTCTCCGCCGCCCGAATGGTCGCCAGGGCGACGTTCCCGAGCCCCTCCGCCGCGCTCGGCCTCGCCGGCGGCTAAACGCCGGCGGGATTGACCGGTCAACCCGCGCTAACCCCCCCAGTTGACCTGGGGTTTGACTACCCAGAGTCAATGACATGTGGGCCCGGCCCTGACTAATTTTAGTTTAGGATTAGTTTAAATTTAATCAACTCTGTTAATTAACCCTGACACTGACCAGTGGGCCCGACCCCCCCTAACCTTTTAATTAAACTAAATTAACCCCTGTTAACCCCCCTGTCACTGACGTGTGGGTCCCACACGTCAGATTTGACCTAGACAGCCGCGTTGACCCGCTGATGTAGTGATGACGTCATGCTGACGCAATTATTTATTTTCTGGAATTAAAATAATTCAGAAAATCCAGAAAATGATTTAAACTTCAAAAATTCATAGAAATTCAACCGTGGCTCAGATTGAAATAATTTATATATGAAAAATTATCAGAAAAATGCAACCTTTCCATCTGTACTAGTTTCATGCATGAAAAACCAACTTATACATGCTGAATATGGGAAAACACATTAGGGCATATATAAGAGACTTAATTTAGAAATGCATTTGAACCTTTGGTTCAAATGGACTTCAAACCAAATGTTTACTAGATGCATTAGCTCAAACAGCATCACATCTACATGCCATGTTCATGCATCATATTGTTGCATATGATTGTGTATTGATTGCCGGCACCGTTCCTTCTCGATAGGTCCTACTCCGGAGACGTTCCAGAGTACCTGTCTGTGAAGCAGTGCCTCCCTTGTTGATTTACCAGGCAAGCAAACCCCCTTGTTCATTTCGATAAAACCCTACTCTCTCGCTCCTGCTCTCAGTTATTTCATTAGGACAACAACGGTTCATCTGCTACATTGTGTTGCGGTAGTTGAACCCATTCCTCTGCATGACCTGTCATTGCCACAGTAAATAGTTGAAACCCACTAGCATGTGTAGGAGTTGATTGAAGCCACTGATGTGTTCCTACCATGCTATGCCTGCTATTGCTTAGAGTTGTGTCAGGTCTGATTCATCGGGAATGAATTGGAGTGTCACGATATGTTCTGATGCTGAGAGTTAAGTGTGTGAACACGATTTGGTAAAGGTAGCGGTGGGAGGCCATGTAGGAGTACATGGTGGGTTGTCTCATTGGAACCGTCCTTAAGCACTGAGTTCTATGTATGTTGTCCAATGACTCGATACTACCACACATTGGAATGCTTAAGTGCCCCTCTCGACTTATTAACCAACTTGGTCTCTGTCCAGGAGTCGCAACTAGTTTCTGGTGTTTGTAGGTAGTGCTATTTTTCTACCAAGTGGCACCCGGCAGGGTGGGCTTGGGACAGACTAGGCACACGTGGCACGGTGTACCGAGTGGCACCCGGTTGGTGGGCTCGGGAACCCTGCTCACATCGTTTGGGGCCGTGAGCGACACCCCGGCCGGATCTCCTTGCGGATGGAACCCGAATAGGCGATAAACCTGGGCTAGAGTCTTGTGTGGTTAGTCAGGTCGTGGCCGACACCCTCGCCAGGCTTCCGCTTGAAGGTTGCCGAGATAAATGACGTGTACATGGCGGTAAGTGGCGAGAGCGTGTGTGAAGAAGTACACCCCTGCAGGGTTAACATGATCTATTCGAATAGCCGGGTCCGCGGTTATGGACTTCTTGGATGCTTACATGGTACATAGACAACTTGAAGTGGATACTCTAAAATGCTCAAGACAAGTGTGAGTGCTATGGATGGCCTTCTCGTAGGGAGACGGGGATGAATCCATAGTAGGGTATTGTATGGTGATTAGTGGACTCGTGTACGTTGTTTCACCTCAAGAGTTTCTGGTAGTCGTAGAACAGGATAGCCATAGAGTCAAAGCTGGCTTGCTGCAACTAAACCCCACATTACCTCTTGATACAAATGCATGTACGATAGGATCTGATGTAAGTCTTGCTGAGTACCTTTGTACTCATGTTGCTTTATTTATGTTTTTGCAGCTGAGACTTCGGTCTTACTAGTGTTCTCGTGGACTTCGACTAGTAGCTAGTACCTCAGCTACGATCTTGATCGGATGTTGTAGATAGTCAGGCTCTTCAGCCCTTTTCATTTGTAGATGTCTGTACCCAGACATGTAATGCTTCCGCTTGTTGCTTGTATGCTCTGTATGATGGGTTTTGTGACCCCTGTTTGCAATAAATACTATGATGGCTCTTCTGAGCCTTATTCTATATGATTGTTGAGTTATGCTGTGATGCCATGTTGTACAGCACATACTTGCATGTTATGCGTACGTGTAATGTGTATTGTTATGTGTGGGATCTGACTACCTAGTTGTTTATTCTTAGTAGCCTCTCTTACCGGGAAATGTCTCCTAGTGCTTCCACTGAGCCCTGGTAGCTTGCTACTGCTCCGGAACACTTAGGCAGGCCGGCATGTGTCCTTCTTCGATCCTGTGTCTGTCCCTTCGGGGAAATGTCACGCGATGAATACCGGAGTCCTGCTAGCCCGCTACAGCCCGGTTCACCGGAGTCCTGCTAGCCCAGTGCTACAGCCTGGATTCACTCGCTGATGACCGACACGTTCGATGCTGGGTCATGGATGCCTGTCCCTGTAAGTCTGTGCCACTTTGGGTTTACGACTAGCCATGTCAGCCCGGGCTCCTTATCATATGGATGCTAGCGACACTGTCATATACGTGTGCCAATAGGCGCAAACGGTCCCGGGCTAAGGTAAGGCGACACCCGTGGGAATACCGTGCGTGAGGCCGCAAAGCGATATGAGGTGTTACATGCTAGATCGATGTGGCATTGAGTCGGGGTCCTGACAGCGTTGGTATCAGAGCCTGACTGCCTGTAGGTTTACCAAGCCATACTGGTCGAAGTTGAGTCTAGAAATTCTTTAGTTATGTAAGGGAATTGATTGTGGGAAGGAACGTAAGGCTCTTTTTACTCCTTTACCTCATGACCTTCTGATCTGAGTCGTCCTATCTTTCCGACGGGGTTAAGGAACTAGGTTTCTCTTCCGTCTATCAGGGTCACGTGTTACTACTCCGTAGTTCCATAGGACTGGTTGATCAGAGTCATATCCCAGCTTTGAGCATTTCCGGTGTAGTCTGCTTAGTATGATCTCAGAACTTTGAGTAATACTGATGAGTATGTTACCACCCCATTTTTAGTAGGATGTCTCATTCTGAGCATTTTACTGCCGTTATGCTGCCGGAATTTCCCTAAAAAGTTCGAGTGATACTAATTCCTTGTCCTACATTCTACAGTCGATAGTTGATGCTGATTCCGTCCTTGGTTCGTCTCTCAGGATGTCATCAGCTAAGCGAAGTTCCGTCGCTCGTAGCCAGAACCATGGAGACGGTAGGGATGAGGATCCTCCTGACCAGCCTTCGTTGACAGAGTTCATGTTAGAAATGGAGAGGAACAAGCGTGAGTCTAACCGCTTGTTGGCACGTATCGAGGAGAACACCGCACATCAGTTCAAAGGGTCTGCTACCATTCATGATTTCATTCGCTTGCACCCACCTACTTTTCATCATTCCATCGAGCCACTCGATGCAGATGATTGGCTCCGTAGCATCACTCATAAGCTGCGTTCTGCGAACGTAGCTGAAGATGACAAGGTCACCTATGCCACATACCACCTGGAAGGTCCTGCTAGTCTTTGGTGGCAGAACTATGAGGCTATGCTTCCAGCTGGCCAGATTCCTACCTGGAAGGATTTCGCTGAGGCTTTTCGCGAGCATCACATTCCTCAGGCCCTCCTTGATCGCAAGAGAGAAGAGTTCTGCAGTTTCACCCAGAATAAGATGGCTGTTGATGCTTACAGCCGAGAGTTTGAGAACCTCGCCCGTTATGCCACAGAAGAAGTGTCCACGGACGCCAAGAAGCAAGCTAGGTTCCGGAAGGGTCTCAACCCCAAGTTGCGTCGTAATCTCCACCTGCATCATTGTGATACATTCCAAGCCCTTGTGAACAAGGCCATCAATGCAGAGACAGCTCAACTCACTTACGAGGAGTCTCGTAAGCACACCCGTGATTTGGGATCTTCCTCTGGCTCTAGTTCCCAGAAACGCCGGATTTGGGTTCCAAACTCCGCTCTTCCTTCCGGATATACACCGAGGTCATCTCATGTGGTGCCTTCCCCAGCCCAGTCGTATGTTCCACCCGGGCCTACTGGTAGACCGCTTGTTAGTGCGGGTCCCCGTCCAACCTCAGGGACTTGCTTCACATGCGGGAAGCCAGGACACTATGCACGTGACTGCTCTCAGACTAGTTATGCTCCACCCAAGGCCGAGAAGACTGTTGGCTGTATTAAGCCATCACGCAAGATGATCAGTGTCAAGTCAGCCCCCACTGAACGTGGACGTGTGCATCACGTCTCAGCTAAAGACGCTCATGATGATCCAGATGTCGTTCTTGGCACACTCCTTGTCAATTGTCACCCAGCATCAGTTCTATTCGATACTGGAGCATCTCACTCCTTCATTTCTGAAGGCTATGCTAACCTGCACAATCTGTCATTTTGTGATATGCCAACTCCGCTAGTCATCCAAACTCCTGGATCCAAATGGCAAACCTCTAGTGTAAGCCATGGTAACGAAATCCTTGTTGACAGACTTGTATTCCTTGCATCACTTGTAGCCCTCAAGTCTTCAGATATTAACATCATCTTGGGTATGGACTGGATGACAGCTCATCATGCCAAGATTGATTGTTACACAAGATCTGTTCAACTTACACACCCATCTGGCAAGATAGTCACCGTCTCCACTAGAGTTGCAAAGCGCCAGCTCTATTCTCTTAATGCCAGCCCTCTTCCAGACCTTGAAGATATCCCGGTAGTCCGTGACTTTCCGGATGTCTTTCCAGAGGAACTGCCAGGTGTTCCACCTGACAGAGATGTAGAGTTCGTCATAGATCTTATCCCAGGAACAGCTCCAATCTCCCGGAGACCTTACAAGATGGCACCCCTAGAACTAGCCGAGCTTAAGAAACAACTCGATGAGTCCTTGCAAAAGGGTTTCATCCGTCCTAGTTCTTCTCCTTGGGCTTGCCCCATCCTCTTTGTCAAGAAGAAAGACGGTACTGACCGGATGGTTGTAGATTATCGTCCCGTTAATTTGGTCACGATAAAGAACAAGTATCCGCTCCCCAGGATCAACGACCTGTATGATCAGCTCGCTGGATCCTCAGTCTTCTCCAAGATGGATTTAAGGTTAGGATACCACCAAATCAAAATCAGAAATGGGGACATTCCCAAGACAGCTTTTGTCACTCGTTATGGCCAGTACGAGTACACCGTCATGTCCTTCGGCCTAACCAACGCCCCAGCCACATTCTCCCGCTTGATGAACTCGATCTTCATGGAGTACTTAGATAAGTTCGTAGTGGTTTACCTCGATGACATTCTTATTTACTCGAAGAACGAGGAAGAGCATGCCGAACATCTTAGACTTGTTTTAGAAAAACTCCGAGAGCACCGCCTTTATGCCAAGTTCTCCAAGTGTGAATTTTGGTTGCCAGAAGTGACCTACCTAGGCCACGTAATCTCTGGTAAGGGCATTGCTGTCAATCCCGAGAGAGTTCAAGCCGTTCTCGATTGGACTCCACCTGAAACAGTCAAACAAGTTAGGAGCTTCCTTGGTCTGGCCAGCTATTGTCGCCGCTTTGTTGAAAACTTCTCCAAAGTAGCCAAACCCCTCACGGAACTTCTCAAGAAAGATAAAAAGTTTGAGTGGTCCCCACAGTGTGAGTACAGTTTTCAGGAACTGAAAAGACGCCTGACTTCTGCTCCCATACTTGTGCCACCGGATTTCACTAAAGACTTTATTATCTACTGCGACGCCTCACGACAGGGACTAGGTTGCATTCTTATGCAGGATCGTCATGTGATTGCCTATGCATCCCGACAGTTGCATCCACATGAGGAGAATTATCCTACACATGATCTAGAGCTTGCAGCCGTAGTCTATGCACTCAAGACCTGGCGACATTACCTCCTTGGTAAACGTTGCGAGATCTACACCGATCACCAGAGTCTCAAGTATATCTTCACCCAACCAGATCTGAACCTTAGGCAAAGACGTTGGTTGGAGTTGATCACAGATTATGATCTAGGGATTACCTACACCCCAGGCAAGGCCAATGTCATGGCTGATGCTCTAAGCCGTAAATCTTATTGCAACAATCTCATGTTGCAGCAAGGCCAACCACTTCTCCATGAGGAATTCTGTAAGCTTAACCTTCACATTGCTCCTCGTGGATTCCTTTCTACCTTGGTGGCGAAACCTACCCTTGAGGATCAGATCATCTCTGACCAGAAGTTTGATAGGGGGGTTATTCGCATTAAGAGAAACATTAAGAAGGGAGTTGGTGGATGTTTCTCTATGGATGATCGTGGTGTTGTTTTCTTTGAGAATCGCTTGGTGGTTCCCAAGAATCAACATCTGCGACGATTGATTCTTAAGGAGGCGCATGAATCTCCTCTCACCATTCATCCCGGTAGTACTAAGATGTATCAGGACCTACGCCAGAGGTTCTGGTGGACTAGGATGAAGAGAGAAATCGCTGAGTTCATTGCTAAATGTGACGTTTGTCGTCGCATTAAGGCAGAGCATCAAAGACCTGCTGGCACCCTTCAGCCTTTAGCTATTCCTGAATGGAAATGGGATAAAGTTGGTATGGACTTCATCACCGGCTTTCCCAGGACCAAGAGAGGGAATAATGCTATCTTCGTAGTCATTGATCGTCTCTCCAAAGTGGCTCACTTCCTTCCTGTTCGAGAGAGTATCACTGCTAGTCAGCTTGCTGACTTATATATTTCTCGAATAGTGTCACTTCATGGTGTTCCACTAGAGATCAATTCAGACCGTGGCAGTCTTTTCACTTCTCATTTCTGGGAGAGTTTCCAAACTGCCATGGGAACCCATCTTTCCTTCAGTACCGCTTTCCACCCTCAGTCGAGTGGTCAGGTGGAACGGGTCAATCAAATTCTCGAAGACATGCTCAGAGCTTGCGTTATCTCATTCAGTATGGATTGGGAGAAATGTCTTCCTTTCGCCGAGTTTGCTTATAACAATAGCTACCAATCCAGCCTCAAGAAAGCTCCTTTTGAGGTTCTCTATGGACGAAGATGTCGAACACCTTTGAACTGGTCAGAAACCGGTGAAAGACAATTCTTTGGACCGGATATGATCCAGGAGGCAGAAGAGCAAGTTCGCATCATTCGTGAGAATTTGAAAACAGCCCAGTCTCGTCAGAAAAGTCAGTACGATCGTCATCATAAGGATGTGACTTATGAAATTGGCGACCAAGCTTACCTTCGGGTTACTCCTTTGAAGGGTACCCATCGTTTCGGTATCAAGGGCAAGTTGGCTCCTCGTTACATTGGTCCTTTTCGTATTCTCGCTAAACGAGGAGAGGTTGCCTACCAATTGGAACTACCTCCACATCTTTCTCGAGTTCATGATGTCTTCCACGTCTCTCAACTCAGACGTTGCTTCTCGGATCCTATCCGCGGAGTGGACCACGAAACGCTTGATCTCCAAGATAACCTCACATACCGAGAGTACCCGGTTCGCATTCTTGATCAAGCGGAGCGTGTTACCCGACGTCAGAACACCAAGTTTCTCAAAGTTCAGTGGTCTCATCATTCCGAGAGAGAAGCTACTTGGGAGCGAGAAGATCGTCTTCGATTGGAGTACCCCGCTTTCTTTCCGTCGACCCCTGAATCTCGGGACGAGATTCTTTCAAGTGGGAGCGAGTTGTCACATCCCTAGTCTGGTATGACCTAGACTAGCTAGTCATTTGTGCATCATATTTAAATTTCATTTAAATTTGAAATGAGGATTGGTGGAACCCTCAGAATCATTTTTGGAAATGACCCAAATAAAAATTTCTCCAAAATGGTCCAAGAAAATGCTCATGTTGCCCTCTGAAAATATTGGACAGAGATAAAAATCAAAACAATATTTTTAGGAGCTCATGGATATTTATTTTGGCCATTTGGAATTAATACAATAATTATTTGCTTGGATATATAAATGTTATATATATTTTATATGTCCAAAATTGTGCCATTTGTTGAGGAGCTCTAGAATAATACCATTAGCCCCTACAAAAATTGGCATAATAAAATAAAATGGTTTAGTATTTTTATTAAATCAAACAAATGTCAGAAAATTAGAAAAGAAAACAGAAAAGGGGAGAGAGACTTACCTGGGCCATTTACCCGATCGGCCCAGTAGCTCGGCCCAGCTGACTGGCCGACGCCAGTCGTCCCCCTCCTCGCGCCAGAGGGACAGGGCGCATGGTCGCCGCACACCGCGTGCATGCGCGCCACAGCAGCTGCCTGCGTGCCCTCCCCCTCGACGCCCTGGCCTCGCCAGAAGCGCCCAGCACCGCCCCGGATCTCTCCCTCGCTCTCTCGTTTCTCTCCCTCCCCTGCATCTCTCCCTCTCCCCGCGCCCGAAGCGCTGCCGTCGCCGCCGCACGCCGTGGCCATAGCCACCGCCTCCCCCTCGCCTCCCCGTCATGCCCAGGAGCTCCGCCTCGTCGCCAGCTACCTCCTCGCCGAGCCACGCAAGCTGGGGTGCCCCGAGGAGCCGCCATCGCCGTCATCTTCGTCGTCGGCCGCCCGAGATCGTCGGCGCCCGTCCGTCGTCTCCGACTCTTCCCCGAGCAAGCCGACCAGCCCATCGACCTCCCCGTGAGCCTCTGCTTCGAACCCCTCTCCCCCTCCTCGCGATTACGCCGTCTAGGCCTCAATTCCGCCATGGCCGAAGCTCGCCTCCGCTCGAGCTTGTCGCCGGCGTTGCTCCGGCGACCCTTTGGCCACGCCAGTGCACCTAGCACTCTCGCCGCACCTCGTAGTGCCCCGCTAGCGCTTTAGTTCGCACATTTGCATGCTGCAGCCGCGCCCCCGAACACAGCCGAACTCCGGCCGCCGCCGTGAGCTCTGCTCCGGCGAGCTCCGCCGCCCCCGCAGCCTCCCGCGTGTTCCACTAGATGCCCGTGAGCGCGGGCTTCGCTCTCGTGGTCTCCGCCGCCCGAATGGTCGCCGGAGCGACGTTCCCGAGCCCCTCCGCCGCGCTCGGCCTCGCCGGCGGCTAAACGCCGACGGGATTGACCGGTCAACCCGCGCTAACCCCCCAGTTGACCTGGGGTTTGACTACCCAGAGTCAATGACATGTGGGCCCGGCCCTAACTAATTTTAGTTTAGGATTAGTTTAAATTTAATCAACTCTGTTAATTAACCCTGACACTGACCAGTGGGCCCGACCCCCCCTAACCTTTTAATTAAACTAAATTAACCCCTGTTAACCCCCCTGTCACTGACGTGTGGGTCCCACACGTCAGATTTGACCTGGACAGCCGTGTTGACCCGCTGATGTAGTGATGACATCATGCTGACGCAATTATTTATTTTCTGGAATTAAAATAATTCAGAAAATCCAGAAAATGATTTAAACTTCAAAAATTCATAGAAATTCAACCGTGGCTCAGATTGAAATAATTTATATATGAAAAATTATCAGAAAAATGCAACCTTTCCATCTGTACTAGTTTCATGCATGAAAAACCAACTTATACATGCTGAATATGGGAAAACACATTAGGGCATATATAAGAGACTTAATTTAGAAATGCATTTGAACCTTTGGTTCAAATGGACTTCAAACCAAATGTTTACTAGATGCATTAGCTCAAACAGCATCACATCTACATGCCATGTTCATGCATCATATTGTTGCATATGATTGTGTATTGATTGCCGGCACCGTTCCTTCTCGATAGGTCCTACTCCGGAGACGTTCCAGAGTACCTCTCTGTGAAGCAGTGCCTCCCTTGTTGATTTACCAGGCAAGCAAACCCCCTTGTTCATTTCGATAAAACCCTACTCTCTCGCTCCTGCTCTCAGTTATTGCATTAGGACAACAACGGTTCATCTGCTACATTGTGTTGCGGTAGTTGAACCCATTCCTCTGCATGACCTGTCATTGCCACAGTAAATAGTTGAAACCCACTAGCATGTGTAGGAGTTGATTGAAGCCACTGATGTGTTCCTACCATGCTATGCCTGCTATTGCTTAGAGTTGTGTCAGGTCTGATTCATCGGGAATGAATTGGAGTGTCACGATATGTTCTGATGCTGAGAGTTAAGTGTGTGAACACGATTTGGTAAAGGTAGCGGTGGGAGGCCATGTAGGAGTACATGGTGGGTTGTCTCATTGGAACCGTCCTTAAGCACTGAGTTCTATGTATGTTGTCCAATGACTCGATACTACCACACATTGGAATGCTTAAGTGCCCCTCTCGACTTATTAACCAACTTGGTCTCTGTCCAGGAGTCGCAACTAGTTTCTGGTGTTTGTAGGTAGTGCTATTTTTCTACCAAGTGGCACCCGGCAGGGTGGGCTTGGGACAGACTAGGCACACGTGGCACGGTGTACCGAGTGGCACCCGGTTGGTGGGCTCGGGAACCCTGCTCACATCGTTTGGGGCCGTGAGCGACACCCCGGCCGGATCTCCTTGCGGATGGAACCCGAATAGGCGATAAACCTGGGCTAGAGTCTTGTGTGGTTAGTCAGGTCGTGGCCGACACCCTCGCCAGGCTTCCGCTTGAAGGTTGCCGAGATACATGACGTGTACATGGCGGTAAGTGGCGAGAGCGTGTGTGAAGAAGTACACCCCTGCAGGGTTAACATGATCTATTCGAATAGCCGGGTCCGCGGTTATGGACTTCTTGGATGCTTACATGGTACATAGACAACTTGAAGTGGATACTCTAAAATGCTCAAGACAAGTGTGAGTGCTATGGATGGCCTTCTCGTAGGGAGACGGGGATGAATCCATAGTAGGGTATTGTATGGTGATTAGTGGACTCGTGTACGCTGTTTCACCTCAAGAGTTTCTGGTAGTCGTAGAACAGGATAGCCACAGAGTCAAAGCTGGCTTGCTGCAACTAAACCCCACATTACCTCTTGATACAAATGCATGTACGATAGGATCTGATGTAAGTCTTGCTGAGTACCTTTGTACTCATGTTGCTTTATTTATGTTTTTGCAGCTGAGACTTCGGTCTTACTAGTGTTCTCGTGGACTTCGACTAGTAGCTAGTACCTCAGCTACGATCTTGATCGGATGTTGTAGATAGTCAGGCTCTTCAGCCCTTTTCATTTGTAGATGTCTGTACCCAGACATGTAATGCTTCCGCTTGTTGCTTGTATGCTCTGTATGATGGGTTTTGTGACCCCTGTTTGCAATAAATACTATGATGGCTCTTCTGAGCCTTATTCTATATGATTGTTGAGTTATGCTGTGATGCCATGTTGTACAGCACATACTTGCATGTTATGCGTACGTGTAATGTGTATTGTTATGTGTGGGATCTGACTACCTAGTTGTTTATTCTTAGTAGCCTCTCTTACCGGGAAATGTCTCCTAGTGCTTCCACTGAGCCCTGGTAGCTTGCTACTGCTCCGGAACACTTAGGCAGGCCGGCATGTGTCCTTCTTCGATCCTGTGTTTGTCCCTTCGGGGAAATGTCACGCGATGAATACCGGAGTCCTGCTAGCCCGCTACAGCCCGGTTCACCGGAGTCCTGCTAGCCCAGTGCTACAGCCTGGATTCACTCGCTGATGACCGACACGTTCGATGCTGGGTCATGGATGCCTGTCCCTGTAAGTCTGTGCCACTTTGGGTTTACGACTAGCCATGTCAGCCCGGGCTCCTTATCATATGGATGCTAGCGACACTGTCATATACGTGTGCCAATAGGCGCAAACGGTCCCGGGCTAAGGTAAGGCGACACCCGTGGGAATACCGTGCGTGAGGCCGCAAAGCGATATGAGGTGTTACATGCTAGATCGATGTGGCATTGAGTCGGGGTCCTGACAAGTGCGGCGTCTACATCGGGTTTAATTGTGCCCCGATGGAGGCCGTTTTTGTCGGGTCCGCTGGATGGACTTGGAATTTGACTATTTCGTCCGCTGGTTTAAAAGAGGTGGACTTGGATCTCTTGTCTAGTATCACATCGTCCCTGTCCACCGTAGAGCGCAACACCATTAATTCCTCGGCCGCTAGGGCCTCAGATAATGCCTCAAGGGCCGGTGCGGCTATCTTGTTTTCAGCGCGGAGCGCTATGTCCGGATCACTTACGAGAGTGATGATTCCGCTGGGCCCGAGCATTTTGAGCTTCATGTACCCGTAATGGGGTATGGTTTGGAAAATTGTAAATGCTTCTCGCCCTAGCAGAGCGTGGTAGCCGCTGCTGAACGGGGCCACTTGAAACGTGACCTCCTCGGATCTGTAATTGTCCGGCGTGCCGAACACCACATCTAGTGTGATTTTTCCTAAACAGCACGCTTCCCGGCTTGGGATTATTCCCCTAAAAGTTGTGTTGCTTCGCTCAATGCGGCTCCAGTCAATTTCCATTTTTCGTAGGGTTTCCTCGTAGATGAGGTTGAGTCCGCTGCCGCCATCCATGAGTACCTTTGTAAGTCGGAATCCGTCCACTATCGGACTGAGGACCAATGTGGCTGGTGCTCGGGCTATTTGGAATTTAGGTTCGTCACTGGCATTAAAGGTGATAGCCGTGTCACTCCATGGGTTTATTGTTGCTACTTGGTAGACTTCGGCGAGGTTGCGGAGCGTTTGTTTCCTTGCATTGTTTGATGTGAAGGTCTCGAAGACTGTCGACACCGTACTGGGGAGGTATTCTTCGGGTGCTGGAGTTAAAAGCTCCTCGCCACTTTTGGCCACCTGCCGTAGTATCCAACATGCTCTGAGGCTGTGCATTGGTGTGGCTTTCCCTGAATTATGAATTTTACAGGGTCCATTGAGCCATCCTTCCAATATGGTCCCGTACCCTGTAGAGGGTTTTTGTTTTTTGATGTTTGGCTCAGATGCCTGGCGATAATGCGCCCTTTTGTTCCGGACTCATGTTATATTCGGGGCCGGATTGTCCCAGAATTTATCTTCGGTTTTCCGAACGCTTTCAGTCGCACAGTACTTTCGTACTATGAATGTCAAGTCGGAGAATCGTGTAATTTTGCGGCGACTTATTGCGTTGAGGATTCCGATGTCCATGCAGTTGTTAAAGAAGAGTGAAATTGCTTCTTTCTCACGGCAGTCCTTTATCCTGTTCATAACCAGGAGGAATCTGGCCCAGTAGTGGTGTACTGTTTCTCCAGACTCTTGCCGTATTAGGGATAAATCCCGTATAGTTGGGTGGGTGGGTGGAAATAAATCCGGAACCCTGCCCGATGTAAGATTCAGGGGCCGAGCGGTTTCCGAATTCGGAAGCTTGCTTTCTCGGATATTATTCAATGAATCGGGCCTGCTGCCTGACTTTAGGTTCAGGGTTTGGGTGACATCCTCCCCTCCGCGGGTATCCGGCTTGGAGGGATCGGGAATCCGGACACATCTGGTCCGTAGGGCAGGCGAAGACTCGCCGCATTGTTCTTCCACCACTTCGACGTGGTGGGTAATCTGGGGAGAGTCAATCTCTCTCTGATCAGGTTTAAGCCCAATCTGGTCGTAATCAGTAGCAACTCCCAGGGCCGCGATGCGATCCAAGAGTTCATTCAGGGAGAAGAGCTCCATCGGATCTAACTGCTCGGCGAGCTCCGAGCTGATGTGAAGATTGCTTTCGATGGCCCGAGAGGTCATCGTCGGTGCGACGGCCGGACTGGCGGTCATCAAAAACCTGCCTAGCCGGAGAGTTTGGCCGACAACCAAAGCTCCTTTAGCAACGACGCCGTCTTTAAAGACGGGATGCGGCATCCTTCCTGATGGTGACGACACAGCGGAACTCTCAATGAAAGCACCAATGTCGGTGTCAAAACCGGCGGATCTCGGGTAGGGGGTCCCGAACTGTGAGTCTAGGCGGATGGTAACAAGAGACAGGGGACACGATGTTTTTACCCAGGTTCGGGCCCTCTTGATGGAGGTAAAACCCTACTCCTGCTTGATTAATATTGATGATATGGGTAGTACAAGAGTAGATCTACCACGAGATCGGAGTGGCTAAACCCTAGAATCTAGCCTATGGTATGATTGTTGTTCCTCCTACGGACTAAAACTCTCTGGATTATATAGACACCGCAGAGGGATACGGTTACACAGAGTCGGTTACAATGGGAGGAGATCTTCATATCGTATCACCAAGCTTGCCTTCCACGCCAAGGAAAGTCCCATCCGGACACGGGACGGGGTCTTCAATCTTGTATCTTCATAGTCCGGGAGTCCGGCCAAAGGTCTTAGTCCAGCCATCCGGACACCCCCTAATCCAGGACTCTCTCAGGCGTGCTTCGGTAGGGAGAGGATCTTCGTGCGCACCCCAGAGTTCGAACCTTAAGGGTTTTGCCGGAACCCGATATCCGACATTTGGCGCGCCAGGTAGGGGTGCACTGAAATCTTCTTTCCGCCGATCTGCGTTCCACTGCTTCGTCACATCCATGTCCGGCGACCCAACGACCTACGCCGACCGCTGGGCGGCATGGCCAGCCGACGCCGTGCCGCCTGCCCAAGGAGACCTCAACCCCGCGCCTCAGGCAGCCCGCGCTCCGCAGAACCTTGAAGGACACGGGCGACGCGGTCAAGCGTTGCTTGCCCTCACTCCGCGGCAGATGCGATCAGCCGCAAGGGCCTCAAACCACTCCGCGGCCACGACGCCGCACACCCGACAGGAACAAGTGAACATGAGGGCCGCGCTCACTGTGGCTCGAGAGCTGTTGTGGTGCAGGTTGCAGGAGAGCAGCCAAGACATGTTGCTGGAGTGCATTGCTGAGCTCCTGGATGCTACAGCTTCGGGGGCCCCCCTTCTGTGTCCAGCTTCCACCCCAGGTCCCGGGCGGATCACATGGCAGGCCCATTCATGCCCATGCGCTCTCGGGCACGCCCCAAGGCTTCATCGACACCAGCTCAACCATCGGCGCCGGGCGTCAAGCCGCACCACCACCACCCCTGGTGAGCGATGGCATGCGCATCGCCGCCTATGGTCAGGGCGGGCCGCCGCCCTATCATCCCCAAGGCAGTGCATCAGGCCAAGCCACATGGAGCGTGGAGCACTACAGCAAAGTGTTTGGGGCGGCGGCCTCGGAGGCTCATGTGCCCCACATGGTGAATTGGGAGTACGCGCTGGAAGATGACCCTGGCTCATTTCTCGGGCCAGGCTGGGAGGAAGAGACGCCAGAAGCCGAGCCTTTTCAGGAGCCTCAAGGGAGCCTCACCAACCGCGCCGGCGGCAGCAGCTATCGGGTACCGCTAATTCCTCAGGAGCAAGCTTATGCTAACCATGGGTAGCAGGAAGTTCAGGTCACTACAGCGGAAGGCTGCCCCAACTCGGCAGCCTCCCTTCTGCCAGGACGGGCACACTGGGGGCTGCAGGAGAGGGGCCGGGAGCCAGGCCCCTCCCTGCGGCACACAGAGCAAGGTGTTTCCCGGAGGTAGGCCCTCTGCCGGGGAGGTGCTGCAAAGCCTGCCCCTGGCAGAGGACCCGTGGTCATCGGGGGAACCACTGGCGTCCCCTTTTCCCATTGGCGTCGTCCTTGGTCTCCGACCGCCGTCAATGGTGGTCGAGGGTGGCGCAAGGCGGGGCCCTCATCTGGCGATATGAAGCAAGGCCGGTACCTGTGAAAAAGGCCCAGTGCCTGTGAAGCTCAGCACCCGTGACACTCTCACGTAATAATGAGTTGGGGCTGTACACGCCCCGGAGTCTCCGGAGAGCCACCCTCGGGCTTCGGGGCTCCCTCCCACGCCCAGTGGCAGCACTTAGCTCCGCGCTGGTGAGAAGACGTCGAAGACTAGATGCTACGTCTTGAGCTTGCGTTGGTTTTCCTTGAAGAGGAAAGGGTGATGCAGCAATAGTAGCGTAAGTATTTCCCTCAGTTTTTGAGAACCAAGGTATCAATCCAGTAGGAGGCTCCTTAAAAGTCCAACGCACCTACACAAACAAAGAAAGAACTCGCAACCAACGCAATAAAGGGGTTGTCAATCCCTTCACGGCCACTTGCGAAAGTGAGATCTAATAGAGATAGTATGATAAGATAAATATATTTTTGGTATTTTATAATATAGATGCAAAAAAAGTAGATTGGAAGCAAATATGATAAATGATAGACCCGGGGGCCATAGGTTTCACTAGAGGCTTCTCTCAAGATAGCATAAGTATTACGGTGGGTGAACAAATTACTATCGAGCAATTGATAGAAAAGCGAATAATTATGAGATTATCTAGGCATGATCATGTATATAGGCATCACCGTCCGCAACAAGTAGACCGACTCCTGCCTGCATCTACTACTATTACTCCACACATCGACTGACTCTTGCCTGCATCTAGAGTATTAAGTTCATAAGAACAGAGTAACGCATTAAGCAAGATGACATGATGTAGAGTGATAAACTCATGCAATATGATATAAACCCCATCCTTTTATCCTCGATGGCAACAATACAATACGTGCCTTGCAACCCCTGCTGTCACTGGGTAAGGACACCGCAAGATTGAACCCAAAGCTAAGCACTTCTCCCATGGCAAGAAAGATCAATCTAGTAGGCCAAACCAAACTGATAATTCGAAGAGACTTGCAAAGATAACTCAATCATACATAAAAGAATTCAGAGGAGATTCAAATATTTCTCATAGATAAACTTGATCATAAACCCACAATTCATCGGATCTCGATAATCACACCGCAAAAAGAGTTTACATCGAATAGATCTCCACAAGAGAGGGGGAGAACATTGTATTGAAATCCAAAAAGAGAGAAGAAGCCATCTAGCTAATAACTATGGACCCGAAGGTTTGTGGTAAACTACTCACAACTCATCGGAGGGGCTATGGTGTTGATGTAGAAGCCCTCCATGGTCGATTCCCCCTCCGGCAGAGCGCCGACGAAGGCTCCAAGATGGGATCTCACAGATACAGAAGGTTACGACGGTGGAAATTGTGTTTCGTTGGCTCTCTGGATGTTTTCGGGGTACGTAGGCTTATATAGCAGGAAGAAGTACGTCGGTGGCTGCCCGAGGGGCCCACGAGACAGGGGGCACGCCCTGCCCTCTCGTGGTTGCCTCGGCTGCTTCTTGACTTGCACTCCAAGTCCCGTAGATCACGTTCGTTCCAAAAATCACGCTCCCGAAGGTTGCATTCCGTTTGGACTCCGTTTGATATTCCTTTTCTTCGAAATACCGAAATAGGCAAAAAAACAGCAATACGGGCTGGGCCTCCGGTTAGTAGGTTAGTCCCAAAAATGATATAAATGTGTAAAATACAGCCCATAAACATCCAAAAGGGGTAATATAATAGCATGGAACAATCAAAATTTATAGATACGTTGGAGACGTATCAAGCATCCCCAAGCTTAATTCCTGCTCGTCCTCGAGTAGGTAAATGATAAAAAAGAAAATTTTGATGTGGAATGCTACCTAGCATAATTCTCAATGTAATTTTCTTTATTGTGGCATGAATGTTCAGATCTAAATGATTCAAAATAAAAGTTTATATTGATAAAAGAAATAGTAACAATTCAAGCATACTAATCAAAGTAATCATGTCTTCTCAAAATAACATGGCAAAAGAAAGTTCATCCCTACAAAATCATATAGTTAGGCTATGCTTCATTTTCGTCACACAAAGACGTTCCCAACTTCTATACCCCCGATGACAAGCCAAGCAATTGTTTCATACTTAAATAATCTCAAACTTTTTCAACCTTCACGCAATACATGAGCGTGAGCCATGGATATAGCACTATGAGTGGAATAGAATATGATGATGGGGATTGTGTGGAGAAGACAAAAAAAAGGAGAAAGTCTCACATTGACGAGGATAATCAACGGGCTATGGAGATGCCCATCAATTGATGTCAACATGAGGAGTAGGGATTGCCATGCAACGGATGCACTAGAGCTATAAATGAATGCTCAACAAAAGAAAACTAGTGGTGTGCATCCAACTCGCTTGCTCACGAAGACCTAGGGCATTTGAGGAAGCCCATCGTAGGAATATACAAGCCAAGTTCTATAATGAAAAATTCCCACTAGTATAAAAAGACAACTTATGAGACTCACTATATGAAAAACATGGTGCTACTTTGAAGCACAATATATGAGACTCACTACATGAAGAACAAGGTGCTACTTTGAAGCACAAGTGTGGAAAAAGAGATAGTAACATTCCCCTTTTTATTTATTTTCTTTTTTTTTCTTTTCTTTTTTGGCCTTTTTTTCTTTTGGCCTTTCCTTTTCTTTCTTTCTTTTTTTTCTTTTTGGGCAATGCTCTAATAATGATGATCATCACACTTTCATTGATTACAACATATGAATTACAACTCGAAACTAGAACAAGATATGACTCTATATGAATGCCACCGGTGGTGTACCGGGATGGTGCAATGAATCAAGAGTGACATGTATGAAAAATTATGCATGGTGGCCACAAATACGATGTCAACTACATGATCATGCGATGGCAATATGACAAAAGTAAAGTATGTCATGATGATGATGAACGGAACGGTGGAAAGTTGCATGGCAATATATCTCGGAATGGCTATGGAAATGCCATAATAGGTAGGTATGGTGGCGGTTTTGAGGAAGATATAAGGAGGTTTATGTGTGATAGAGCGTATCGTATCACGGGGTTTGGATGTACCGGCAAAGTTTGCACCAACTCTCAAGGTGAGAAAGGGCAATGCACGGTACGGAAGATGCTAGCAATGATGGAAAGGTAAAAGTGCGTATAATCCATGGACTCAACATTAGTCAAAAGAACAAATATAATTATTGCAAAAATTTAGAAATCATAAAAAATCAAGCACTACGCGCATGCTCCTAGGGGGATAGATTGGTAGGAAAAGACCATCGCTCGTCCCCGACCGCCACTCATAAGGATGCACAAGCTAGGTACACTTCATGTTTCAAATTTGTTACACAACTTTAACCATACGTGCATGCTACGGGACTTGCTAACTTCAACACAAGCATTCTTTAAATTTATAATCACCCAACTAGCATGCCTTTAATATCACTACCTCCATATCTCAAAACAATTATCAAGTATCAAATTGATCATAGCATCCAATTCACTTCATATGATAGTTTTTATTATACCCAACTTGGATGCCTACCATTCTAGGAGCAATTTTATAACCATAGCAAATACCATGCTGTTCTAAAAGACTCTCAAAAAGATATAAGTGAAGCATGAGAGACTAGCAATTTCTAAAAAAGTAAGCCACCGCCGTGCTCTAAAAGATATAAGTGAAGCACTAGAGCAAAGACTATCAAGCTCAAAAGATATAAGTGAAGCACATAGAGTATTCTAGCAAATTCAATCAAGTAGGCTTCTCCCAAAAGGTGTGTACAGCAAGGATGATTGTGGTAAACTAAAAAGAAAAGACTAATATAATACACGATGCTCCAAGCAAAACACATATCATGTGGTGAATAAAAATATAGCTCTAATTAAAGTTACCAATGAACGAAGACGAAAGAGGGGATGCCTTCCCGGGGCATCCCCAAGCTTAGGCTTTTGGCTATTCTTGAATATCTTGGGGTGCCATGGGAATTCCCAAGCCTAGGCTTTTGCCACTCCTTATTCCATAGTCCATCAAAGCTTTACCCAAAACTTGGAAACTTCACAACACAAAACACAACAGAAAATCTTATAAGCTCCGTTAGTGAAAGAAAACAAAACCACCACATAAGGTACTGTAATGAACTCATTATTTATTTATTTTGGTGTTAAACCTACTGTATTACAACTTCTCTATGGTTTATAAACTATTTTACTAGCCATAGATGCATCAAAATAAGCAAACAACACACAAAAAACAGAATCTGTCAAAAACAGAACAGTCTGTAGCAATCTGTAACTAACGCAAACTTATGGAACTCTAAAAATCCTACAAAAATAGGAAGTCCTGAACAATTTGTCTACTGATCATCAGCAAAAATAATCAACGCAAAATCACGTTTCTATGGTTTAGAAAAACTAAATTCGTGCATGCAAAGTTTCTGTTTTTCAGCAGAATCAAATCAACTATCATCATAGGTTATCCTATAGGTTCTACTTGGCACAAACACTAATTAAAACATAAAACACATCTAAACAGAAGTTAGATGCAAGATTTATTATTAAACAGGAACAAAAACAAAAAACACAAAGAAAATTGGGGTGCCTCCCAACTAGCGCTATCGTTTAACGCCCCAAGCTAGGCATAAAAGCGAAGATAGATCTAAGTAGTGCCATCTTTGGCACTAAATTCGTAAGAAGCTCGCATGATAGATTCATAAGGTAATTTGACTTTCTTTCTTGGAAAGTTCTCCATGCCTTTCTTTAATGGAAATTGGAATCTAATATTCTCTTCCTTCATATCAATAATCGCACCAATCGTTCTAAGGAAAGGTCTACCAAGAATAATATGGCAAGAAAGATTGCAATCTGTATCAAGAACGATAAAATCTACGGGCACCAAATTTCTATTTGCAACAATGAGAACATCATTGATCCTTCCCATTGGCTTTTTAATGGTGGAATACGCAAGGTGCAAATTTAAAGAGCAATCATCAAGATCATGGAAACCTAGAATATCACATAAAGTTTTCGGAATCGTGGAAACACTAGCACCCAAATCACACAAAGCAAAACATTCATGATCTTTAATTCTAATTTTTATAGTAGGTTCCCACTCATCATTAAGTTTTCTAGGTATAGAAACTTCCAAATTAAGTTTTTCATCATAAGATTGCATCAAGGCATCAACGATATGTTTGGTAAAAGCTTTATTCCGACTATAAGCATGAGGAGAATTAACAACAGATTGCAACAAGGAAATACAACCTTCTAAAGAACAATTATCATAATCAAATTCCTTGAAATCCGAGATAATGGGTTCAATGCTATTTAAAGTCATGACCTCTCCAATCCCACTTTTACCAAATTTAGCATTAAGATCTAAAAACTCTGAATTCTTGGGACGCCTTCTAGGTAAAGTTGACTCATCATCAGTCCCATAATTATCAAGATTCATATTTCAAAACAAAGATCTAATAGGAGACGCATCAATAACTTTAAGATCTTCATCATTATTTTCATGGAAACTAGAAGAACACGTCTTTACAAAGCAATCTTTCTTAGCACGCAATCTAGCGGTTCTTTCCTTGCACTCATCAATGGAAATTCTCATTGCTTTGAGAGACTCATTGATATCATGCTTAGGAGAAGAAGATCTAAGTTTAAGAGAATCAACATCAAGCGAAAGTCTATCAACGTTCCTAACCAAATCATCAACTTTGAGCAATTTTTCTTCAAGGAAAGAATTAAAATTCTTTTGAGAGATCATAAATTCTTTCACACTATTCTCAAAATCAGAGGGCATCTTACTAAAATTAGCATAAGAATTATTGTAGGGATTTACATATTTATTAGAGGAATTACTAGGGAACGGTCTAGCATTAAAGTTTCCTCTATAAGCATTGTTTCCAAAACTATTCCTACCAAAAAAATTCACATCCATAGATTCATTATTATTCTCAATCAAAGTAGACAAAGGCATATCATTGGGATCAAGAGGAGTATTTTCAGTAGCAAACAATTTCATAAGTTCATCCATCTTTTTTACTAGAGGATCTTTCGGTGTGCCATTGAGAATAATTAGCCATAATATCATCAAGAAGTTTTGTAGCATCTCCTAACGTTATTTCCATAAATGTGCCTCCCGCGGCCGAATCTAAGAGATTTCTAGAAGCAAAGTTCAAAACGGCATCAAATTTTTGTATGATCATCCATAAATTCAAACCATGAGTAGGGCAATTGCGAATCATCAATTTCATTCTTTCCCAAGATTGGGAAACATGCTCATGATCAAGTTGTTTAAAATTCATAATATCGTTCCTAAGAGTGATGATCTTAGCGGGAGGAAAATACTTAGAGATAAAAGCATCTTTGCACTTGGTCCAAGAATCAATACTATTTTTAGGCAAAGACAAAAACCAAACTTTAGCATGATCTCTGAGTGAAAACAGAAATAACTTCAATTTAACAATATTGTTCTCTGTATCTTTCTTCTTTTGCATATCACACAAATCAACAAAGTTGTTTAGATGAGTAGTGGCATCTTCACTAGGAAGGCCGGCGAATTGATCTTTCATAACAAGATTCAACAAAGCAGTATTGATTTCACAAGACTCAACATCATTAGGAGGAGTAATCGGAGTACTAAGGAAATCATTATTATTGGTATTCGAGAAATCACACAATTTGGTATTATCTTGTGCCATGGCAACAAGTAATCCATACACAAGCAAACAGAAAAAGGCAAGCAAAAGAGAGAGGAGGAGATTGGGAAAGAGAGGGCAAATAAAACGGCAAGGGTGAAGTGGGGGAGAGGAAAACGAGAGGCAAATGGCAAATAATGTAAATGCGTGGGAGATGAGTTTGTGATGGGTACTTGGTATGTCTTGACTTGAGCGAAGACCTCCCCGGCAACGGCATGAGAAATCGCACATTGGCGGGAGGTCGAATCTTGACTTGACTTGGTGGAAGCTTCCCCGGCAACGGCGCCAGAAATCCTTCTTGCTACGTCTTGAGCTTGCGTTGGGTTTCCTTGAAGAGGAAAGGGTGATGCGGCAATAGTAGCGTAAGTATTTCCCTCAGTTTTTGAGAACCAAGGTATCAATCCAGTAGGAGGCTCCTCAAAAGTCCCACGCACCTACACAAACAAACAAAGAACTTGCAACCAACGCAATAAAGGGGTTGTCAATCCCTTCACGACCACTTGCGAAAGTGAGATCTAATAGAGATAGTATGATAAGATAAATATATTTTTGGTATTTTATAATATAGATGCAAAAAGTAAAGATGCAAATAAAAGTAGATTGGAAGCAAATATGATAAATGATAGACCCGGGGGCCATAGGTTTCACTAGAGGCTTCTCTCAAGATAGCATAAGTATTACGGTGGGTGAACAAATTACTATCGAGCAATTGATAGAAAAGCGAATAATTACGAGATTATCTAGGCATGATCATGTATATAGGCATCACGTCCGCAACAAGTAGACCGACTCCTGCCTGCATCTACTACTATTACTCGACACATCGACCGACTCCTGCCTGCATCTAGAGTATTAAGTTCATAAGAACAGAGTAACACATTAAGCAAGATGGCATGATGTAGAGGGATAAACTCATGCAATATGATATAAACCCCATATTTTTATCCTCGATGGCAACAATACAATACGTGCCTTGCAACCCCTGCTGTCACTGGGTAAGGACACCGCAAGATTGGACCCAAAGCTAAGCACTTCTTCCATGGCAAGAAAGATCAATCTAGTAGGCCAAACCAAACTGATAATTCGAAGAGACTTGCAAAGATAACTCAATCGTACATAAAAGAATTCAGAGGAGATTCAAATATTTCTCATAGATAAACTTGATCATAAATCCACAATTCATCGGATCTCAACAAACACACCACCAAAAGAGTTTACATCGAATAGATCTCCACAAGAGAGTGGGAGAACATTGTATTGAGATCCAAAAAGAGAGAAGAAGCCATCTAGCTAATAACTATGGACCCGAAGGTCTGTGGTAAACTATTCACAACTCATCGGAGGGGCTATGGTGTTGATGTAGAAGCCCTCCGTGGTCGATTCCCCCTCCGGAAGAGCACCGACAAAGGCTCCAAGATGGGATCTCACGGATACAGAAGGTTACGGCGGTGGAAATTGTGTTTCGTTGGCTCTGTGGATGTTTTCGGGGTACATAGGCTTATATAGTTGGAAGAAGTACGTCGGTGGCTGCCCGAGGGGCCCACGAGACAGGGGGCACGCCCTATAGGGGGGGCGCCCTACCCTCTCGTGGCCGCCTCGGCTGCTTCTTGACTTGCACTCCAAGTCCCCTAGATCACGTTCGTTCCAAAAATCACGCTCCCGAAGGTTTCATTCTGTTTGGACTCTGTTTGATATTCCTTTTCTTTGAAATACTGAAATAGGCAAAAAAACAGCAATACAGGCGGGCCTCTAGTTAGTAGGTTATTCCGAAAAATGATATAAATGTGTAAAATAAAGCCCATAAACATCCAAAAGGGGTAATATAATAGCATGGAACAATAAAAAATTATAGATACGTTGGAGACGTATCACTAGATTAGGTGCCGGACAAGGCCTTTTGCTTTTTGCCCCCCTTTCTGTGGTCGACCTTCCTTGCTTCGGATTTTAAGTTGAAATTGAATTTGCGTTTGCATATGCGTGGAGGGGTGTCTTGTCTCATTCGTGTGTTCTCTTGTATTCTAGTTTCTGCCCTGGTTCGGAGTTCGCACTAGCTGCCTCCCCCTCGCGAGCCTCTCGCGGGCGGGGCTGGGCTAAGCGCATGCGTGCATTCCGCTCCTTGGCCAGCACTCACTCTCGCGAGGCTCTCATCACATGGTCAGGAGGTCACCCAGAGGACCCTCGGAGAATCACGGCCTTGCAAGCCTACTCAAGGCTTGCCCGGCTAAAGGTAAACCACATCAGCCAACTCATCGCAGGGCCTGTAACATCATGCAGGCGCACATTCGGCATCACTCCTAAAACATGTGGATAACAATCTTTTTTACATGAGGGGCTTCCCCTCCCAAAATGCTCTTACAACCTTCAGGGCCGCGCCCGAGCTTTTTGTGTGCAGGATAAACAACAAGGAGACACATGATCAGTCAGACATATCACTCACCGCATCTTCTTGGTCGCCTCCAGAGACATCACTGGCGCCACCATCACCATCATTGGCGTCATCTTCACCGCCATTCACCACATCACCTTCATCCATGGCAACTATCACTCCGTCGTTGTTAGAAGCAAATGCCCTAACGAGCGCATCCACGTTGTCCTCCGCCCACCGCACCAGGTCGCCCCGGATGGCCTCGGGCACTGGGGCGATGACGCGTCGAAGTCAAAGTGGGGATCGGCGTTCTGAAGATGGCTGAAGACGCGGGAGAATGCACGACCGAGCAGGCTGCGGCTCCTCTTCTCGATGAGCTGGCGAGCCCTCTCAGAGTGGTTCTCTAGGTGTGTCACCACATCAGTGAAGAATTGGAGATGGCTGGTGTAGTTGGTCACGTGAGGATGCGGAGCATCCGCATCACAGATATTCCCTAGTGTCGTGTTGGCCCTGTACCTGAGCTCTTGGAGCATGGGGCCGTGCATGTGCTCCAGCGTCTGCCGTTGAAGAATTTCTTCTTTGTTCTGCAGCGCAACAGACTCGGCATCATCGATCCCCTGTTGAAGAAGAAGCAGCTCGGCACGAGCGGAGGCCAACTCAGTCGGCGCCGAGACCAGGGCAGCTGTGGCGGCCTCCGCGCGTTGCCCCGTTTTAGTCAGCTTGGACCTGAGGGCGGCAGTCCTGCCCGCAGCCTCGCTTCAATCAGCTCCAGCCTCTAATTGTACCTGCGCTCAAGATCCATGCGAGCTTCCGCCACGCGACGGTCGACCTCCTCCTGGATTTGAGCCTCGCACGTGCCAACCTCGTCCTCCACCTGGGTAACCTGGCGCTCCCTCGTCTCCAACCGCTCAAGGTCAAGATTGCACTCAACGACTTCCAGTGTCAGCACCTCCTCACGCCTCCGGAGCTCCTCCTCCTCGACAGGCGTCCCCTTCAGTGATGCAAGGGCGGCCTGACGCAGCTCCACCTGCTGCTCCTAGGAAGTGCTCCAGGCTTGGAGCTCCCACGCGCGCTTCTCCGCGATCTTGCATCAGTGGTTTGCTTCCCGAGCCTACTTTATAGCTCGAGAGTAGGCCTTTCGCGAGGCCGCAAGAGATGCTTCGGCCTTCACGTTGTCAAGCTCGCGTTGATGATGCGCGAGGTTGACTGCCACCTTTAGCTTACGCTGCTCCTCAATCAGCCGCATGCCTTCAGCTTCAAGACACGCGTCCATGTCCGTGAGCTCTCCACCAAGCTGGCCCATCGCGTCCATCGCCTTCCGGAGGAACTCTTGGCAAACAATGCTCTGCTCACGCGCTCGCCTGAGCACGTCGTCGATGTCGTCCTCTGCCGCCGGCGCTGGCGGTGGGCCCTAAAGCGGTTCGCCCCCTCTCGCCAGGGGGCTGGGGGCTGGCGACCCCACGGTCGCCGGACGGGCTCCGCAAGGGACCCGTACCGGCGCAGGTCCATCCCCCAAAGAAGAGCCAAGGATCGACTTCAACCATTCGCCATCCACAATCAGAGGAGGAGCCCTGGGCAGGCTGGTCACGCCACAGGCGAGGTCGTGAAGAAAAGGCGGCAAGGGCACAGGCTTAGGGCACCCTGCGGGCTGGCTTACTCCTCCGACTGAACTCGCCTCAAAGGCAGCACGCAAGCTCGGGACGCTCAAGGCCAGCGATGGAGGTGAGGCCAGAGGAAGTTTCTTCTTGGGGGACTCCGCAGGTTTGGCAGGAGGGATCCTGAAGGGCCACAGTCAGGAAAGGGAGCAGCGATTGAGGAATTACAAGAATGAGGTACTTACTCATCTATGGCGAAATACTGCCTATGCATCAACGGTCTGAAGGGGCACCCACTGCCACTCGAAGACTCCTTCCTTTTGCGGAGGGCGGCGAAGCCCACGTGGAACCGACCCAGGTGCTCAACATGTGGGCCGGCGCGAGGCGCATATGGAGAAGCACCCAGGTGGCCAACCTCAGGGGCGACAAGCTGGGAGGAGCGATCAGGCACCACTTCCTGATGGCCTGCCGAAGCCTCGGGGGCTCCGGCCTCGGGAGCCGCGGGTCGCGTCCCCCATCGACGACTGCCTCACGGCGGGCTTCACAAGCTCCGATGGATGACGCCTCAGGAGCCCCATGCGACGTCGGCACCATGACACGAGAGCCTCCAGCCTCAAGCGATGCTTACCTCCCTGCACCCGCTGTCGAGGCAAGATCGGTGTTGGCGATGGGGAAGGGAGCCACGGCGACAAGATTCTCGCGAGGACCCGCAAGGCCAGCCGGGCGCAACCCCCATTCATCGAAGTAATGCATCTGTCTCACGAACTCAGCCTACCTGAGCAAAGATACAGGAGGCTGCCCCCGTGCCTGATATCGCCCGGCGAGGGGTCGCCAGTCAAGACCTCAAGCACCTTCTTCAGCATTTCGGGCACTAGCTCCGTCTCCTGGAGCCTCATGTGGTCCTGTTATCCGGTCAGGGTCCACGTCGGTCGGGAGTGGTGCTGGAGAGGAGCAATGCGACACTGGAGGAACTCCTTCACCACCCGGGGCGCAGTCACGCCGAGCTCTCTCAACCTCCCCAGTCGGTGCCAAATGAAGGAGAGCCGGGGGCTCACGAGTCTCGCGTGGTCCTAGCCCGGATTGGGGACAGCAGGCAGCGCCGGAGGCGAGAGCAGGGGGCTGGGCACTCTGACATCCGCGTACAACCACCGCGTCCGGACCTCACCCGTGGAAGGTGGGAGGCCGAAATCGATCCCCGAGGCGGCTGTCTCTGCCACGGCCTGGAAGCTCAAGCACCCCGAGCATTGCAAGGGGTCAGTCAGATGCAAAGAAAAGAAGTGGTGCAAGAGGGCAACGGAGGGAGAAATGCCCACCATGGCTTCTCAAACAAAGACGAAGACAACAAGAAGGGTAACAGATTGAGGATAAAGATGCATCATATGGATCTGATAGTGGGAGAGCACCGCATTGAAGAAGGCAGAGAAAGGGGGAACCAGACCAGCCCACAGGGCATCGATGAAGAATCGAACCTCCATGACCGTCCTGTCGATGGAGGTGTGGGACACATGCCAAGCCATCATCTTTCCACACTCGTTGAAGCTAGAGGTGAGCGCGGAGCGGACCTTGCCCAAGGCTTCCAGATTGAGCACCAGCGACCGACCGACGGCGGGCTCAATTGCCGGAGGCGAACTGGACAAGGGCAGGGGCTTCTTCCCTTTCTCCTTGCTAGTTGGCGCCATGACAATGGTGGGAGTAGAGCTCAAGTCAGATTGGGGGTGGAAACAGAGGCTCGAGGAAGAAAGGGGAACAGGAAGCACGCGGGCAGAAAAGGGGGAATAACTGTGTAAGGCTTCACGGCCGCCTAGCCAGGCAGATATTGGGGGAGCGTGGGGAAGCAGAGACGCCCATGTCCAATCAGTCGCCATGCATCGACCAAAGCCGCAGGCTGTTGGGGCCCGCGACGCTCCGCACTTGCCCTTTGGCTTCGCTGCTAAGCCAAGTCCAAGCACGCCTTGGGCCCGGGGGCTACTGTCGGTGTTCTAGGAATGGGGGTCCCCAGACTTGCCTGCCTATGGCCTGCAGCGTGGCTCGCCAGCGGCCCAGTATGGCCTGTCTTCATCAACCCAAGTTCAGGACCCTCACGAGGGGCCAAGCCTCACGGGGCAGACGATGTAAGGCCTCCTCAGGGGCGGCCTCACCAGGCAGGCTCGTGAGGAGGCAGAGAGATCAATGCAAGGGGTACCTCGCGAGGTGCTCATGACGCAAGCCATGACGATCAAGACCAGGCGGGCGCCAGCCTACGCAGTGCCCTCGTTTCCTCTTTGGTGCAAAGGGGGCAAGCGCAGGCACGGAGTATTGAGGCATCAGGAAAAGGTTTCCATATCGGTGCAACGAGACCAAGACCAACAGAGCGGCAGGACGGAGGTCATCATGGAGCCCAAGACGGCGTCATCACCAGTGCCTTTGACAGCCGAAGACCACCTTTAGTCAGGATAGCTTGTACTAGCTGTCCCCTTTCAAAATGGCCGTTGTTGGCTCCCTTCCCGCTCAATATTTGGGAAGAGGACCAGGGCCTCTATAAATAGGGCTAGACACCACAGTAGAAGGCATCTGGATCTCATCTAGAGCCAACAGAGACGGAGCAATTCCTCTCCAAGCTCACCACCACAAGACACCTCTCCTGGCGAGGCTGTTCTTCCTCTGTGCTGTTCATCATCAGCCCAAGAGGCAATCCACCACACCACACACTGGATTAGGGTATTACACCACAATGTTGGCCCAAACCAGTTAAAACCTCGTGTCTCTTGTGTTGTTCATCATTCCAGCTTAGAATCGTGGCGAGGTTTTGGGCGTGCTTCGGTAGGGAGAAGATCTTTGTGCACACCCCAGAGTTCGAACCTTAAGGGTTTTGCTGGAACCCGATATCCGACAGCATAGAGAGTGCATTTTGCCGCACATCAGCTTGATGGACCCGCAACATCTTCGTGGGAGAACTTCACCACCACTTACCCCATTAATACAGTTACATGGGATCAGCTTCAGCACGCTTTCCGCACCGCCCATGTTTCAGCTGGAGTTATGAGCATGAAGAAGCGTGAGTTCCGCAACTTGCCCCAAGGGAGTCGTACAGTGGGATAGTATGTGGATGAGTTTAGCAAGTTAGCACGCTATGCCCCAGATGATGTGGCCACAGATGCCGCGAAGTAGGAGAAGTTTCTTCAGGGACTCAATGATGAGCTGAGCATGCAGTTGATGGTGGCAACTTTCAACAACTACCAGGAGTTGGTAGACAGGGCCCTCATGATAGAAGGCAAGCAACAACAGATTGACAATCACAAGAGGGACATGGGAGGTACACTTCTGGAGCTCAGCAGAAGCCCCGCTATTCCCCGTACTCGGGAGGACATACTCACAACCACGGAGGCCATAACCATGGAGGACATACGCACAATGGATGAAGTTCGCACAACCACAATGGCCCTAAGAATGGCAATGGGAATGGAGGAAGCAACAGTCAGAACCGTTCCAACCCCGCAACACCCACCAAGAGGGATCTGAGTCACATTACCTGTTTCAAGTGCGGGAAGACCGGACATTATGCCACAAAATGTCCTGAAGCTAAGAATGGAAATGGCAATGGAAGTTCTGCGAAGAAGCCCAACCCCTTCACCAAAGGACAGGTGAACCACGTCAGTGTGGAGTAGATTGAGGATCAACCCGACATAGTAGTTGGTAAGTTTTTGGTTAATGCATTTACAACACTTGTTCTTTTTGATACCGGTGCATCTCATTCATTCATATCAAGGGGATTTGTGGATAAGTATAAGTTGCCAACAGTAGCCCTTAAGTCACCTATGTTAGTAAGTTCCCCAGGAGCGGAGTATATGGATAGTAGGGGATGCTATCAGTTGCCAGTATCCATAGGTAGAGATGTTCTCCCAACCTACCTGATCGTCGTGGAGTCACAAGGATTGGATGTGATACTAGGAATGGATTGGTATCCAAGTATGAGGGAAACATCGATTGCGCCAGTAAATCAATTCTTCTCACCACCCCGGAAGGCAAGAGGATCAAGTATGTGTCTAGGCATGCGCCGAGAAGGACTCAGGTGAATTCCTTATCATGAGTTGTTCAGGAGGAAGTACCAGTGGTGAAGGATTACCCTGGTGTATTTCCGGAGGAGTTACCAGGCATGCCACTGGATCGAGACATTGAGTTTTTGATTGAGTTATTGCCAGGCACTGGACCAATATCCAAGAGACCGTATCGGATGCCGGCTAATGATCTGGAAGAAATTAAGAAGCAGATTAAGGAGTTACTGGAGAAAGGTTACATTCGACCAAGTTCATCACCTTGGGGAGCCCCAGTGCTTCTAGTGGAGAAGAAGGATGGATCTTTGAGGATGGTTGTTGATTATCGTGCGTTGAATGAGGTGACGATAGAGAACAAATACTCTCTACCGATGATCAATGACTTGTTTGACCAGCTACAAGGATCTAAAGTTTTCTCCAAGATCGATCTTCGATCAGGTTATCACCAGTTGAAGATCCGAGAGCAGGATATACCTAAGACAACATTTACCATGAGGTATGGGCTATATGAGTATACAGTTCTATCGTTTGGTTTGACTAACGCCCCTTCTTATTTCATGAGTATGATGAACAAGATGTTCATGGAGTTTTTGGATAAGTTCATCGTGGTGTTCATTGATGACATTTTGGTCTACTCGAAGAATGAAGAAGAGCATAAGGAACATTTGCGTTTTGTTCTTGAGAAGCTCAGAGAACATCAGTTGTATGACAAGTTCAGCAAATGTGAGTTTTGGTTGAAAGAAGTTGGATTTCTCGAACATGTTATATCCGGGGGAGGAATAGCAGTAGACCCTACCAAGGTTGCTTCTGTCACTAAATGGTTGGCACCCACCTCAGTGGGAGAGATCAGAAGTTTTCTTGGACTCACAGGTTATTACCGGAGATTTATTGAGAATTTTTCCATTGTGACGCCCATGACGGAGTTATTGAAGAAGGACACCAAGTTTAAATGGACTGAGGATTGTGAGGCCAGTTTTCAGGAGTTGAAGAAACATTTGGTTACAGCCCCAGTGCTGATTCTCCCAGATACACGCAAGTATTTCCAAGAGAATTGCGATGCTTCACGTCGAGGACTTGGAGGAGTGCTTATGCAGGATGGAAGAGTTGTTTCATATGCCTCACGACAGCTTCGACCTCATGAGTTGAATTATGCTGCTACAGATGATTTGGAGTTAGCAGCCGTAGTGCGTGTGCTCAAGACGTGGAGACACTTTCTCATCGGAAACCGTTGTGATGTTTACACGGATCATAAGAGTTTGAAATACATCTTCACACAGAAGGAGTTAAATCTCAGCCAAAGGAGATGGTTGGAGCTCATAAAATATTATGATATGAGATTGCATTATCATCGAGGAAAGGCCAACGTCGTAGCAGATGCGTTGAGCCGCAAGAGTTACGTTAACACGCTCATGACCGGAGGATTACCTAAGGAGCTAGCAGACGTCCTTCGAGAGATATGCTTGGAGATAGTTCCGAGAGGTTATGTTGCAGCATCGGAAATTCAGTCCACTTTGTTGGCAAAGATCAGAGAAGCCCAGAAGACGGACAAGGAGATTGCTGAAATAAAGGAAATGATGAGTAAAGGAAAGGCTAAAGGATTTCGTGAGGATGAGCACGACACTTTATGGTCTGAGGATCGTATATATGTGCCTAATGAACCTGAGATCAGGAAGTTGATTTTTCAGGAGGCTCATGATTCACCTTACTCAATTCACCCAGGAAACACCAAGATGTATCTGGATTTGAAGGAAAGTTTCTGGTGGACATGAATGAAGAAGGATATTGCCGAGTATGTAGCAGTATGTGATGTATGTCAGAGAGTTAAGGCAGAGCATCAGAAACTAGCAGGATTGCTACAGCCGTTGCCGATACCAGAATGGAAGTGGGATAAACTTGGGATGGATTTTATCACTGGATTACCCAGGACTCATTCAGGCTATGACTCTATTTGGGTTGTAGTTGACCGTTTGACAAAAGTAGCCCATTTCATCCCTGTGAAGACAACTTATACGAGTGCTAAGTTGGCAAAGATATACATGACCAGGATCGTATGTCTGCATGGAGTTCCAGGACCATCGTAGTAGATAGAGGAACACAGTTTACTTCAAAATTTTGGAATCAATTGCATGAAACTTTGGGTACCAGGTTAGAGTTCAGTATAGCCTTCCATCCACAGACAGATGGACAGACCGAGAGAGTCAATCAGATTCTGAAGGACATGTTGAGAGCATGTGTGCTGGATTATGGATCTAGTTGGGATGACAATTTGCCCTATACAGAGTTCTCCTATAACAATAGTTATCAAGCCACTTTGAAGATGGCCCCTTTCTAAGCTTTGTACGAAAGGAGGTGCAGGACACCACTATCATGGGATGAAGTTGAAGATCGACAATTATTTGGACCAGACTTAATCAGAGATTCTTAGGAGAAGGTTAAGTTGATTCGAGACTGACTCAAGGTAGCCCAGCCCAGGCAGAAGAGTTAGGCAGATACGGAATGATACATCCATTTTGCATCATGCTTTTATATCGATATTTATTGCATTATGGGCTGTTATAACATGTTATGTCACAATAGTTATGCCTATTCTCTCTTATTTTACAAGGTTTACATGAAGAGGGAGAATGCCGGCAGCTGGGATTCTGGGCTGGAAAAGGAGCAAATATTGGAGACCTATTATGCACAACTCCAAAAGTCCTGAAACTCCATGAAAGTCATTTTTGGAATTAATAATAAATATACGAAAGAAGTACCAGAGGGGGCCCACACCCTGGCCACAAGGGTGGGGGGCGCGCCCTACCCCCTGGGCGCGCCCCCTGCCTCGTGGGCCACCTGGCAGCCCTCCGGTGCCCAGCTTCTGCTATATGAAGGATTTTACCCGGGAAAAAATCGCAAGCAAGCTTACGGGACGAAACTCCGCCGCCATGAGGCGGAACCTTGGCGGAACCAATCTAGGGCTCCGGCGGAGCTGTTCTGCTGGGAAAACATCCCTCCGGGAGGGGGAAATCATCACCATCGTCATCACCAATGATCCTCTCATCAGGAGGGGGTCAATCTCCATCAACATCTTGACCACCACAATCTCCTCTCGAACCCTAGTTCATCTCTAGTATCCAATCTTTGTACCAAAACCTCAGATTCGTACCTATGGGTTGCTAGTAGTGTTGATTACTCCTTGTAGTTGATGCTAGTTGGTTTATTTGGTGGAAGATCATATGTTTAGATCCTTAATGCATATTAATACCCCTCTTATTATGAACAAGAATATGCTTTGTGAGTAGTTACGTTTGTTCCTGAGGACATGGGTGAAGTCTTGCTATTAGTTGTCATGTGAATTTGGTATTCGTTCGATATTTTGATGAGATGTATGTTGTTTCTCCTCTAGTGGTGTTATGTGAACGTCAACTACATTACATTTCACTATTTTTGGGGCCTATAGGAAGGCATTGGGAAGTAATAAGTACATGATGGGTTGCTAGAGTGACAGAAGCTTAAACCCTAGTTTATGCATTGCTTCGTAAGGGGCTGATTTGGATCCACACGTTTCATGCTATGGTTAGGTTTACCTTAATACTTCTTTTGTAGTTGCGGATGCTTGCAATAGGGGTTAATCATAAGTGGGATTCTTGTCCAAGAAAGGGCAGTAGCGAAGCACCGGTCCACCCACATATCAAATCATCAAAGTAACGAACGCGAATCATATGAGCGTGATGAAAACTAGATTGACGATAATTCCCATGTGTCTTCGGGAGCACTTTTCTCTATATAAGAACTTGTCCAGGCTTTTCCTTTGCTACAAAAAGGATTGGGCCACATTGCTGCACCTTATTTACTTTCATGCCCCAATCATTGGGGGAGGCTTAAGTCAATGTTATATTCATGCCCCAATCATGAGCTCTCAAGAGAAATGATTATTCAAAAAATTTATGCTCGACTTTCTCTCAACAATCGCTCCATGCTCCATACTTCTTGTGCTGGGTCTTTTATGATGAAGACTATTGAATTCAAATGGGATTTATTGGAAAGAATTGAATGCAACTCTGAAGATTGGGATCTCAGCGAAGGTAAGGAGTCAGGTATGACACCTAAGTTTGATTGTGTTAAATCTTTTATGGATACCGATGTTTTCCGTGAATTTAGCACTAAATATGGACTTGACTATGAGATAGTAGATTCTTTCTGTGAATCATTTGCTACTCATGTTGACCTCCCTAAGGAGAAGTGGTTTAAATATAATCCCCCCACTAAAGTAAAAGTAGTTGCATCTATTAAAGTTGAAGAAAAGACTATCACTTGTAATGATCCTACTGTTCCTACTACTTATGTTGAAAAACCACCTTTCTCTGTTAGGATAAAGGATCATGCTAAAGCTTCAACTGTGGTTTGTAAGAGTAATACTAGAACATATACACCACCTGAGCAAATTAAAGTTGAACCTAGTATTGCTATGGTTAAAGATCTCTTGGCTGATAATATTGATGGGCATGTTATTTATTTCTGTGATGCAGCTGCTAGAATTGCTAGACCCTATGCTAAGAAACATAGACCTGTTGTAGGCATGCCTGTTATTTTTGTTAAAATAGGAGATCATTGTTATCATGGCTTATGTGATATGTGCGCTAGTGCTAGTGCAATACCTCATTCCTTATACAAAGAAATTATGCATGATATTGCACCTGCTGAGATAGAAGAAATTGATGTTACAATTAAGCTTGCCAATAGAGACACTATTTCACCAATTGGGATTGTTAGAGATGTTGAAGTTTTGTGTGGGAAAGTTAAATATCCTGCTGATTTTCTTGTTCTTAGTTCCCCACAAGATGATTTTTGTCCCATTATCTTTGGTAGACCCTTCTTGAATACTGTTAATGCTAAGATAGATTGCGAAAAGGATGTTGTTACTATTGGTTTGGGGGATATGTCTCATGAGTTTAATTTTGCTAAGTTTCGTAGACAACCCCATGATAAAGAATTACCTAGTAAGGATGAAATTATTGGTCTTGCTTCTATTGCCGTTCCTCCTAATGATCCCTTAGAACAATATTTGCTAGACCATGTATATGATATGTTTAAGAATGAAAGAAGGGAGATAGATGAAGTATTCTTTAAACAGGGACCTATTTTGAAACACAATTTGCCTGTTGAAATCCTAGGGGATCCTCCACCACCCAAGGGTGATCCCGTGTTTGAGCCTAAACCATTACCTGATACTCTTAAATATGCTTATCTTGATGAAAAGAAGATATATCCTGTTATTATTAGGGCTAACCTTTTAGAGCAGGAAGATGAGAGATTTTTGAAAACTCTGAAGAAGCACCGTGCTGCTATTGGAGATACTCTTGATGATCTTAAGGGCATTAGCCCCACTCTATGCCAACACAAAATAAAATTGGAGGAAGACGCCAAACCAGTTATTGATCACCAACGACGGTTAAATCCTAAGATGAAAGAAGTGGTAAGAAAGGAAATAATAAAGCTCCTTGAGGCAGGTATAATATAACCCGTTGCTGATAGTCAGTGGGTAAGTCCTGTCCATTGTGTCCCTAAGAAGGGAGGTATTACTATCGTTCCTAATGATAAAGATGAATTGATCCTGCGAAGAATTATTATAGGTTATAGGATGGTAATTGCTTTCCGCAAATTAAATAAAGCTACTAAAAAAGATCATTATCCTTTACCTTTTATTGATTAAATGCTAGAAAGATTATCCAAACATACACATTTTTTGCTTTCTAGATGGTTACTCTGGTTTCTCTCAAATACCTGTGTCAGCAGAGGATCAAGAAAAGACCACTTTCACTTGCCCTTTCGATACTTTTTCTTATAGACGTATGCCTTTTGGTTTATGTAATGCACATGCTACCTTTCAAAGATGCATGATGGATATATTCTCTGACTTCTATGAAAAGATTTGTGAGGTATTCATGGATGATTTCTCCGTTTATGGATCCTCTTTTGATGCTTGCTTGAGCAACCTTGAACGAGTTTTGTAGAGATGCGAAGATACTAGTCTTGTTTTGAATTTGGAGAAGTGCCACTTTATGGTTAATGAAGGCATTGTCTTGGGGCATAAAATTTCTGAAAGAGGTATTTAAGTTGATAAAGCTAAAGTTGATGCAATTGAAAAGATGCCGTCTCAAAAGGACATCAAAGGTATAAGAAATTTCCTTGCATGCCAGTTTTCATAGGAGGTTCATTAAGGACTTTTCTAAAATTTCTAGGCCTCTGACTAATCTATTACAAAAAGATATTCATTTTGTCTTCGATGATGATTGTGTAGAAACATTTGAAATACTTAAGAAAGCTTTGATTTCTGCACCTATTGTTCAGCCACCTAATTGGAATTTACCCTTTGATGTGTGATGCTAGTGATTATGCTGTAGGTGCTGTTCTAGGACAAAGAGTTGATAAGAAACTAAATGTTATTCAATATGCTAGTAAAACTCTAGACAGTGCCCAGAGAAATTATGCTACTACTGAAAAAGAATTTTTAGCAGTTGTATTTGCTTGTGATAAAATCAGACCTTATATTGTTGATTCTTAAGTAACTATTCACACTGATCATGCTGCTATTAAATATCTTATGGAAAAGAAAGATGCTAAACCTAGACTTATTAGATGGGTTCTCCTACTACAAGAATTTGATTTGCATATTATTGACAGAAAGGGAGCTGAGAACCCCGTTGCAGACAACTTGTCTAGGTTAGAGAATGTTCTTGATGACCCACTACCTATTGATGATAGCTTTCCTGATGAACACTTAGCTGTCATAAATGCTTCTCGTACTGCTCCATGGTATGGTGATTATGCTAATTACATTGTTGCTAAATTTATGCCACCTAGTTTCACATACCAGCAAAATAAAAAGTTTTTCTATGATTTAAGACATTACTTCTAGGATGACCCACACCTTTATAAAGAAGGAGTAGATGGTGTTATTAGACGTTGTGTACCTGAGCATGAACAGGAACATATCTTACGCAAGTGTCACTCTGAGGCATATGGAGGACACCATGCTGGAGATAGAACTGAAGGAAATATGCCCTAGAGGCAATAATAAAGTTATAATTTATTTCCTTATATCATGACAAATATTTATTATTCATGCTAGAATTGTATTAACCAGAAACATAATACATGTGTGAATACATAGACAAACAGAGTGTCACTAGTATGCCTCTACTTGACTAGCTTGTTGATCAAATATGGTTATACCATAGATATGTGTTGTCATTTGATTAACGGGATCACATCATTAGGAGAATGATGTGATTGACATGACCCATTTTGTTAGCTTAGCACACGATCATTTAGTATATTGCTATTGCTTTCTTCATGACTTATACATGTTCCTATGACTATGAGATTATGCGACTCCAGTTTACTGGAGGAACACTTTGTGTGCTACCAAACGTCACAACATAAGTGGGTGATTATAAAGGAGCTCTACAGGTGTCTCCAAAGGTACATGTTGGGTTGGCGTATTTCGAGATTAGGATTTTTCACTCCGATTGTCAGAGAGGTATCTCTGGGCCCTCTCGGTAATGCACATCACTTAAGCCTTGCAAGCATTGCAACTAATGAGTTAGTTGTGAGATGATGTATTATAGAACGAGTAAAGAGACTTGCCGGTAACGAGATTGAACTAGGTATTGAGATACCGATGATCGAATCTTGGGCAAGTAACATACAGATGACAAAGGGAACAACGTATGTTGTTATGCGGTCTGAGCGATAAAGATCTTCGTAGAATATGTGGGAGCCAATATGAGCATCCAGGTTCCTCTATTGGTTATTGATCGGAGACGTGTCTCGGTCATGTCTACATTGTTCTCGAACCCGTAGGGTCCGCACGCTTAAAGTTACGATGACAGTTTCATTATGAGTTTATATGTTTTGATGTATCGAAGGTTGTTCGGAGTCCCGGATGTGACACAGACATGACGAGGAGTATCGAAATGGTCGAGACATGAAGAATTATATATTAGAAGTCTATGTTTGGACATCGGAAGTCTTCTGGGTGAAATCGGCATTTTACCGGAGTACCGGGAGGTTGCCGGAACCCCCCGGTAACTTAATGGGCCTTAATGGGCCTAGTGGAGGAAGAGGAGAGGAGGCCAAGGGGCAGCAACACGCCCCTCCCCCCAAGTCCGAATTGGACAAGGAGGGGGCGGCACCCCCCTTTCCTTTCCCCTCTCTCTCTCCTTCCCCCCGAAGTCCTAGTCCAACATGGAAAAGGGGGGAGAACTACTCCCGGTGGGAGTAGGACTCCTCCTGGCGCGCCATCCTCCTGGCCGGCCGCACCCCCCCTTGCTCCTTTATATACGGGGGTGGGGGGCACCCTAGAGACACAACAATTGATCCGTGAGATCTCTTAGCCGTGTGCGGTGCCCCCCTCCACCATAGACCTCGATAATATTGTAGTGGTGCTTAGGCGAAGCCCTGCGACAATAGAACATCAAGATCTCCACCACGCCATCGTGCTGATGGAACTCTTCCCCGAGACTTTGCTGGATCAGAGTCCGAGGATCGTCATCGAGCTGAACGTGTGCTAGAACTCGGAGGTGCCATAGTTTCGATGCTTGATTGGTCGGGCCGTAAAGACGTACGATTACATCAACCGCGTTGTTATAACGCTTCCGCTTTCGGTCTACGAGGGTACGTGGACATACTCTCCCCTCTCATTTCTATGCATCACCATGATCTTGCGTGTGCGTAGGATTTTTTTTGAAATTACTACGTTCCCCAACAGTGGCATTTGAGCCAGGTTTTATGCGTAGATGTCATATGCACGAGTAGAACACAAGTGAGTTGTGGGCGATATAAGTCATACTGCTTACCAGCATGTCATACTTTGGTTCGGCGGTATTGTTGGATGAAGCGGCCCGGACCGACATTACGCATACGCTTACGCGAGACTGGTTCTACCGATGTGCTTTGCACACAAGTGGCTGGCGGGTGTCAGTTTCTCCAACTTTAGTTGAATCGAGTGTGGCTACGCCCGGTCCTTGCGAAGGTTAAAACAGCACCAACTTGACAAACTATCGTTGTGGTTTTGATGCGTAGGTAAGAACGGTTCTTGCTAAGCCCGTAGCAGCCACGTAAAACTTGCAGCAACAAAGTAGAGGACATCTAACTTGTTTTTGCAGGGCATGTTGTGATGTGATATGGTCATGACATGATGCTAAATTTTATTGTATGAGATGATCATGTTTTGTAACAGAGTTATCGGCAACTGGCAGGAGCCATATGGTTGTCTCTTTGTTGTATGCAATGCAATCGCCCTGTAATGCTTTACTTTATCTCTATGAGGTAGCGATAGTCGTAGAAGCATAAGATTGGCGAGACGACAACGATGCTACGATGAAGATCAAGGTGTCGCGCCGGTGACGATGGTGATCATGACGGTGCTTCGAATATGGAGATCACAAGCACAAGATGATGATGGCCATATCATATCACTTATATTGATTGCATGTGATGTTTATCTTTTATGCATCTTATCTTGCTTTGATTGACGGTAGCATTATAAGATGATCCCTCACTAAATTATCATAGTAAAAGTGTTCTCCCTGAGTATGCACCATTGCGAAAGTTCTTCGTGCTGAGACACCACGTGATGATCGGGTGTGATAGGCTCTACGTTCAAATACAACGGGTGAAAAACAGTTGCACACACGGAATACTCAGGTTAAACTTGACGAGCCTAGCATATAACAGATATGGCCTTGGAACACGGAGACCGAAAGGTCGAGCATGAATCATATAGTAGATATGATCAACATATTGATGTTCACCGTTGAAACTACTCCATCTCACGTGATGATCAGACATTGTGTAGTTGATATGGATCACGTAATCACTTAGAGGATTAGAGGGATGTCTATCTAAGTGGGAGTTCTTTAGTAATATGATTAATTGAACTTAAATTTATCATGAACTTAGTACCTGATAGTATCTTGCTTGTCTATGTTGATTGTAGATAGATGGCCCGTGCTGTTGTTCCGTTAAATTTTAATGCGTTCCTTGAGAAAGCAAAGTTGAAAGATGATGGTAGCAATTACATGAACTGGGCCCATAACTTGAGGATTATCCTCATTGCTGCACGGAAGAATTACATCCTGGAAGCACCGCTAGGTGCCAGGCCTGCTGCTGGAGCAACGCCAGATGTTATGAACGTTTGGTAGAGCAAAGCTGATGACTACTCCATAGTTCAGTGTGCCATGCTTTACAGCTTAGAACCGGGTCTTCAACGGCGTTTTGAACGTCATGGAGCATATGAGGTGTTCCAAGAGTTGAAGTTAATATTTCAAGCAAATGCCCGGATTGAGAGATATGAAGTCTCCAATAAGTTCTACAGCTGCAAGATGGAGGAGAACAGTTCTGTCAGTGAGCATATACTCAAAATGTCTGGGTATAATAATCACTTGATTCAACTGGGAGTTAATCTTTCGTATGATAGCGTCATTGACAGAATTCTCCAATCACTGCCACCAAGCTACAATACCTTTGTGATGAACTATAATATGCAAGGGATGGAAAAGACTATTCTCGAGCTCTTCGTGATGCTAAAAGCTACGGAGGTAGAAATCAAGAAGGATCATCAAGTGTTGATGGTTAACAAGACACTAGTTTCAAGAAAAAGGGCAAAGTGAAGAAGAAGGGAAACTTCAAGAAGAACAACAAGGAAGTTGCTGCTCAGGAGAAGAAACCCAAGTCTGGACCTAAACCTGAAACTAAGTGCTTCTACTGCAAGCAGACTGGTCACTGGAAGCGGAACTGCCCCAAGTATTTGGCAGATAAGAAGGATGGCAAGGTGAACAAAGGTATATGTGATATACATGTTATTGATGTGTACCTTACTAATGCTCGCAGTAGCACCTGGGTATTTGATATTGGTTCTGTTGCTAATATTTGCAACTCGAAACAGGGACTACGGATTAAGCGAAGATTGGCTAAGGACGAGGTGACGATGCGCGTGGGAAATGGTTCCAAAGTCGATGTGATCGCGGTCGGCACGCTACCTGTACATCTACCTTCGGGATTAGTTTTAGACCTAAATAATTGTTATTTGGTGCCAGCGTTGAGCATGAACATTATATCTGGATCTTGTTTGATGCGAGATGGTTATTCATTTAAATCAGAGAATAATGGTTGTTCTATTTATATGAGTAAAATATTTTATGGCCATGCACCCTTGAAGAGTGGTCTATTTTTATTGAATCTCGATAGTAGTGATACACATATTCATAATGTTGAAGCCAAAAGATGCAGAGTTGATACTGATAGTGCAACTTATTTGTGGCACTGCCGTTTAGGTCATATCGGTGTAAAGCGCATGAAGAAACTCCATACTGATGGACTTTTGGAACCACTTGATTATGAATCACTTGGTACTTGCGAACCGTGCCTCATGGGCAAGATGACTAAAATACAGTTCTCCGGTACTATGGAGAGAGCAACTGATTTATTGGAGATCATAGATACAGATGTATGTGGTCCAATGAATGTTGAGGCTCGTGGCGGATATCATTATTTTCTCACCTTCACGGATGATTTGAGCAGATATGGGTATATCTACTTAATGAAGCATAAGTCTGAAACATTTGAAAAGTTCAAAGAATTTCAGAGTGAAGTTGAAAATCATCGTAACAAGAAAAGAAAGTTTCTACAATCTGATCGTGGAGGAGAATATTTGAGTTACGAGTTTGGTCTACATTTGAAACAATGCGGAATAGTTTCACAACTAACGCCACCCAGAACACCACAATGTAATGGTGTGCCCGAATGTCGTAATCGTACTTTACTAGATATGGTCCGATCTATGATGTGTCTTACAGATTTACCGCTATAATTTTGGGGTTATGCTTTAGAGATGGACGCATTCACGTTAAATAGGGCACCATCAAAATCCGTTGAGACGACGCCTTATGAACTGTGGTTTGGCAAGAAACCAAAGTTGTCGTTTCTGAAAGTTTGGGGCTGTGATGCTTATGTGAAAAAGCTTCAACCTGATAAGCTCGAACCCAAATCGGAGAATGTGTATTCATAGGATACCCAAAGGAGACTGTTGGGTACACCTTCTATCACAGATCCGAAGGCAAGACGTTTGTCGCTAAATTCGGAAACTTTCTGGAGAAGGAGTTTCTCTCGAAAGAAGTGAGTGGGAGGAAAGTAGAACTTGATGAGGTAACTGTACCTGCTCCCTTATTAGAAAGTAGTATATCGCAGAAACAGGTTTCTGTGACACCTACACCAATTAGTGAGGAAAATAATGATGATGATCATGAAACTTCAGATCAAGTTGTTACTGAACCTCGTAGATCAACCAGAGTAAGATCCGCACTAGAGTGGTACGGTAATCCCATTCTGGAAGTCATGTTACTAGACCATGATGAACCTACGAACTATGAAGAAGCGATGGTGAGCCCAGATTCCGAAAAATGGCTTGAGGCCATGAAATCTGAGATGGGATCCATGTATGAGAACAAAGTGTGGACTTCGGTTGACTTTCCCGATGATCGGCAAGCACTTGAAAATAAATGGATCTTCAAGAAAAAGACTGACGCTGACGGTAATGTTACTGTCTACAAAGCTCGACTTGTCGCGAAAGGTTTTTGACAAGTTTAAGGGGTTGACTACAATGAGACCTTCTCACCCGTAGCGATGCTTAAGTCTGTCCGAATCATGTTAGCAATTGCCGCATTTTATGATTATGAAATATGGCAGATGGATGTCAAAACTGCATTCCTGAATGGATTTCTAGAAGAAGAGTTGTATATGATGCAACCGGAAGGTTTTGTCGATCCAAAGGGAGCTAACAAAGTGTGCAAGCTCCAGCGGTCCATTTATGGACTGGTGCAAGCCTCTCGGAGTTAGAATAAACGCTTTGATAGTATGATCATAGCATTTGGTTTTACACAGACTTTTGGAGAAGCCTGTATTTACAAGAAAGTGAGTGGGAGCTCTGTAGCATTTCTAATACTATATGTGGATGAAATATTGCTGATTGGAAATGATATAGAATTTCTGGATATCATAAAGGGATACTTGAATAAGAGTTTTTCAATGAAAGACCTCGGTGAAGCAGCTTACATGTTGGGCATTAAGATCTATAGAGATAGATCAAGACGCTTGATTGGACTTTCACAAAGCACATACCTTGACAAAGTTTTGAAGAAGTTCAAAATGGATCAAGCAAAGAAAGGGTTCTTGCCTGTGTTACATGGTGTGAAGTTGAGTAAGACTCAATACCCGACCACTGCAGAAGATAGAGAAAAGATGAAAGAAGTTCCCTATGCTTCAGCCATAGGATCTATCATGTATGCAATGCTGTGTACCAGACCTGATGTGTGCCTTGCTATTAGTTTAGGAGGGAGGTACCAAAGGAATCCAGGAGTGGATCACTAGACAGCGGTCAAGAACATCCTGAAATACCTGAAAAGGACTAAGGATATGTTTCTCGTTTATGGAGGTGACAAAGAGCTCATCATAAATGGTTACGTTGATGCAAGCTTTGATACTGATCTGGACGATTCTAAATCGCAAACCAGATACGTGTTTACATTGAATGGTGGAGCTGTCAGTTGGTGCAGTTCTAAACAAAGTGTTGTGGCGGGATCTACATGTGAAGCGGAGTACATAGCTGCTTCGGAAGCAGCAAACGAAGGAGTCTAGATGAAGGAGTTCATATCCGATCTAGGTGTCATACCTAGTGCATCGGGTCCAATGAAAATCTTTTGTGACAATACTAGTGCAATTGCTTTGGCGAAGGAATCCAGATTTCACAAAAGAACCAAGGACATCAAGCGACGCTTCAATTCCATTCGGGATTTAGTCCAAGTGGGAGACATAGAAATTTGCAAGATACATACGGATCTGAATGTAGCAGACCCGTTGAATAAGCCTTTTCCACGAGCAAAACATGATCAGCACCAAGGCTCCATGGGTGTTAGAATCATTACAGTGTAATCTAGATTATTGACTCTAGTGCAACTGGGAGACTGATGGAAATATGCCCTAGAGGCAATAATAAAGTTATTATTTATTTCCTTATATCATGATAAATGTTTATTATTCATGCTAGAATTGTATTAACCGGAAACATAATACATGTGTTAATACATAGACAAATAGAGTGTCACTAGTATGCCTCTACTTGACTAGCTTATTGATCAAAGATGGTTATGTTTCCTAACCATAGACATGTGTTTTCATTTGATTAACGGGATCACATCATTAGGAGAATGATGTGATTGGCATGACCCATTCCGTTAGCTTAGCACACGATCGTTTAGTATATTGCTATTGCTTTCTTCATGACTTATACATGTTCCTATGACTATGAGCTTATGCAACTCCCGTTTACCGAAGAAACACTTTTGTGCTACCAAACGTCACAACGTAACTGGGTGATTATAAAGGAGCTCTACAGGTGTCTCCAAAGGTACATGTTGGGTTGGCGTATTTCGAGATTAGGATTTGTCACTCCGATTGTCAGAGAGGTATCTCTGGGCCCTCTCGGTAATGCACATCACTTAAGCCTTGCAAGCATTGCAACTAATGAGTTAGTTGTGAGATGATGTATTACGGAACGAGTAAAGAGACATGCCGGTAACGAGATTGAACTAGGTATTGAGATACCGACGATCGAATCTCGGGCAAGTAACATACCGATGACAAAGGGAACAACGTATGTTGTTATGCGGTCTGAGCGATAAAGATCTTCGTAGAATATGTGGGAGCCAATATGAGCATCCAGGTTCCGCTATTGGTTATTGACCGGAGACATGTCTCGGTCATGTCTACATTGTTCTCGAACCCATAGGGTCCGCACGCTTAAAGTTACGATGACAGTTTCATTATGAGTTTATATGTTTTGATGTACTGAAGGTTGTTCGGAGTCCCGGATGTGATCACGGACATGACGAGGAGTCTCGAAATGGTCGAGACATTAAGATTGATATATTGGAAGTCTATGTTTGGACATCGGAAGTGTTTCGGGTGAAATCGGCATTTATCGGAGTACCGGGAGGTTACCGGAACCCCCCGGTAACTTAATGGGCCTTAATGGGCCTAGTGGAGGAAGAGGAGAGGAGGCCAAGGGGCAACCGCGCGCCCCTCCCCCCCAAGTCCGAATTGGACAAGGAGGGGGGCGGCGCCCCCCCCCTTTCCTTTCCCCTCTCTCTCTCCTTCCCCCCCAAGTCCTAGTCCAACATGGAAAAGGGGGGGAGTCCGACTCCCAGTGGGAATGGGACTCCTCCTGGCGTGCCCTCCTCCTGGCCGGACGCACCCCCCCTTGCGCCTTTATCTATGGGGGTGGGGGCACCCTAGAGACACAACAATTTATCCTTGAGATCTCTTAGCCGTGTGCGGTGCCCCCCTCCACCATAGTCCTCGATAATATTGTAGCGGTGCTTAGGCAAAGCCTTGTGATAGTAGAACATCAAGATCGTCACCACGACGTCGTGCTGACGGAACTCTTCCCCGAAACTTTGCTGGATCGGAGTCCGGGGATCGTCATCGAGCTGAACGTGTGCTAGAACTCGGAGGTGCCGTAGTTTCGGTGCTTGATCGGTCGGGCCGTGAAGACGTACAACTACATCAACCGCGTTGTTATAACGCTTCCGCTTTCGGTCTACGAGGGTACATGGACATACTCTCCCCTCTCGTTGCTATGCATCACCATGATCTTGCATGTGCGTATGAATTTTTTTAAAATTACTACGTTCCCCAACAAGAACTGCACATAAGGTATTGTAATTCGATTTTTATTGGCCTACTCTCTTCAAAGATGCCCGTAAGTTTGGCTTGTCCTGCGATGAATGTCAAAGAATTGGTAATATTAGTAGACGTCAAGAAATGCCTATGAATTATTCTCTTGTTATTGAACCATTTGATGTTTGGGGCTTTGATTATATGGGACTGTTTCCTTCCTCTATTGGATATACACATATTTTAGTTGTTGTTGATTGCGTTACTAAGTGGGTAGAAGCTATTCCAACTAGTAGTGCTGATCATAACACCTCTATTAAGATGCTTGAAAGAAGTTATTTTTCCGAGGTTTGGTGTCCCTAGATACCTAATGACTGATGGTGATTCACATTTTATTCATGGTGCTTTTCGTAAAATGCTTGCTTAGTATGCTGTTAATCATAGAATTGCATCTCCATATTACCCACAGTCTACTAGTCAAGTAGAATTGAGTAATAGAGAGCTTAAATTAATTTTGCAAAAGACTGTTAATAGATCTAGAAAGAATTGGTCCAAGAAACTTGATGATGCATTATGGGCTTATAGAACTGCATATAAATATCCTATTGGTATGTCTCCATATAAAATGGTTTTTGGAAAAGCATGTCACTTACCTCTCAAACTTGAGCATAAGGCATATTGGGCCATTAAAGAGCTCAACTATGATTTCAAACTTGCCTGTGAGAAGAGATTATTTGACATTAGCTCACTTGATGAATGGAGAACCCAAGCCTATGAGAATGCCAAGCTGTTTAAAGAAAAAGTTAAAAGATGGCATAACAAAAGGATACAAAAGCGTGAGTTTAATGTAGGTGATTATGTGTTGCTTTTCAACTCTCGTTTAAGATTTTTTGCAGGAAAACTTCTCTCTAAATGGGAAGGCCCTTACGTTATCGAGGATGTCTATCATTCCGGTGCCATAAAAATCAACAACTTCGAAGGCACAAATCCAAAGGTGGTGAACGGTCAAAGAATCAAACATTATATCTCAGCTAATCCTATAAATGTTGAAACTAGTGTTATTGAAACTGTAACCCCGGAGAAGTACATAAGGGACACTTTCCAGAACATTTCAGACTCCGAAAAGGAATAGGTATGTGGTACAGTAAGTAAACAGACTCCAAAACAGTTCTAATAGCAATTTTTCTCCGTGTTGGAATGTTTAAGAAAATAGGAAAATAAGAACTAGTCCGGGAAGGACACAAGGTGTCCATGAGGGTGGAGGGCGTGCCCTAACCCCTGGGCGCCCCCTGCCTCGTGGGCACCTCGTGTGCTCTCCGGACTCCGTTTTCTTGCACGTTACTTCCTTTGGTCGGTAAAAAATCATTATATAATCTCCCGAAGGTTTTCACCACCGTATCACGCAAATATCCTCTGTCTTTGTTTCGAGCTGTTTTTCTGACAGTTCTAGATCACCATGACGTCTTCAAGCGCCCCCAAGGACAAGTTTTTCGAGAAGGTCATCAACCCCTACCTCGCGGAGGTGCTGCATCACCCTCAAACCATTGAGATGCGTGAGGGGGTGCTGCACATCCGTGATGTTGAGGGACCAAGGAGGACCGGAGGCATGGAGACAAGGCTCGAAGAAATGGAACAACAAGTTTTCAAGTGCCAAGGGATGGTGGAACACGGACTCAACGCAAACCAGATGATGATCGCGGAGTTCACCAACAACCACAAGCTAGATTCCAAGAACATTGGGGAGGCCATCTTCAAGCTTCATGAGAAAATCGAGCACCTCCAAGCCCAGATCTATGACCTGCAAAACCAAAACTATGAGTATGAATATAGATTCAAGAGGATGAGTTTGGCTGCAGACTTGACGATCCCGGAGGCTCGATCATCGTTCTATGATGGTGAGCCTATGCCCTGGAAGACGGACGACAAGCCTATATCATCAACAACTCCACCTTCTTCACCAGGAAAAGAGACATAATCACATGGGTATGGGCACTCCCATTGGCAACTGCCAAGCTTGGGGGAGGTGCCGCGGTATCGTATCACCATCACACTCCTACCTTTACCGTTTTTCTTAGTTCGATCCTTTTGGTAATATCTTGATCTAGTAGAATAAAGTTTTGGTATGAATTAGTTTTGAGTTTTGCTTTATGATCCCTCTATGTAATCGAGTCCCTGAGCTATATATAATAAAGATTAGTGTTGAGTCAAGGGCTTTGCTATCTTGCTATGATCTTGAGGGAATAAAAATAAAACAAGAATAAAAAGAAATAAAGTGATCATATTGATCTTATGGAGATTAATGACTTCACATATAAAGAGTATGATACATAAAAGTTGTTGAGAGTTGGCAAACATAGTTTTGGTCATCGTTGCAATTAATAGGAAGTAATAAAGAAAGAGAGGTTTTCACATATAAATATACTATCTTGGACATCTTTTATGATTGTGAGCACTCATTAAAGTATGACATGCTAAAGAGTTGATGTTGGACAAGGAAGACAATGTAATGGGTTATGTTTTCTCATATCAAAATTAAAGTATATTGTCATGGATCATCCAACATGTTGAGCTTGCCTTTCCCCCTCATGCTAGCCAAATTCATTGCACTAAGTAGAGATACTACTTGTGCTTCCAAATATCCTTAAACCCTGTTTGGCCATGAGAATCCACCATATCTACCTATGGATTGAGTAAGATCCTTCAAGTAAGTTGTCATGTTGCATGCAATAAAAATTTCTCTCCAAATATGTATGATTTATTATTGTGGAGAAAATAAACATTATACAATCTTGTGATATGGAAGTAATAAAAGCGACAGACTTCATAATAAAGGTTCATATCACAAGTGGCAATATAAAGTGATGTTATTTTGCATTAAGATTTCGTGCATCCAACCATAAAAGCACATGACAACCTCTGTGTCCCTCTACGGAGGGCCTATCTTTTACTTTCTGTCTTATACAAGAGTCATGGTGATCTTCACCCTTCCTTTTTATGTTTTATCCTTTGGCAAGCACATCATGTTGGAAAGATCCTGATATATTATATATATCCAATTGGATGTAAGTTAGCATGAACTATTGTTGTTGACATTACCCTTGAGGTAAAAGGTTGGGAGGCAAAACTATAAGCCCCTATCTTTCTCTGTGTCCGATTAAAACTCCATAACCATAAGTATTGCGTGAGTGTTAGCAATTGTGAAAGACTAAATGATAGTTTAGTATGTGGACTTGCTGAAAAGCTCTTATATTGACTCTTTGTAGTGTTATGATAAATTGCAATTGCTTCAATGACCGAGATCATAGTTTGTTGGTTCTCAATGAAGTTTCTGATTCATACTTGACATTGTGAACAGATTTTACTTTGGCATAAGAAATCATATGACAAAATATATTTATGTTAATGTTATAAGAATGATCATGATGCCCTCATGTTCATATTTTATTTTATCAACACCCCTATCTCTAAACATGTGGACATATTTTTCGATATCGGCTTCCGCTTGAGGACAAGCGAGGTCTAAGCTTGGGGGAGTTGATACGTCCATTTTGCATCATGCTTTTATATTGATATTAATTGCAGTATGGGCTGTTATAACATGTTATGTCACAATACTTATGCCTATTCTCTCTTATTTTACAAGGTTTACATGAAGAGGGAGATGCCGGCAGCTGGGATTCTGGGCTGGAAAAGGAGCAAATATTGGAGACCTATTCTGCACACCTCCAAAAGTTCTGAAACTCCATGAAAGTCATTTTTGGAATTAATAATAAATATAGAGCGGAAGAAGTACCAGAAGGGGCCCATAACCTGGCCACGAGGGTGGGGGCACGCCCTACCCCCCTGGGCGCGCCCCCTGCATCGTGGGCCACCTGGCAGCCCTCCGTTGCCCATCTTCTGCTATATGAAGGCTTTTACCCTAGAAAAAATCGCAAGCAAGCTTACGGGAGGAAACTTCGCCGCCATGAGGCGGAACCAATCTAGGGCTCCGGTGGAGCTGTTCTGCCGAGAAAACATCCCTCCGGGAGGGGGAAATCATCACCAACGATCCTCTCATCAGGAGGGGGTCAATCTCCATCAACATCTTGACCAGCACAATCTCCTCTCGAACCCTAGTTCATCTCTAGTATCCAAACTTTGTACCAAAACCTCAGATTGGTACCTATGGGTTGCTTGTAGTGTTGATTAATCCTTGTAGTTGATGCTAGTTGGTTTATTTGGTGGAAGATCATATGTTCAGATCCTTAATGCATATTAATACCCCTCTGATTATGAACAAGAATATGCTTTGTGAGTAGTTACGTTTGTTCCTGAGGACATGGGTGAAGTCTTGCTATTAGTAGTCATGTGAATTTGGTATCCGTTCGATATTTTGATGAGATGTATGTTGTTTCTCCTCTAGTGGTGTTATGTCAATGTCAACTACATTACATTTCACCAGTTTTGGGGCCTAGAGGAAGGCATTGGGAAGTAATAAGTAGATGATGGGTTGTTAGAGTGACAGAAGCTTAAACCCTAGTTTATGTGTTGCTTCGTAAGGGGCTGATTTGGATCCACATGTTTCATGCTATGGTTAGGTTTACCTTAATACTTCTTTTGTATTTGCGGATGCTTGCAATAGGGGTTAATCATAAGTGGGATTATTGTCCAAGAAAGGGCAGTACCCAAGCACCGGTCCACCCACATATCAAATCATCAAAGTAACGAACGCGAATCATATGAGCGTGATGAAAACTAGATTGACGATAATTCCCATGTGTCCTCGGGAGCACTTTTCTCTATATAAGAACTTGTCCAGGCTTTTCCTTTGCTACAAAAAGGATTGGGCCACACTGCTGCACCTTATTTACTTTCATTGCTTGTTACCCATTAAAATTACCTTATCACAAAACTATCTGTTACCGATAAATTCAGTGCTTGCAGAGAATACCTTACAGAAAACCACTTGTATTTCCTTATGCTTCTCGTTGGGTTCAACACTCTTACTTATCGAAAGGACTATGTTAGATCCCCTACACTTTTGGGTCATCAAGACTCTTTTCTGGCGCCGTTGCTGGGGAGTGAAGCGCCTTTGGTAAGTGGAACTTGGTAAGGAAACATTTATATAGTGTGCTGAAATTTACTGTCACCTGTTACTATGCAACATAATCCTTTGAGGGGCTTATTAGGGGTATCTTCACCCCAACCAGTAGAGCAAAGAGTTGCTACTCAACCTACTGAACCTACTGAAAATGTTTACTTTGAAATTCCTTCGGGTATGGTAGAGAAACTGCTAGCTAATCTCTTTACAGGAGATGGAACATTGCATCCCGATTTACACCTAATCTATGTGGATGAAGTTTGTAGATTATTTAAGCTTGCAGGTATGCCCGATGATGTTGTCAAGAAGAAGGTCTTCCCTTTGTCTTTGAAGGGAGATGCATTGACATGGTATAGGATATGTGATGATATGGGATCATGGCACTACAAACGATTGAAATTGGAATTTCACCAGAAGTTTTATCCTATGCATCTTGTTCATCATGATCGTAATTATATATATAATTTTTGGCCTAGCGAAGGATAAAGCATCGCTCAAGCTTGGGGGAGGCTTAAGTCAATGTTATATTCATGCCCCAATCATGAGCTCTCAAGAGAAATGATTATTCAAAAAAATTATGCTCGACTTTCTCTAAACAATCACTCCATGCTCCATACTTCTTGTGCTGGATCTTTTATGATGAAGACTACTGAATTCAAATGGGATTTATTGGAAAGAATTAAACGCAACTCTGAAGATTGGGATCACAGCGAAGGTAAGGAGTCAGGTATGACACCTAAGTTTGATTGTGTTAAATCTTTTATGGATACCGATGTTTTCTGTGAATTTAGCACTAAATATGGACTTGACTCTGAGATAGTAGCTTCTTTCTATGAATCATTTGCTACTCATGTTGACCTCCCTAAGGAGAAGTGGTTTAAATATAATCCCCCCACTAAAGTAAAAGTAGTTGCATCTATTAAAGTTGAAGAAAAGACTATCACTTATAATGATCCTACTGTTCCTACTACTTATGTTGAAAAACCACCTTTCTCTGTTAGGATAAAGGATCATGCTAAAGCTTCAACTATGGTTCGTAAGAGTAATACTAGAACATATACACCACCTGAGCAAATTATAGTTGAACCTAGTATTCTCCTGGCTGATAATATTGATGGGCATGTTATTTATTTCTGTGATGTAGCTGCTAGAATTGCTAGACCCTATGCTAAGAAACATAGACCTGTTGTAGGCATGCCTGTTATTTTTGTTAAAATAGGAGATCATTGTTATCATGGCTTATGTGATATGTGCGCTAGTGCTAGTGCAATACCTCATTCCTTATACAAAGAAATTATGCATGATATTGCACCTGCTGAGATAGAAGAAATTGATGTTACAATTAAGCTTGCCAATAGAGACACTATTTCACCAATTGGGATTGTTAGAGATGTTGAAGTTTTGTGTGGAAAAGTTAAATATCCTGCTGATTTTCTTGTTCTTGGTTCCCCACAAGATGATTTTTGTCCCATTATCTTTGGTAGACCCTTCTTGAATACTGTTAATGCTAAGATAGATTGCGAAAAGGATGTTGTTACTATTGGTTTGGGGGATATGTCTCATGAGTTTAATTTTGCTAAGTTTCATAGACAACCCCATGATAAAGAATTACCTAGTAAGGATGAAATTATTGGTCTTGCTTCTATTGTCGTTCCTCCTAATGATCCCTTAGAACAATATTTGCTAGACCATGTAAATGATATGTTTATGAATGAAAGAAGGGAGATATATGAAGTATTCTTGAAACAGGGATCTATTTTGAAACAGAATTTGCCTATTGAAATCCTAGGGGATCCTCCACCACCCAAGGGTGATCCCGTGTTTGAGCTTAAACCATTACCTGATACTCTTAAATATGCTTATCTTGATGAAAAGAAAATATATCCTGTTATTATTAGTGCTAACCTTTCAGAGCAGGAAGAGGAGAGATTTTTGAAAACTTTGAAGAAGCACCGTGCTGCTATTGGATATACTCTTGATGATCTTAAGGGCATTAGCCCCACTCTATGCCAACACAAAATAAAATTCGAGGAAGACGCCAAACCAGTTATTGATCACCAACGACGGTTAAATCCTAAGATGAAAGAAGTGGTAAGAAAGGAAATACTAAAGCTCCTTGAGGCAGGTATAATATAACCCGTTGTTGATAGTCAGTGGGTAAGTCCTGTCCATTGTGTCCCTAAGAAGGGAGGTATTACTGTCGTTCCTAATGATAAAGATGAATTGATCCTGCGAAGAATTATTATAGGTTATAGGATGGTAATTGATTTCCGCAAATTAAATAAAGCTACTAAAAATATCATTATCCTTTACCTTTTATTGATTAAATGCTAGAAAGATTATCCAAACATACACATTTTTGCTTTCTAGATGGTTACTCTGGTTTCTCTCAAATACCCGTGTCAGCAAAGAATCAAGAAAAGACCACTTTTACTTGCCCTTTCGATACTTTTGCTTATAGATGTATGCCTTTTGGTTTATGTAATGCACATGCTACCTTTCAAAGATGCATGATGGCTATATTCTCTCACTTCTGTGAAAAGATTTGTGAGGTATTCATGGATGATTTCTCCGTTTATGGATCCTCTTTTGATGATTGCTTGAGCAACCTTGAACGAGTTTTGTAGAGATGCGAAGATACTAGTCTTGTTTTGAATTGGGAGAAGTGCCACTTTATGGTTAACGAAGGCATTGTCTTGGGGCATAAAATTTCTAAAAGAGGTATTTAAGTTGATAAAGCTAAAGTTGATGCATTTGAAAAGATGTCGTGTCCCAAGGACATCAAAGGTATAAGAAGTTTCCTTGCATGCCGGTTTTTATAGGAGGTTCATTAAGGACTTTTCTAAAATTTCTAGGCCTCTGACTAATCTATTCTTAAAAGATATTCATTTTGTCTTCAATGATGATTGTGTAGAAACATTTGAAATACTTAAGAAAGATTTGATTTCTGCACCTATTGTTCAGCCACCTGATTGGAATTTTCCCTTTGAAATTATGTGTGATGCTAGTGATTATGCTGTAGATGCTGTTCTAGGACAAAGAGCTGATAAGAAACTAATGTTATTCAATATGCTAGTAAAACTCTAGACAGTGCCCAGAGAAATTATGCTACTACTGAAAAAGATTTTTTAGCAGTTGTATTTGCTTGTGATAAGATCAGACCTTATATTGTTGATTCTTAAGTAACTATTCACACTGATCATGCTGCTATTAAATATCTTATGGAAAAGAAAGATGCTAAACCTAGACTTATTACATGGGTACTCCTACTACAAGAATTTGATTTGCATATTATTGATAGAAAGGGAGCTGAGAACCCCGTTGTAGACAACTTGTCTAGGTTAGAGAATGTTCTTGATGACCCACTACCTATTGATGATAGCTTTCCTGATGAACACTTAGCTGTCATAAATGCTTCTCGTACTGCTCCATGGTATGCTGATTATGCTAATTACATTGTTGCTAAATTTATACCACCTAGTTTCACATACTAGCAAAAGAAAAAGTTTTTCTATGATTTAAGACATTACTTCTGGGATGACCCACACCTTTATAAAGAAGGAGTAGATGGTGTTATTAGATGTTGTGTACCTGAGCATGAACAGGAACAGATCTTACGCAAGAGTCACTCCGAGGCATATGGAGGACACCACGCTAGAGATAGAACTGCACATAAGGTATTGCAATTCGATTTTTATTGGCCTACTCTCTTCAAAGATGCCCATAAGTTTGTCTTGTCCTGCGATGAATGTCAAAGAATTGGTAATAGTAGTAGACGTCAAGAAATTTCTATGAATTATTCTCTTGTTATTGAACCATTTGATGTTTGGGGCTTTGATTAAATGGGACCGTTTCCTTCCTCTAATGGATATACACATATTTTAGTTGTTGTTGATTACGTTACTAAGTGGGTAGAAGCTATTCCAACTAGTAGTTCTGATCATAACACCTCTTTAAGATGCTTAAAGAACTTATTTTTCCGAGGTTTGGTGTCCCTAGATACCTAATGACTGATGGTGGTTCACATTTTATTCTTGGTGCTTTTCGTAAAATGCTTGCTTAGTATGCTGTTAATCATAGAATTGCATCTCCATATCACCCATAGTCTAGTGGTCAAATAGAATTGAGTAACAAAGAGCTTAAATTAATTTTGCAAAAGACTGTTAATAGATCTAGAAAGAATTGGTCCAAGAAACTTGATGATGCATTATGGGCTTATAGAACTGCATATAAATATCCTTGGGTATGTCTCCATATAAAATGGTTTATGGAAAAGCATGTCATTTACCTCTCAAACTTGAGCATAAGGCATATTGGGCCATTAAAGAGCTCAACTATGATTTCAAACTTGCCAGTGAGAAGAGATTATTTGACATTAGCTCACTTGATGAATGGAGAACCCAAGCCTATGAGAATGCCAAGCTTTTTAAGGAAAAAGTTAAAAGATGGCATTACAAAAGGATACAAAAGCGTGAGTTTAATGTAGGTGATTATGTGTTGCTTTTCAACTCTTGTTTAATATTTTTTGCAGGAAAACTTCTCTCTAAATGGGAAGGCCCTTACGTTATGGAGGAGGTCTATCGTTCCGGTGCTATAAAAATCAACAACTTCGAAGGCACAAATCCAAAGGTGGTGAATGGTCAACGAATCAAACATTATATCTCAGGTAATCCTATAAATGTTGAAACTAATGTTATTGAAACCGTAACCTTGGAGGAGTACATAAGGGACACTTTCCAGAACATTTCAGACTCCAAAAAGGAATAGGTATGTGGTACGGTAAGTAAACAGAGTCCAAAACAGTTCTAATAGCAATTTTTCTCCGTTTTGGAATATTTAAGAAAATAGGAAAATAATAAGTAGTCCTTGAAGGACACAAGGTGTCCACGAGGGTGGAGGGCGCGCCCTACCCCCCTGGGCGCACCTGCCTCGTGGGAACCTCGTGTGCTCTCCGGACTCTGTTTTCTTGCACGTTACTTCTTTTGGTCGGTAAAAATTCATTATATAATCTCCCGAAGGTTTTGACCACTGTGTCACGCAAATATCCTCTGTCTTTGTTTTGAGTTGTTTTTCTGACAGATCTAGATCACCATGAGGTCTTCAAGCACCCCCAAGGACAAGTTTTTCGAGAAGGTCATCAACCCCTACCTCACGGAGGTGCTGCATCACCCTCAAACCATTGAGATGCGTGAGGGGGTGCTGCATATCCGCGATGTTGAGGGACCAAGGAGGACCGGAAGCATGGAGACAAGGCTCGAAGCAATGGAACAACAAGTTTTCAAGTGCCAAGGGATGGTGGAACGCGGACTCAACACCAACCAGATGATGATCGCAGAGTTCACCAACAACCACAAGCTAGATTCCAAGAACATTGGGGAGGCCACCTTCAAGCTTCATGAGAAAATTGAGCACCTCCAAGCCTAGATCTATGACCTGCAAAATGAAAACTATGAGTATGAATATAGATTCAAGAGGATGAGTTTGGCTGCAGACTTGAGGATCCCGGAGACTCGATCATCCTTCTATGATGGTGAGCCTATGTCCTGGAAGTCGGACGACAAGCCTACATCATCAAAAAGTCCACCTTCTTCACCTGCAAAAGAGACATAATAACATGGGTATGGGCACTCCCATTGTCAACTGCCAAGCTTGGGGGAGGTGCCCAGTATCGTATCACCATCACACTCCTACCTTTACCGTTTTTCTTAGTTCGATCCTTTTGGTAATATCTTGATCTAGTAGAATAAAGTTTTGGTATGAATTAGTTTTGAGATTTGCTTTATGATCCCTCTATGTAATCGAGTCCCTGAGCTATATATAATAAAGATTAGTGTTGAGTCAAGGGCTTCGCTATCTTGCTATGATCTTGAGGGAATAAAAATAAAACAAGAATAAAAAGAAATAAAGAGATCATATTGATCTTATGGAGAGTAATGACTTCACATATAAAGAGTATTATACATAAAAGTTGTTGAGAGTTGGCAAACATAGTTTTGGTCATCGTTGCAATTAATAGGAAGTAATAAGGAAAGAGGGGTTTTCACATAGAAATATACTATCTTGGACATCTTTTATGATTGTGAGCACTCATTAAAGTATGACATGCTAAAGAGTTGATGTTGGACAAGGAAAACAACGTAATGGGCTATGTTTTCTCATATCAAAATTAAAGTATATTGTCATGGATCATCCAACATGTTGAACTTGCCTTCCCCCCTCATGCTAGCCAAATTCATTGCACTAAGTAGAGATACTACTTGTGCTTCCAAAAATCCTTAAACCCTATTTTGCCATGAGAGTCCACCATATCTACCTATGGATTGAGTAAGATCCTTCAAGTAAGTTGTCATGTTGCATGCAATAAAAATTGCTCTCCAAATATGTATGACTTATTTGTGTGGAGAAAATAAGCTTTATACGATCTTGTGATATGGAAGTAATAAAAGCGACAGACTGCATAATAAAGGTTCATATCACAAGTGGCAATATAAAGTGATGTTCTTTTGCATTAAGATTTCATGCATCCAACCATAAAAGCACATGACAACCTCTGCTTCACTCTACGGAGGGCCTATCTTTTGCTTTCTGTCTTATACAAGAGTCATGGTGATCTTCACCCTTACTTTTTATATTTTATCCTTTGGCAAGCACATCGTGTTGGAAAGATCCTGATATATTATATATATATATCCAATTGGATGTAAGTTAGCATGGACTATTGTTGTTGACATTACCCTTGAGGTAAAAGGTTGGGAGGCAACACTATAAGCCCCTATCTTTCTCTGTGTCCGATTAAAACTCCATAACCATAAGTATTGCATGAGTGTCAGCAATTGTGAAAGACTAAATGATAGTTGAGTATGTGGACTTGCTGAAAAGCTCTTATATTGACTCTTTCTGATGTTATGATAAATTGCAATTGCTTCAATGACCGAGATCATAGTTTGTTGGTTCTCAATGAAGTTTCCGATTCATACTTGACATTGTGAATAGATTGTTACTTTAGCATAAGAAATCATATGACAAAATATATTTATGTTAATGTTATAAGAATGATCATGATGCCCTTATGTCCGTATTTTATTTTATCAACACCCCTATCTCTAAACATGTGGACATATTTTTCGATATCGGCTTCCACTTGAGGACAAGCGAGGTCTAAGCTTGGGGGAGTTGATACGTCCATTTTGCATCATGCTTTTATATCGATATTTATTGCTTTATGGGCTGTTATAACATGAATGTCACAATACTTATGCCTATTCTCTCTTATTTTACAAGGTTTACATGAAGAGGGAGATGCCGGCAGCTGGGATTCTAGGCTGGAAAAGGAGAAAATATTGGAGACCTATTCTGCACAGCTCCAAAAGTCCTGAAACTCCACTGTCGGTGTCAAAACCGGTGGATCTCGGGTAGGGGGTCCCGAACTGTGCGTCTAGGCAGATGGTAACAGGAGACAAGGGACACGATGTTTTTACCCAGGTTCGGGCCCTCTCGATGGAGGTAAAACCCTACTCCTGCTTGATTAATATTGATGATATGGGTAGTACAAGAGTAGATCTACCACGAGATCGGAGTGGCTAAACCCTAGAAGCTAGCCTATGGTATGATTGTTGTTCGTCCTATGGACTAAAACTCCCCGGTTTATATAGACACCGGAGAGGGCTAGGGTTACACAAAGTCGGTTACAATGGGAGGAGATCTTCATGTCGTATCGCCAAGCTTGCCTTCCACGCCAAGGAAAGTCCCATCTGGACACGGGACAGAGTCTTCAATCTTGTATCTTCATAGTCCGGAGTCCGGCCAAAGGTCTTAGTCCGGCCATCCGGACACCCCCTAATCCAGGACTCCCTCAGTATCCCCCGAACCAGGCTTCAATGATGACGAGTCCGGCGCGCAAGTTGTCTTCGGCATTGCAAAGCGGGTTCCCCTTCAAATTCACTATATCCGTCGAATAGTGTCCGGCTTCTAGTGCATGCTGTCCTCCTCGGCTTCTGTGCCCCATAATCACCATCTTCCACACGTCAAATGAATGCAAAAAGCCAGGGCATTTTCTTTTCACTTACCCCCCGGTTGCATTAATGAGCCGCCCATAAAAGAGACGGGGATTTAGATCCAATTCGCACCATCTTCCCTCCGCGAGTCTTCATCAGAGCGCCTCTGACAGAGATCCATTCCATCATGGCCGGTCGGTGCCGCTCCTCCTCTCGCCCCTCCAGCCCTCGCCCGGAGATTGGGGGCGGTGTTCCGTCCCGCATAGCGAGTTAGTAGTGCTTCAGTCCAAGGGGCTTCTCCCCCCAGCATATATGGTCCCAGTTCGAGCCGGGATTGCTGCCTATAGCGGTGGAGAGCAGGCGGAGGGCATCCCCAATCCCTCTCAAGGAGAGCGGGTATGCTTAGTCCCTTATTTTATGAGAGGACTAGGATTTCCAATTCATCCGTTTCTCCGAGGGTTGCTGGAGTTCTACGGCCTCTAGCTACACAACCTCACGCCCGCCTCCATTCTGCACATCGCGGGCTTCGTGGCCCTCTGCGAGTTGTTCTTGGGTGTTGAGGCCCATTTCACGCTATGGAAGAGGTTGTTTTGCCTTGTGCCCCGTTCTCAGGAGGGGTCTATTTATCAGGTGGGTGGAGCCGAACTATGGCGCATCGCCGGGAACGGATATCTATCCGGTACCCCAAAGAGGGCGTCCGAAGACTGGTCCTCGGAGTGGTTTTATATAGGTGACGTCCCCCTGCTGGACCCTATACGGATCGGCCTCCCCGAGTTCAATAATGCCCCGTTGAAGAAGCGCCTGAGTTGGCGCCCACGGAACCCTCAGAGGGAAGCTGACAGGGACGTCCTATACCTGATGAGCCGGATAAGGTTGTTGGCTCATTCCGGACTGACCATGATCAAGGTCATGGCCATATGCATTACGCGAGGGGTGCAGCCGCTTCAATACAGAGGCCACCCCATGTGGGATTTCAACGGGGAGGATGACGCTACCCGGTTCGGTCGCAAGGGGCCAGATTCGGCCGCCACTTTAACAAGAATCTTATCCGCTTTGTACAAGGGAGAAGAAAAAGAATTCCTCCGTGTCAACCCGGAGGGCGGATTCTCCATGTACAATCCACCTAGTTGGGTGAGCGGACAGTTTCACTTGCCCATCCGCTTTTGAAATTCCCGTAGTTGAGTACTTAGTCTAGTAATGTTTAAACGCAGGAGCTGCGCCAGGCTGTGAAGGAAATAAACAGCCCTGCTCCACAACCCGAGGACCCGGAACGGTCCCTCGATCTGGACTCCCAAGAAGATCCAGACTTATGTGTGGAGTTAATTGATGGAGTATTTCATCAATTGAGCAAGGATAACTCCTTAGTGGCCATCACGGCCGACTATCCCGGACTACTTCCAGCCTCAAAGGTAACTAAGACCGAAGTCCCAGTATTCTCATGCTTTATCTTGCATGCCGTAAACTAATAGCGTTTTGCAGGGTAAATCCTTGAGGCGGAAGGCCTAGCCCACGGTGGGCAGCCAACAAGGGCCGCTGAAGCCAGGCGGGCCAAAAAGAAGTGCGGACGAGATTGAGATTCCGGCGCAATGGTACGGCGTGCGAATTTAATGCCTAGGGTTTATGCCCTTGAGTCTTACTAATGCTCATGATTTTCTTAGAAAGAAGAGAGCCCGCCGGACTATGTCCGCCGGCCAAGGTTCAAGGCCGGGTCCGGAAGCGGAGACGGACACGGGGCGCACCTCGGGCACTCCTCCGACAGAGGACGCCGACGGGCTATCTGCCACTAATTCAAAGGTGGAGAGCGCCCTGAACTACAGGTGTCGCCGGACTGTTCTTCATGACGCGTGTTTTTCCCCAGAGGCGTTGGACGCCTTTAATATAGGAGATGTGTATCTCCGTGCTGCTCAAAATGGTCTAGCCAGAGCCACGGAGCAGTATGTAAAAGACATACATGTGAGTAGAATTGAAGGTTATATATGTCAGTAGCCCCCGAGACTTGAAACAGTGAAGATAACTGTTTGAAGGATCATGTGCTATGCAGTGTCTTACAAAGAAGAATACGCAACTGTCCCAAGATCTTGAAGAGTGCAAGGCCCAGCTCGAGGCCGCACTGGCCACTTCAGAAAATGCCAAGGGGACGCCCGCAGGTAATATATGCTTCGAAAGATAATTCCGTTTTGAAATGCGGCAGGTGTGCAACCCTGACGATAATAATGCAGATGAAGCCGGAGTAAATACGGACAAGAAACAACTCCTACGCCAACTAAAGGTTGGCGAGAGCGTGCTGACGAGGGTGAGGCAAGAGAAGAACAAGCTTCAAGACGCCAATACCCAGCTGGGCGAGGAACTGAAAGATGATCGTATTGAGCTGTCTTTTGCCGTGAAGGAGAATCGGCGACTTCGACGCGGCATTTTTACTAAGTGCTTGAACGAATCTTCAAAAAAAGAATTCGGCGAGGTAGTCGATTGGCAGAGCTATGTCTGTAGGTCTACTGACAGGTCGTCCTTCGGAGTAAATGCCCGGTTCAATGGGAGACCTTCTTCCCGAGCTGTTGCAACTACACGAACGAGTTCGGCAGGCAATGCAAAGCGTCATCCAGGCTATATGGCCATCCCTCTCCGTGCCCGAAGGCCTTGAGGAGCTTACAAAGAAGCTGGAGGGAGTGCGGCAGCGCTTCCAGTTGTGGAAGATATTGGCTTGCCGTCAAGGTGCCAGGGAGGCCTGGGCCATGGTGAAGACTCGGTACACGAAGGCTGACCCAAACCACATTGCCGAGGTCGGCCCTATAGGTCCGGACGGAAAGGAGATCCTTGTCAGCTTAGCATATGGCCTGGTGGAGCTGGCGGCAAAGTATTCCCAACAGGACTGTAAATTAGACCGCCTGTTGGATGGTATTGAAGAAGAATATGCCGAGTCGGATTGACTCTGTAATGTAAAATGACATAAAAAATGCCTTCTAGCCAGATTGTAGATCGTTTGTCATTGCGGACCTTTTCGCTTCGACCTCTGGACCCTATAGTCCGGAGTGTGTCCGAATACCCTCTTGATTATGTAAGAACCGGGGCATGCATGGAGACAAGGCATAGGGGTCATAAGTGCTTTAGCAGACAAGTGCCCAACTAGTTATGTTATATTACATGGTTAGTAAGAAACATCTTCCAGGGAGAATAGTTCCGTTAGGGGTTCCTTTCCCTGGGAGGCATGCCCTAAAGTGCATGTCCGAACTGCCAGAAAGAGCAGAAAAGCATCTGGGGGAAGATGAATAAATACGAAAGATCATCTTTTAATTCACTGACCGAATATTCCCTTAAGAACGCTAGCTTTCGGCTTCACCCAGTCTGAGTTACACATCCGACTGACCCGGTAGTAACAATCGCAGAGGTGCTCCTTTACCACCTAGCCGAACGAACGGGAACGTAGGGGTAAGCATAGGAGCCAGGCAACCCAGCTTTGCCAAAACTTAAGTCATATCGATGCATATAATGGTGTATAAAAGGTTCATGCGGAAGTGTCACACATGTTTTGGGCATGAGGCCCGTTTTATATAAACTTCTTGGTAAAGAAGCCCCCAGGTATTATGAGCATGGGTAGCGCGTCGGGTATGTGCGAACAATGCACAGGCAAGCCCCTAAGGGCTTGGGAGAAGGAAAAGGGTAGGGAGAAGGAACAAAATCCCGGACAACCAAATAAAAATAAAAATAAAACAAAGGGACAGAGGAAGGAAACAAACACGGAGTCCGGCGCTAGGCGTAGAATCTTTGTAGGCGTGCTGCGTTCCATGGGTTCGGCTCGAGTCGGCTATCCGATGCGTTTCGCAGACGGTATGCTCCGCCGGTCAGTACTTGGTCAATTATGAAAGGGGCCTCCCATTTGGGCTTTAATTTATCCTTTTTCTTGTCCGGCAGGCGTAGAACTAGTTCGCCAACGTTATAGGTTTTGGCCCGTACTTCTCTGCTATGGTATATTCGAGCCTGCTATTGATAGAATGCGGAATGAGCTTTTGCCACATCGCGCTCCTCTTTCAATGCGTCCAAGCTGTCCTACCGATCGAGCTCGGCTTCTCTTTCTTCATACATGCGCACTCGAGGTGAGTCATGGATTATGTCGCATGGCAGTACTGCCTCTGCGCCGTATACCATAAAAAATGGTGTGAATCCGGTAGTGCGATTCGGCGTGGTCCGCAGCCCCCAGAGTACGGAGTCAAGCTCCTCTACCCAGTGTGTGTTAGATTCCTTGAGGGATCACACTAGTCTGGGTTTGATGCCGCTCATAATGAGACCGTTGGCCCGTTCGACTTCACCGTTAGTTTGAGGGTGATAGACTGAAGCGTAGTCGAGCTTGATGCCCATGTTTTTGCACCAAAGTTTGACTTCATCGGCCGTGAAGTTTGTGCCGTTGTCGGTTATGATGCTGTGGGGGTTGCCGTAACGGTGTACAACCCCGGATATAAAGTCTATCACTGGTCCGGATTCGGCCGTCTTTACAGGCTTGGCTTCTATCCATTTGGTGAATTTGTCCACCATGACCAGTAGATATTTTTGCTTGTGGGTTCCTCCTTTAAGGGGTCCAACCATGTCAAGCCCCCAGACCGCAAAAGGCCAGGTAATGGGTATAGTTTGTAGGGTGGTAGGCGGCATGTGGCTTTGGTTGGCGAATAACTGGCAACCAACACATCGTTGCACTAAGTCCTGAGCGTCTGCCCGGGCTGTTGGCCAATAAAATCCGGTACGGAAGGCCTTGCTTACAAGGGCCTGGGCTGCGGCGTGGTGCCCGCCGAGTCCGACATGAATTTCAGCCAAAAGGTCTCGCCCTTCCTCTTCGGAGATACACCTTTGAAGGACTCTGGTTGTGCTTTTCTTGTAAAGCTCTCCCTCGTGGACTTTGTAGGCTTTAGATCTCCGCACTATGCAGCGGGCCTCGTTTTGGTCCTTGGGAAGTTCCTGCCTAGTTAGGTAGGCTAGGAATGGTTCTGTCCAAGGGGCAGTGACTGCCATTATTGCATGGGCTGACGGCGTTGTTTTGTTGGCGGAGCCCCCAACTGTGTCAGAATGTTCGGTGAGGGGCAGTGTGGTTGTGTCCGGGCTATTGTTTCCGAATTCTCCTTCCCATGATACGGATGGCTTGAACAGCCTCTCTCGGAAGATGTTGGGAGGGACGGACCTCTAGGCGCTGAATGCCCATGGAGACTGCTATCCGGAGACCATGTAAAAGGGCCTCGTATTTGGCTGCATTGTTGGAATCCATGTACATTATCTGAAGTACGTATTGGACTGTATCTCCGGTTGGGGACGTCAGAACGATGCTAGCCCCCAGGCCAGCCAACATTTTGGATCCGTCAAAGTGCATGATCCAGTTGGAGTATGCGCCGTACTCTTTAGGGAGTTCGGCTTCAGTCCATTCGGCGATGAAGTCGGCCAAAACCTGCGACTTAATAGCTCGCCTTGGCTTGTAAGTTATGTCGAACGGGAGGAGCTCGATGGCCCATTTGGCAATCCGGCCCGTTGCGTCGTGGTTGTTTATAATATCATTAAGGGGTACTTTGGATGCCACTGTTATTGAGCACTCTTGAAAGTAGTGTCGCAGCTTCCGGGATGCCATGAACACCGCGTACGCTATCTTTTGATAATGCGGGTACCGTGACTTGCATGGAGTTAGTACAGTGGACACGTAGTACACTGGTTTTTGGAGGGGGAACTTGTGTCCGTCTGCTTCTCATTCGACGACGAGTACCGCGCTTAAAACTTGATGGGATTCCTCGATGTATAATAGCATTGGTTCGCCCGTGTTGGGCGCGGCCAGGACCGGATTTGTTGCCAGTATGGCTTTTATTTCTTCGAGTCCGGCCGTGGCGGCATCCGTCCACTCGAAGTGTTCGATGCGCCGCAGGAGGCGATAGAGGGGTAATGCCTTTTCTCCTAAGCGTGAGATAAAGCGGCTTAGAGCCGCCACGCATCCTGTCAATTTTTGTATTTGTTTGAGGTCCTTCGGGGTATCCAATTGTGACAGAGCTCGGATCTTGGCTGGGTTTGCTTCAATTCCTCTACCGGATACGATGAAGCCCAAGAGCTTTCCGGCTGGTACGCCGAAAACGCATTTTTCCGGGTTGAGCTTAATGTCATATGTTCGGAGATTGTCGAACGTGAGCCTTAAGTCGTCCACTAGAGTATCGACGTGTTTTGTTTTGACGACCACGTCATCTACGTATGCTTCAACTGTTTTGCCGATCTGATTGGCCAGACATGTCTGAATCATGCGCTGATATGTTGCGCCGGCATTTTTGAGTCCGAAGGCCATCGTGTTGAAGCAGAATGGGCCGTATGGGGTGATGAATGCCGTTGCGGCTTGGTCTGACTCTGCCATCTTGATTTGGTGGTAGCCAGAGTATGCATCGAGGAAACACAATGAGTCGTGTCCTGCGGTGGCGTCGATGATTTGATCAATTCGAAGGAGTGGGAAAGGGTCCTTTGGACAGGCCTTATTTAGGTCTTCGAAATCGACACATAGGCGCCAAGATTTGTCCTTCTTTGGTACCATCACCAGGTTTACTAGCGAGTCCGGATGTTTTATGTCTCTGATGAATCCGGCTTCCAGCAGTTTTGCTAGCTCCTCTCCCATGGCTTGTCTCTTGGGTTCGGAAAAACGCCGTAGAGTCTGCTTGATGGGTTTAAACCCTTTTAGGATGTTCAGGCTGTGCTCAGCCAGCCTGCGTGGGATTCCTGGCATATCTGAGGGGTGCCAGGCGAAAATGTCCCAATTTTCTCGCAGGAAGTCTCTGAGTGCGGCGTCTACATCGGGTTTTAGTTGTGCCCCGATGGAGGCCGTTTTTGTAGGGTCCATTGGATGGACTTGGAATTTGAATATTTCGTCCGCTGGTTTGAAAGAGGTGGACTTGGATCTCTTGTCTAGTATCACATAGTCCCTGTCCACCATGGAGCGCAATATAGTTAGTTCTTCGGCCGCTAGGGCCTCGGATAATACCTCCCGGGCCAGTGCGACTGTCTTGTTTTCGGCGCGGAGCGCTATGTCCGGATCACTTGCGAGAGTGATGATTCCGGTGGGTCCACGCATTTTGAGCTTCATGTACCCGTAATGGGGTATGGCTTGGAAAATTGTAAATGCTTCTCGCCCTAGCAGAGCGTGGTATCCGCTGCTGAACGGGGCCACTTGAAGCGTGACCTCCTCGGATCTGTAATTATCCGGCGTGCCGAACACCACATCCAGTGTGATTTTTCCTGAACAGCACGCTTCCCGGCTTGGAATTATTCCTCTAAAGGTTGTGTTGCTTCGCTCAATGCGGCTCCAGTCAATTTCCATTTTTCGCAGGGTTTCCTCGTAGATGAGGTTTAGTCCGCTGCCACCGTCCATGAGTACCTTTGTAAGTCGGAAGCCGTCCACTATCGGACTGAGGACCAATGCGGCTGGTGCTCGGGCTGTCCGGAATTTAGGTTCGTCACTGGCATTAAAGGTAATAGCCGTGTCACTCCATGGGTTTATTGTTGCTACTTGGTAGACCTCGGCAAGGTTGCGGAGCGTTCGTTTCTTCGCATTGTTTGATGTGAAGGTCTCAAAGACTGTCGACACCGTACTGAGGAGGTATTCTTCGGGTGCTGGAGTTAGAAGCTCCTCGCCACTTCGGGCCACCTGCCGGAGTATCCAACATGCTCTAAGGCTATGAGTTGGTGTGGCTTCCCCTGAATTATGAATTTTACAGGGTCCATTGAGCCATCCCTCCAGTACGGTCCCGTACCCTTTAGAGGGTTTTTGTTTTTTGATGTTTGGCTCAGATGCCTGGCGATAATGCGCCCTTTTGTTTCGGACTCGTGTTGTATTCGGGGCCGGATTGTCCCAGAATTTATCTTCGGTTTTCCGAACGCTTTCAGTCGCACAGTATTTTCGTACTATGGATGTCAAGTCGGCGAATCGTGTAATTTCGCGGCGACTTATGGCGTTGAGGATTCCGATGTCCGTGCAGTTGTTACAGAAGAGTGAAATTGCTTCTTTCTCGCGACAGTCCTTTATCCTGTTCATAACCAGGAGGAATCTGGCCCAGTAGTGGTGTACTGTTTTCCCGGGCTCTTGCCGTATTTGGGATAAATTCCGCATAGTTGGGTGGGCGGGTGGATTTAAATCCGGAACCTTGCCCGATGTAAGATTCAGGGGCCAAGAGGTTTCCGAATTCGGAAGCTTGCTTTCTTGGACATTATTCAATGAATCAGGCCTGCTGCCTGACTTTAGGTTCAGGGTTTGGGCGACATCCTCCCCTCCGCGGGTATCCAGCTTGGAGGGATCGGGAATCCGGACACATCTGGTCCTTAGGGCGGGCGAAGACTCGCCGCATTGTTCTTCCACCACTTCGACGTGATGGGTGACCTGGGGAGAGTCGATCTCTCTCTGGGCGGGTTTCTGCCCAATCTGGTCGTAATCTGTAGGGACTCCCAGGGCCGCAATGTGATCCAAGAGCTCGCTCAGGGAGAGGAGCTCCATCGTATCTAACTGCTCGGCAAGCTCCGAGCTGATGTGAAGATTGCTTTTGATGGCCGGAGAGGTCATCGTCGGCGCGGCGGTCGAACTGGCGGTCATCAAAAACCTGCCTAGCCGGAGAGTTTGGCTGACAGCCAAAGCTCCTTTAGCAATGGCGCCGTTTTTAAAGACGGGATGCGGCATCCTTCCTGACGGTGACGACACAGCAGAACTCTCAATGAAATCACCAATGTTGGTGTCAAAACCGGCGGATCTCGGGTAGGGGTCCCGAACTGTGCCTCTAGGCGGATGGTAACAGGAGACAAGGGACACGATGTTTTTACCCAGGTTCGGGCCCTCTCGATGGAGGTAAAACCCTACTCCTGCTTGATTAATATTGATGATATGGATAGTACAAGAGTAGATCTACCATGAGATCGGAGTGGCTAAACCCTAGAAGCTAGGCTATGGTATGATTATTGTTCGTCCTATGGACTAAAACTCTCCGGTCTATATAGACACTGGAGAGGGCTAGGGTTACACAGAGTCGGTTACAATGGGAGGAGATCTTCATGTCATATCGCCAAGCTTGCCTTCCACGCCAAGGAAAGTCCCATCCGGACACAGGACGGAGTCTTCAATCTTGTATCTTCATAGTCCAGGAGTCTGGCCAAAGGTCTTAGTCCGGCCATCCAGACACCGCCTAATCTAGGACTCCTTCATCCACGAAAGTCATTTTTGGAATTAATAATAAATATAGAGCGGAAGAAGTACCAGAGGGGGCCCACACCCTGGCCATGAGGGTGGGGGGCGCGCCCTACCCCCCTGGGTACCCCCTGCATCGTGGGCCACCTGGCAGCCCTCCGTTGCCCATCTTCTGCTATATGAAGGCTTTTACCCTGGAAAAAATCACAAGCAGGCTTACGGGAGGAAACTCCGCCGCCACGAGGTGGAACCAATCTAGGGCTCCGGCGGAGCTGTTCTGCCGGGAAAACATCCCTCCAGGAGGGGGAAATCATCACCAACGATCCTCTCATCAGGAGGGGGTCAATCTCCATCAACATCTTGACCAGAACAATCTCCTCTCGAACCCTAGTCCATCTCTAGTATCCAATCTTTGTACCAAAACCTCAGATTGGTACCTATGGGTTGCTAGTAGTGTTGATTACTCCTTGTAGTTGATGCTAGTTGGTTTATTTGGTGGAAGATCATATGTTCAAATCCTTAATGCATATTAATACCCCTCTTATTATGAACAAGAATATGCTTTGTGAGTAGTTACATTTGTTCCTGAGGACATGGGTGAAGTCTTGCTATTAGTAGTCATGTGAATTTGGTATTCGTTCGATATTTTGATGAGATGTATGTTGTTTCTCCTCTAGTGGTGTTATGTGAACGTCAACTACGTTACATTTCACCATTTTTGGGACCTAGAGGAAGGCATTGGGAAGTAATAAGTAGATGATGGGTTGGTAGAGTGATAGAAGCTTAAACCCTAGTTTATGCATTGCTTCGTAAGGGGCTGATTTGGATCCACATGTTTCATGCTATGGTTAGGTTTACCTTAATACTTCTTTTGTAGTTGCGGATGCTTGCAATAGGGGTTAATCATCAGTGGGATGCTTGTCCAAGAAAGGGCAGTACCCAAGCACCGGTCCACCCACATATCAAATCATCAAAGTAACGAACGCGAAACATATGAGCGTGATGGAAACTAGATTGACGATAATTCCCATGTGTCACCGGGAGCACTTTTCTCTATATAAGAACTTGTCCAGGCTTTTCCTTTGCTACAAAAAGGATTGGGCCACATTGTTGCACCTTATTTACTTTCATTGCTTGTTACCCATTACAAATTACTTTATCACAAAACTATCTGTTACCGATAAATTCAGTGCTTGCAGAGAATACCTTACAAAAAATCGCTTGTATTTCCTTTTGCTCCTCGTTGGGTTCAACACTCTTACTTATCGAAAGGACTATGATAGACACCCTACACTTTTGGGTCATCAAGACTCTTTTCTGGCGCCGTTTCCGGGGAGTGAAGCGCCTTTGGTAAGTGGAACTTGGTAAGGAAACATTTATATAGTGTGCTGAAATTTACTGTCACTTGTTACTACAGAACATAATCCTTTGAGGGGCTTGTTCAAGGTATCTTCACCCCGACCAGTAGAGCAAAGAGTTTCTACTCAACGTACTGAACCTACTGAAAATGTTTACTTTGAAATTCCTTCGGATATGGTAGAGAAACTGCTAGCTAATCTCTTTACAGGAGATGGAACATTGCATCCCGATTTACACCTAATCTATGTGGATGAAGTTTGTAGATTATTTAAGCTTGCAGGTATGCCCGATAATGTTGTCAAGAAGAAGGTCTTCCCTTTGTCTTTGAAGGGAGATGCATTGACATGGTATAGGCGATGTGATGATATGGGCTCTTGGGACTACAAACAATTGAAATTGGAATTTCACCAGAAGTTTATCCTATGCATCTTGTTCATCGTGATTGTAATTATATACTCCCTCCATTCCTAGATATAGGGTGTATAGTTTTTGGCACGTATATTAAAGAACGCATATGGAGGGATAATTTCACAAGTTTTGGGCGAGATTACACCTGACTAATTGGCATGAGAAAATAGAGGAGCTTGCCTAATATAAGGAAATGTAATCAAATCCTTAAAAAAATCCAAATGAGTGGTGCAACACAATACACCTTATATTTCGGATTTTTTCGCAAAAATCTATACACCTTATATCAAGGAACGGAGGGAGTATATAATTTTTGGCCTCGCGAAGGATAAAGCATCGCTCAAGCTTGGGCGAGGCTTAAGTCAATGTTATGTTCATGCCCCAATCAAGAGCTCTCAAGAGAAATGATTATTCAAAAAATTTATGCTTGACTTTCTCTCAACAATCGCTCCATGCTCCATACTTCTTGTGCTGGGTCTTTTATGATAAAGACTATTGAATTCAAATGGGATTTATTGGAAAGAATTAAACACAACTCTGAAGATTGGGATCTCAGGGAAGGTAAGGAGTCAGGTATGACACCTATGTTTGATTGTGTTAAATCTTTTATGGATACCGATGTTTTCCGTGAATTTAGCACTAAATATGGACTTGACTCTGAGATAGTAGCTTCTTTATGTGAATCCTTAGCTACTCATGTTGACCTCCCTAAGGAGAAGTTGGTTTAAATATAATCCCCCCACTGAAGTAAAAGTAGTTGCATCTATTAAAGTTGAAGAAAAGACTATCACTTATAATGATCCTATTGTTCCTACTACTTATGTTGAAAAACCACCTTTCTCTATTAGGATAAAGGATCATGCTAAAGCTTCAACTGTGGTTCGTAAGAGTAATACTAGAACATATACACCACCCGAGCAAATTAAAGTTGAACCTAGTATTGCTATGGTTAAACATCTCTTGGCTGATAGTATTGATGGGCATGTTATTTATTTCTTTGATGCAGCTGCTAGAATTGCTAGACCCTATGCTAAGAAACATAGACCTGTTGTAGGCATGCCTGTTATTTTTGTTAAAATAGGAGATCATTGTTATCATGGCTTATGTGATATGTGCGCTAGTGCTAGTGCAATACCTTATTCCTTATACATAGAAATTATGCATGATATTGCACCTGCTGAGATAGAAGAAATTGATGTTACAATTAAGCTTGCCAATAGAGACACTATTTCACCAATTGGGATTGTTAGAGATGTTGAAGTTTTGTGTGGGAAAGTTAAATATCCTGCTGATTTTCTTGTTCTTGGTTCCCAACAAGATGATTTTAGTCCCATTATCTTTGGTAGACCCTTCTTGAATACTGTTAATGCTAAGATAGATTGCGAAAAGGATGTTGTTACTATTGGTTTGGGGGATATGTCTCATGAGTTTAATTTTGCTAAGTTTCGTAGACAACCCCATGATAAAGAATTACCTAGTAAGGATGAAATTATTGGTCTTGCTTCTATTGCCGTTCCTCCTAATGATCCCTTAGAACAATATTTGCTAGACCATGTAAATGATATGTTTATGAATGAAAGAAGGGAGATATATGAAGTATTCTTGAAACAGGGATCTATTTTGAAACAAAATTTGCCTATTGAAATCCTAGGGGATCCTCCACCACCCAAGGGTGATCCCGTGTTTGAGCTTAAACCATTACCTGATACTCTTAAATATGCTTATCTTTATGAAAAGAAAATATATCCTGTTATTATTAGTGCTAACCTTTCAGAGCAGGAAGAGGAGAGATTTTTGAAAACTCTGAAGAAGCACCGTGCTGCTATTGGATATACTCTTGATGATCTTAAGGGCATTAGCCCCACTCTATGCCAACACAAAATAAAATTGGAGGAAGACGCCAAACCAGTTATTGATCACCAACGACGGTTAAATCCTAAGATGAAAGAAGTGGTAAGAAAGGAAATACTAAAGCTCCTTGAGGCAGGTATAATATAACCCGTTGTTGATAGTCAGTGGGTAAGTCCTGTCCATTGTGTCCCTAAGAAGGGAGGTATTACTGTCGTTCCTAATGATAAAGATGAATTGATCCTGCAAAGAATTATTATAGGTTATAGGATGGTAATTGATTTCCGCAAATTAAATAAAGCTACTAAAAAATATCATTATCCTTTACCTTTTATTGATTAAATGCTAGAAAGATTATCCAAACATACACATTTTTGCTTTCTAGATGGTTACTCTGGTTTCTCTCAAATACCCGTGTCAGCAAAGAATCAAGAAAAGACCACTTTTACTTGCCCTTTCGATACTTTTGCTTATAGACGTATGCCTTTTGGTTTATGTAATGCACATGCTACCTTTCAAAGATGCATGATGGCTATATTCTCTGATTTCTGTGAAAAGATTTGTGAGGTATTCATGGATGATTTCTCCGTTTATGGATCCTCTTTTGATGATTGCTTGAGCAACCTTGAACGAGTTTTGCAGAGATGCGAAGATACTAGTCTTGTTTTGAATTGGGAGAAGTGCCACTTTATGGTTAATGAAGGTATTGTCTTGGGGCATAAAATTTCTGAAAGAGGTATTTAAGTTGATAAAGCTAAAGTTGATGCAATTGAAAAAATGCCGTGTCCCAAGGACATCAAAGGTATAAGAAGTTTCCTTGCATGCCGGTTTTTATAGGAGGTTCATTAAGGACTTTTCTAAAATTTCTAGGCCTCTGACTAATCTATTACAAAAAGATATTCATTTTGTCTTCGATGATGATTGTGTAGAAATATTTGAAATACTTAAGAAAGATTTGATTTCTGCACCTATTGTTCAGCCACCTGATTGGAATTTTCCCTTTGAAATTATGTGTGATGCTAGTGATTATGCTGTAGGTGCTGCTCTAGGACAAAGAGTTGATAAGAAACTAATGTTATTCAATATGATAGTAAAACTCTAGACAGTGCCTAGAGAAATTATGCTACTACTGAAAAAGAATTTTTAGCAGTTGTATTTGCTTGTGATAAGATCAGACCTTATATTGTTGATTCTTAAGTAACTATTCACACTGATCATGCTGCTATTAAATATCTTATGGAAAAGAAAGATGCTAAACCTAGACTTATTAGATGGGTTCTACTACTACAAGAATTTGATTTGCATATTATTGATAGAAAGGGAGCTAAGAACCCCGTTGCAGACAACTTGTCTAGGATAGAGAATGTTCTTGATGACCCACTACCTATTGATGATAGCTTTCCTGATGAACACTTAGCTCTCATAAATGCTTCTCGTACTGCTCCATGGTATGCTGATTATGCTAATTACATTGTTGCTAAATTTATTCCACCTAGTTTCACATACCAGCAAAAGAAAAAGTTTTTCTATGATTTAAGACATTACTTCTGGGATGACCCACACCTTTATAAAGGAGTAGATGGTGTTATTAGACGTTGTGTACCTGAGCATGAACAGGAACAGATCTTACGCAAGTGTCATTCCGAGGCATATGGAGGACACCACGCTGGAGATAGAACTACACATAAGGTATTGCAATTCGATTTTTATTGGCCTACTCGCTTCAAAGATGCCCGTAAGTTTGTTTTGTCCTGCGATGAATGTCAAAGAATTGGTAATATTAGTAGACGTCAAGAAATGCCTATGAATTATTCTCTTGTTATTGAACCATTTGATGTTTGGGGCTTTGATTATATGGGACCGTTTCCTTCCTCTAATGGATATACACATATTTTAGTTGTTGTTGATTACGTTACTAAGTGGGTAGAAGCTATTCCAACTAGTAGTGCTGATCATAACACCTCTATTAAGATGCTTAAAGAAGTTATTTTTCCGAGGTTTGGTGTCCCTAGATACGTAATGAATGATGGTGGTTCACATTTTATTCATGGTGCTTTTCGTAAAATGCTTGCTTAGTATGCTGTTAATCATAGAATTGCATCTCCATATCACCCACAGTCTAGTGGTCAAGTAGAATTGAGTAACAGAGAGCTTAAATTAATTTTTGCAAAAGAATGTTAATAGATCTAGAAATAATTGGTCCAAGAAACTTGATGATGCATTATGGGCTTATAGAACTGCATATAAATATCCTATGGGTATGTCTCATATAAACTGGTTTATGGAAAAGCATGTCACTTACCTCTCAAACTTGAGCATAAGGCATATTGGGCCATTAAAGAGCTCAACTATGATTTCAAACTTGCCAGTGAGAAGAGATTATTTGACATTAGCTCACTTGATGAATGGAGAACCCAAGCCTATGAGAATGCCAAGCTGTTTAAAGAAAAAGTTAAAAGATGGCATAACAAAAGGATACAAAAGCGTGAGTTTAATGTAGGTGATTATGTGTTGCTTTTCAACTCTCGTGTAAGATTTTTTGCAGGAAAACTTCTCTCTAAATGGGATGGCCCTTATGTTATCGAGGAGGTCTATCGTTCCGGTGCCATAAAAATCAACAACTTTGAAGGTACAAATCCAAAGGTGGTGAACGGTCAAAGAATCAAACATTATATCCCAGGTAATCCTATAAATGTTGAAACTAATGTTATTGAAACCGTAACCCCGGAGGAGTACATAAGGGACACTTTCCAGAACATATCAGACTCCGAAAGGAATAGGTATGTGGTACGGTAAGTAAACAAAGTCCAAAACAGTTCTAATAGCAATTTTTCTCCGTTTTGGAATATTTAAGAAAATAGGAAAATAAGAAGTAGTCCGGGAAGGACACACGGTGTCCACGAGGGTGGAGGGCGCGCCCTACCCCCCTGGGTGCCCCCTGCCTCGTGGGCACCTCGTGTGCTCTCCGGACTCCGTTTTCTTGCATGTTACTTCTTTTGGTCGGTAAAAATTCATTATATAATCTCCCGAAGGTTTTGACCACCGTATCACGCAAATATCCTCTGTCTTTGTTTCGAGCTGTTTTTCTGACAGATCTAGATCACCATGACATGTTCAAGTGCCCCCAAGGACAAGATTTTCGAGAAGGTCATCAACCCCTACCTCGCGGAGGTGCTGCATCACCCTCAAACCATTGAGATGCGTGAGGGGGTGCTGCACATCGGCGATGTTGAGGGACCAAGGAGGACCGGAAGCATGGAGACAAGGCTCGAAGCAATGGAACACCAAGTTTTCAAGTGCCAAGGGATGGTGGAACATGGACTCAACGCCAACCAGATGATGATCGCAGTGTTAACCAACAACCACAAGTTAGATTCCAAGAACATTGGGGAGGCCATCTTCAAGCTTCATGAGAAAATCGAGCACCTCCAAGCCTAGATCTATGACCTGCAAAACCAAAACTGTGAGTATGAATATAGATTCAAGAGGATGAGTTTGGCTGCAAACTTGAGGATCCCGGAGACTCAATCATCCTTCTATGATGGTGAGCCTATGCCCGAGAAGACGGACGACAAGCCTACATCATCAACAACTCCACCTTCTTCACGAGCAAAAGAGACATAATCACATGGGTATGGGCACTCCCCTTGGCAACTGCCAAGCTTGGGGGAGGTGCCCCGGTATCGTATCACCATCACACTCCTACCTTTACCGTTTTTCTTAGTTCGATCCTTTTGGTAATATCTTGATCTAGTAGAATAAAGTTTTGGTATGAATTAGTTTTGAGTTTTGCTTTATGACCCATCTATGTAATCGAGTCCCTAAGCTATATATAATAAAGATTAGTGTTGAGTCAAGGGCTTTGCTATCTTGCTATGATCTTGAGGGAATAAAAATAAAACAAGAAGAAAAAGAAATAAAGAGATCATATTGATCTTATGGAGAGTAATGACTTCACATATAAAGAGTATGATACATAAAAGTTGTTGAGAGTTAGCAAACATAGTTTTGGTCATCGTTGCAATTAATAGGAAGTAATAAAGAAAGAGAGGTTTTCACATATAAATATACTATCTTGGACATCTTTTATGATTGTGAGCACTCATTAAAGTATGACATGCTAAAGAGTTGATGTTGGACAAGGAAGACAACGTAATGGGTTATGTTTTCTCATATGAAAATTAAAGTATATTGTCATGGATCATCTAACATGTTGAGCTTGCCTTTCCCCCTCATGCTAGCCAAATTCATTGCACTAAGTAGAGATACTACTTGTGCTTCCAAATATCCTTAAACCCTGTTTTGCCATGAGTGTCCACCATATCTACCTATGGATTGAGTAAGATCCTTCAAGTAAGTTGTCATGTTGCATGCAATAAAAATTGCTCTCCAAATATGTATGACTTATTAGTGTGGAGAAAATAAGCTTTATACGATCTTGTGATATGGAAGTAATAAAAGCGACAGACTGCATAATAAAGGTTCATATCACAAGTGGCAATATAAAGTGATGTTCTTTTGCATTCAGATTTCGTGCATCCAACCATAAAAGCACATGACAACCTCTGCTTCCCTCTACGGAGGGCCTATCTTTTACTTCCTGTCTTGTACAAGATTCATGGTGATCTTCACCCTTCCTTTTTATATTTTATCCTTTGGCAAGCACATCGTGTTGGAAAGATCCTGATATATTATATATATATATCCAATTGGATGTAAGTTAGCATGAACTATTTTTGTTGACATAACCCTTGAGGTAAAAGGTTGGGAGGCAACACTATAAGCCCCTATCTTCCTCTGTGTCCGATTAAAACTCCATAACCATAAGTATTGCGTGAGTGTTAGCAATTGTGAAAGACTAAATGATAGTTGAGTATGTGGACTTGCTGAAAAGCTCTTATATTGAATCTTTCTGATGTTATGATAAATTGCAATTGCTTCAATGACCGAGATCATAGTTTGTTGGTTCTCAATGAAGTTTCTGATTCATACTTGACATTGCGAATATATTGTTACTTTAGCATAAGAAATCGTATGACAAAATATATTTATGGTAATGTTATAAGAATGATCATGATGCCCTCTGAGGGAGTCCTGGATTAGGGGGTGTCCGGATGGCCGGACTAAGACCTTTGGCCGGACTCCCGGACTATGAAGATACAAGATTGAAGACTCCATCCCGTGTCCGGATGGGACTTTCCTTGGCGTGGAAGGCAAGCTTGGCGATACGACATGAAGATCTCCTCCCATTGTAACCGACTCCGTGTAACCCTAGCCCTCTCCGGTGTCTATATAAACCGGAGAGTTTTAGTCCATAGGACGAACAACAATCATACCATAGGCTAGCTTCTAGGGTTTAGCCACTCCGATCTCGTGGTAGATCTACTCTTGTACTACCCATATCATCAATATTAATCAAGAAGGAGTAGGGTTTTACCTCCATCGAGAGGGCCCGAACCTGGGTAAAAACATCGTGTCCCTTGTCTCCTGTTACCATCTGCCTAGACGCACAGTTCGGGACCCCCTACCCGAGATCCGCAGGTTTTGACACCGACATTGGTGCTTTCATTGAGAGTTCCTCTGTGTCGTCGCCTTTAGGCCTGATGGCTTCTTCGCTCGTCAATCGCGATGCGATCCAGGATGAGACTTTTCTCCCCAGACAGATCTTCGTATTCGGCGGCTTCGCACTGCGGGCCAACTCGTTTGGCCATCTGGAGCAGATCGAAAGCCACGCCCCTGGCCATCAGGTCAGGTTTGGAAGCTTGAACTACACGGCCGACATCCGCGGGGACTTGATCTGCGACGGATTCGAGCCACAACCGGGCGCGCCGCACTATCACGATGGGCATGACTTAGCTCTGCCGTCGGACAGCGCCCAGAGCGTTGCTCAAGTGTCCGCTCCGACCATTAGCTCGGAGCCCACTACGCTAGTCGGGGATGGACGGTTGGACGCCGCCCCGGAAGCCGCAACCTCTACGGCGATAGAACCGGATACCAGCCTAGTCCTTCGCAGGGCCCGTGACTCTAAGGTGCCGGACTCCGCTCCGGACTCCGTATATCCCGCACCTCTTCCGATCGAGCCCGATTGGGCCCCGGTCACGGTGTTCACCGCCTCGGACGTCCTTCAGCACTCGCCCTTTGGCGATATTCAAAATTCACTAAAGTCTCTCTCTCTTTGTCGAGAGAACCCCGGCCGGACTATGGTCGGGGTGGTTGGGATGCGGATGACGAAGAAATTAGAACCCCACCCACCACCCACTTGGTAGCCACTGTCGACGATCTAACCGACATGCTCGATTTCGACTCCGAAGATATCAATGGTATGGACGCCGATAAAGGAGACGATCAGGAACCAGCACCTATAGGGAGCCGGAAAGCCACCTCATCATACGATGTATACATGATGGACACACCCAACAGAAACGACAACGAGGATCAAAAGGATGCGGCCAGGGATCGCTCCCTCGAAAAACAATCAAAGCGGCGGCGTAAGTGCAAGGCCAAGCCCCACCTCGACAAAGACCCAGCCATAGAGCAGGGTGAATCAACGGAAGACGAACATGCCGTCGAGCATCCGTCCAAACAGGGCGGACAATCCGAACAACCAATCCCTGGGAAAGATAATAGCCCGGACGGGCTCTGTATGCTCACGCCCGGAGACAATACGGATCAACTCTTGCTCCAACTATATTTTGTTTATTTCAATATAGATTTCTCACACGCTTATTTTTTTTACTAAGTTCCTCTCTTTCGCAAACGAACATCATGCTACGCCCGTCCAGGATACAGCACAGCGGAGACACAGGCGCAGACGTGTAGCAGGGACCCGTTTCAAGGATTCTTTTCAGATTAAGACCCTGCATAAACCTTTTTTACTGTCTCTTGTTGATAACATCCCCCAATTTTCTCTATAACCGAGGAGGAGGCTAGCGTCTTGGCATGTGGCCACGCCAGAATTTTTGCACGTACCTGGACACTAGGGGCTTTTTTACCAAGGGCTCTATTTCGGCCCATCCTCATAAAGACCGAATACCTTAGGGAGTGTTCGGCGTCGCGAGTTTGGCCTTATATGCATCAGCTCCGAATCATGTCTTTGGTCAAATGTTGGGTTTGCCCGGCTCCTGTGTTTTGCTGCCTTACGTTCCGTTATATCGGCTAACACGGCACCAGGAGAACATCTGCGATTGTGCCCCGGTTCGGCCAGGTCAGCACCTCAGTAGAGAAAGCCGAAAATAGACTGTCATGATATAGCGAGAGACTGGTCAACCACTCGATGACTTTCAGAATCTTTAGGATTCCTCCGCATTAACGAAGGGCCGCTTCCTGGTCAGGCACACTCGCGCCCCGAATTCGGGCGAGCGTGGTGCCCCTAGGGTCTATTCAGTAGCCCCAGTGTCAAACTCCTATGGCTAAATGAAAGTGATAAAGCATTATAGTCCGGTTGCCTAGTTCGCCGCGCCACCACCTCCTTTTTAGGACCAAGACGTTGGATTAAGTGTGAAAAGGCGCCTTTTTGCAAACACCCCCGCATTATATGCGTGGGGGCTGAAGCCAACGACTGCCATCTTTCAGGTTATATACAAATATATACATTAAACGGCCGCACAGGAGGCATCATGATTCTTGCAAGCACAAGTATAAAAAGCTTTTTTCAGAAAAACAAAATTCGTTTTACAAATAGTATAAGCTATTCGAACACAACATCCTTCGAGCACTGCGACTCTATTATATGAGCGCCAGGAAGAACTTCCTCAAAATAGTGCTTGCCAGGTACTCGGCTTTCGTCCGAATCCTGGGACGCAACAATACTGGCCTTCATATCTGCCCAGTATGTTTTGACACGGGCAAGAGCCATCTGTGCGCCCTCTATGAACGCCGACCTCTTCATTGCATCAGCATGCGGCACCGAACCAAGGAACTGCTGCACCAAGCCAAAATAACTCTTCGGCTCCGGCTTCTCCGGCCACAGACGACTCGCAACATACCTCATGGCGAGTCCGGATAACCTATTCAGCTCCGCCCAGGCGGCCAAACGGTCGGATACTGACAGTGGGCGTTCTGGATTGTGGTACTGCGACCAAAAAAGCTCTTCCAATCCATGGTCACCTCGGTTGCGGAAGTGTTCGGTCGCGTCCGCCGCACTTGCTGCCAAATCCAGATAAGCATTTTCCGCACTCCACTACCGGTCTAATGGAGCATACTTGGGGTCTCCGAACTTCATCCGCAGCATATAAGGTTTTCCAGCCGTGATATCTCCGGCCTGACGCAGCTCCTCCTTCATCGCTCTCATTGCAGAGCGAGTATCCTTGGCTTCGGCAGTGATCTTTTCAAGGTCCTTCTGAGCTGCCCTATCTTCTTGTTCAAGAAATTTACAGCGGTCGGTAGCATCCTTCAATTTTATGGCCATCTCGGCTATTACCTTCTTGCTCTGGCAGTGAGCAGCCTATTCGGCTTTTAGCTCTTCAGCCGCTTTAACAGCAGCCGCATCACGTTTCGTTGCTTGCTCCTTGGCTCGGGCAAGTTCCGCCTGAAGGTTCTCCACGGCAGCAGCACCATCTACATAAAGCATATATATATATATATATATATAAGGCCCGAGCATCGAGCTCTTATTACCGGGTGTCTTTTGAACATACCTTGAGCCTCGTCTAGCCGCTTATTTACAAGCACGATGTCAGCATCTGCTACGTCAAGTTGCCGCTTTAGTTCGGCAGATTCATCAGTCCGGCTAGCCACCGAACGCCTCGCCACCTTCATGGAATAGGAGACATATTATACCTGGGGTTATGATCCTCTATGCGCCGTCACTCGTGACGACACACAGAGTCTCAGGGGCTACTATTCATACAGGGCACATTTAATATGCGGCTCTACCAAAAGTTACACCTTTTTACGTACCTCAAAGCCTGTTAGTAAACTCCTAGCAGCCTCGTACAATCCACTTTCCGCGGATGAAATCCTTCCAATCACCGTATTCATCAATATACGGTGTTCTTCTGAGATGGACACCCTACCAAGCAGATCCTTCAGCCCCTCCGCCGGTGCGCAAGAGGGTGCCGGACTAGCCTGACGACCTTTTCCAGGGTCCGAACTTGGAAAAACCCTCTGGGACGATACCTCGGGGTCACCAGCCTCGTGAGACGGTGCAACAAGGGGAGGCGTTTTGCTCTCTATCATCTCTGGACGAAGATCCCCTGAAGATGAGCTCTGCTGAGAAGGGTTGAGATCCGAACTGCAAGATAATGTTTTGGTTATTTTCCTCAGAAATAAAACAGAAGTGTGATTCATTATGGAACCCCTCCCTTCACTTACGTCTCGGGGGAGAGCGGGTCCCCTTTAGGGGCGATTCGGCCGGGGCGTTCTCCGGTGCCGAACCCTCTGACGAAGATTTCTTGCCCCGTTTTGAGGTTATCACCTCCGGGTCTTCAGAGGCAGTCCTTTTCTTTCCCTGGTCGGGGGAATTTTCGATTCTTCCCTTCCTAACAGCCTCCTTCACAGAGGCGGTAGCTCCTTGGTTCCCCCCTTCACCTTCCGCCGAAGGCGCGACCTCCAGCATCCTGGTCAGCATGGGATTCGGCACAGTCTCGGGCAGGGGGGCTGGACACCTGATAAGCTTTGCCTTCGCCATCCACTCCTGTTCAAAGGACAACTCTGCTAAAGGGTAATTTTGATAAAAATATGGATGGTGTGTCCAAATATGGGGCTACTTACTTTGGCATCCGGGCGATTGCAGCTCATACCTTCGTCCTTGGACAAATTAGGACACCTTGCTTGTGATCCGAAGAACAATTTGTACATCTCCACGGGTGTCATTCCCATGAAATGTTGTAGGACTCGTGGTCCCTCCGGATTGAACTCCCACAGGCGGAGAGGTCGACGTTTGCAGGGCAGTGTGCGGCGAATCACCATGACTTGCGCCACTACGGTCAAATTGATATCTCTTTCTAGAAGATCTCGAGTATGGCCCTGCAGCAAGGGCACGTCCTTGGGCGGCCCCCAGATAAGTCCTTCATTAACCGATGACGCCAGCCGTGGTGGGGGACCCGAGCAAAATGTAGGCGGTGCCATCCATCTGGTGCCCCTGGGGGCTGTGATGTAAAACCAGGCCCGTTGCCATAAGCCGAGCTCCTCTTGAAAAGAGCCTTCGGGCCATGGAGCGTCGTTCATCTTGCTTATTATAGCTCCTCCGCACTCAGCGTGCTGCCCCTCGATCATTTTCAGTTCCACTTTGAAAGTTTTTAGCCACAATTCAAAGTGAGGAGTGATATGGAGGAAGGCCTCGCACACGAAAATGAATGATGAGATCTGGAGGATGGACTCCGGAGCTAGGTCATGGAACTCTAGCCCGTAGTAAAACATAAGCCCCCTCACAAAGGGATCGATCGGGAAGCCTAGCCCCCGAAGGAAGTGAGATGCGAACACCATGCTTTCACCAGGCTGGGGAGCGGGAATAGCTTGCCCTTGAGCAGGCAGTCTATGCGAGATTTCGCCGGTTAGATACCTGGCATCTCTAAGCTTTCGCACATCTTCTTCCGTAATGGAGGAAGGCATCCACCGGCCTTGAAGGTCGGAGCCGGACATCATCAAAAGTCCGAAGCGCCTAAAACTAGAGCTTTGGGTGTTGGAACTCGAAGCGAGGGGCGGATTTGATTGGTTTGAGAAGAAGGGAGCCGAGCCTTGGTTCCTTTATAAAGGAGGTGAATACCAAGAGCCCTCCCTGTAACCGTTTGAGACTCGCTTTCAATTAGAGAGTCATACCTAAGTCACGGTTGGGTTACCCACGCCTGTATTGATGAGAATCGCAGAATAAGGGGACACGATCTCTGCTTTGACAAGACGTGCCAGGGAAACCGCCTCGCTAAACGCGCTGAGGTAGGACAGTAAACCGATTCGAATGAAGGCCTGGCTGTGTATGGAATACGTCAGTAGATCGGATTGATGCAAATATTATTCTCTCTATGGTGGAATGTGGAACTTATTTTGCAGAGCCGGACACTACCCCAGTGTTCAACATCTTCTATGGAATATTCGGAGGAGGAACCCGCCTTGCAATGCCGAAGACAACTTGCGCGCCGGGCTCGTCGTCATTGAAGCCTGGTTCAGGGGTTACTGAGGGAGTCTTGGATTAGGGGGTGTCTGGATGGCTGGACTAAGACCTTTGCCCGGACTGCCGGACTATGAAGATACAAGATTGAAGACTCTGTCCCGAGTCCGGATGGGACTTTCCTTGGCGTGGAAGGCAAGGCTGGCGATATGATATGAAGATCTCCTCCCATTGTAACCGACTCTGTGTAACCCTAGCCCTCTCCGGTGTCTATATAAACCGGAGAGTTTTAGTCCATAGGACGAACAACAATCATACCATAGGCTAGCTTCTAGGGTTTAGCCACTCCGATCTCGTGGTAGATCTACTCTTGTACTACCCATATCATCAATATTAATCAAGCAGGAGTAGGGTTTTACCTCCATCGAGAGGGCCCGGACCTGGGTAAAAACATCGTGTCCCTTGTCTCCTGTTACCATCCGCCTAGACGCACTGTTCGGGACCCCCTACCCGAGATCCGCCGGTTTTGACACCGACACCCTCATGTCCGTATTTTATTTTATCAACACCCCTATCTCTAAACATGTGGACATATTTTTCGATATCGGCTTCCACTTGAGGACAAGCGAGGTCTAAGCTTGGGGGTTTTGATACATCCATTTTGCATCATGCTTTTATATCGATATTTATTGCATTATGGGCTGTTATAACATGTTATGTCACAATACTTATGCCTATTCTCTCTTATTTTACAAGGTTTACATGAAGAGGGAGATGCCGGCAGCTGGGATTCTAGGCTAGAAAAGGCGCAAATATTGGAGACCTATTCTGCACAGCTCCAAAAGTCCTGAAACTCCACGAAAGTCATTTTTGGAATTAATAATAAATATAGAGCGGAAGAAGTACCAGAGGGGGCCCACACCCTGGCCACGAGGGTGGGGGCGCGCCCTACCCCCCTGGGCGCCCCCCTGCATCGTGGTCCACCTGGCAGCCCTCCATTGCCCATCTTCTTCTATATGAAGGCTTTTACCCTGGAAAAAATCGCAAGCAAGCTTACGGGAGGAAACTCTGCCGCCACGAGGCGGAACCTATCTAGGGCTACGGCGGAGCTGTTCTGCTAGGGAAACATCCATCCGGGAGGGGGAAATCATCACCATCGTCATCACCAACGATCCTCTCATCGGGAGGGGGTCAATCTCCATCAACATCTTCCCCATCACCATCTCCTCTCAAACCCTAGTTCATCTCTTGTATCCAATCTTTGTACCAATACCTCAGATTGGTACCTGTGGGTTGCTAGTAGTGTTGATTACTCCTTGTAGTTGATGCTAGTTGGTTTATTTGGTGGAAGATCATATGTTCAGATCCTTAATGCATATTAATACACTTCTGATTATGAACATGAATATGCTTTGTGAGTAGTTACGTTTGTTCCTGAGGACATGGGTGAAGTCTTTCTATTAGTAGTCATGTGAATTTGGTATTCGTTCGATATTTTGATGAGATGTATGTTGTCTCTCCTCTAGTGGTGTTATGTGAACGTCCACTACATGACACTTCACCATTGTTTGGGCCTAGAGGAAGGCATTGGGAAGTAATAAGTAGATGATGGGTTGCTAGAGTGACAGAAGCTTAAACCCTAGTTTATGCGTTTCTTCATAAGGGGCTGATTTGGATCTACATGTTTCATGCTATGGTTAGGTTTACCTTAATACTTCTTTTGTAGTTGTGGATGCTTGCAATAGGGGTTAATCATAAGTGGGATGCTTGTCCAAGAAAGGGAAGTACCCAAGCACTGGTCCACCCACATATCAAATCATCAAAGTAACGAACGCGAATCATACGAGCGTGATGAAAACTAGATTGACGATAATTCCCATGTGTCCTCGGGAGCGCTTTTCTCTATATAAGAACTTGTCCAGGCTTGTCCTTTGCTACAAAAAGGATTGGGCCACATTTCTGCACCTTATTTACTTTCATTGCTTGTTAGCCGTTACAAATTACCTTATCACAAAACTATCTGTTACCGATAAATTCAATGCTTGCAGAGAATACCTTACCGAAAACCGCTTGTCATTTCCTTCTGCTCCTCGTTCGGTTCGACACTCTTACTTATTGAAAGGACTACGATAGATCCCCTACACTTGTGGGTCATCACGGAACGCAAGGAGGTAGCTTATGAAGTCAGAGACAGAGCATACCTTCCTGTGTCCCCACTTCGAGGAGTTAAACATTTTGGAGTCAAGGGAAAGCTAGCACTATGTTTTGTGGGACCATATAGTGTTTTGGAATGCATGGGAGAAGTTGCATACAAGTTGGAATTTCCCGAAGGATTGTTAGGAGTTCATGATGTGTTTCACGTTTCCGAGTTGAAGAAGTGCCACGCTGAGATGGCCGACATTCCTCTGAGAGATATAGTTCCGCTGGAAGCAATTCAGTTGGCTAGTGAGCTGACCTATGAAGAGAAGCCAGTCAAGATTCTCGAGTTTTCCAGCCGAGTTACTCGCAGCAAGGTTATCAAGTTTTGCAAACTTCAATGGAGCCACCATACCAAGGAGGAAGCCACTTGGGAGCGAGAAGAAGATCTCCGCAAGGAACACCCAAACCTTTATGCTGACCAATCCGAATCTTGAGGGCGAGATTCATCTTAAGGGGGGTAGGTTTGTAACATCCCAATTTTTAATTTGGATGTTATACATAGATCATCATATGCATATCATATTTTTATTTGCATTTGGTTGTGATCCTAGAAATCATAAGCAACTTAAGGACCCAAGGAGAGAGTTGGAGATTTCATTTAAATTTCATATTTGAATTTCTTTCAAATTTGAAAGGAAGATCAATTTGATTTTCAAAATTTTCTTTCCAATTATTTCCAACAACAAAAATAAATGAGAGAAGATAATATGAATTCTCCAACAAGAGGAAAAATATTGGAAAAGAAATGTTGAATTAAATTATTATCTTATTTGAATTTTACTTCTATTTTATTTGAATTAGAAAAAAAACATGCATTTTTAAAAATTGCGTTTAGTCCAGAAAAATGTTTATTATGTCCCAAATATTAGGTAGGGACGGTGAAAATTGTTTCTGGAATTTTAGAATTTGTTTAATATTTTTTTAGGATTTTCTTCTATGCAAAATCAATTTAAAACAAAGTTTTGGGACCGAACTCGGCCGAAGGCCCAGCCGGCCCGAGTCGTCGCCGCCTTCCCCGCTCGGGGAGTCCCGACCGCCGCCGCCAGGAGGAGTCCGACTCGGAATCCTCAGTGCCCCCGCCCGCGTCGCCGCCTCCGCAAGAAGCCTCGGCCCCTTAAAAGGAGCCAAAGCCCCCTCCACCGCATCGCCCTCCGCCGCCGCAACCCACACCGTCGCCCGTGCCGCCGCCGCCGCACTAGTCCGCCGCCGCTGCCTCCACCGCCGTTGTCGCCTCGCCTTGCCGATCCACCACCGAAGCCGGCTGATCCGCCGTCGGTCAAATCCGGTCAACTGGTATAAAACCGTTCGGTTATTCTTGGTTTATTTTTTAGATTGGTTTTTCATTTTTATTTTCAGTTAGTTAATGAACGTTCATCTGTTAGTTTATTCTAATGAACAAATTCATTCGTTTAGTTCTGTTAGCGAACGTTCGTTCTATAGATTTTTTTGTTTAGTTTTATTTTCGGCTAGGGACCTATCTGCGAACAAGTTTTATCGCGATTTAGCCCCTGATCTTAAAACTAGCATAACTTTTTGCTCGTTTATCCCAATTAGATGAGACCAATGCCTAAATCTTCGTAACGATCTCTTCTTTCTAGTAATCCAACTTGAACATGATTTTGATGATTTAAAATTGAGCTTAGGTCACATTAGTAGTCGATCTTGTTTCGTTTGTATCTTGAGTTTCGTAACTCCGTTTGAGTTGATTCTTTTTGCAAATCGTAGGTTATCACATGTACCTACTATTAATATCTAATCCACATGAAAAATAATGATGTTAGGTTTTGTTTTCTATTTATTTTAGATGTTTGCTTGTTTCGAGTTTTATTTGGATCTTTTCTTGATTTCTCTTTGTTTCGTTTGAGTGATTGCTTATGTATGCTACTGATTGTCTACGCTTGATTATCTGGAGTGCGAGCTTATTACTACGAATCCCTGGAGTTTGCAGATCGTCAGCAAGGCAAGTTACACTTTGATCATTCTCTTCTATACCCAGTTTTTACTATGCATTAGTTATGCCCCTCAAATATTTGCATGAGTAGGATTAGGAACATTGTGGTTTGGTTGTAGAAATTGAGGTAGGAACCTAATACCTTTTGATCACCCCTGGAATATACGTTATGCTCTATTATTGCTTATCCATGCTCGTAGATGGGGATTGGATTGTGATACACATGGAAGTTATGAGAGTTCTTAACTTTGGATAACATTAAGGTGGAAACTGACGAACTATGGTCATGAAATGAACCGAAAGGTATAATCAAGAGGCGACGATGGCGGGCGACACACGCGACTGACGCAACCAACGCGTCTCGGGTGAGGCGGGCGGCGCACGGGGAGCGGGCGGCACAGATGCGTGTGGTACGGGCGGCGTGGGCGTCACGCGCGGCACGGACGGCATAGGCGTCACGCACGGCACGGGCGGGGCGGGGCATCGCGGCGCCGGTGGCATGGGTGTTGCATGCGGCGGAGGCGGTGCCGGAGATGCGCACAGCACGGGCGGCACGATCGATGCGAGCAGTTCTGGCGGTGCGAGTGACCCGGGCGTGGCGGGTGATGCGCGATGGCGGGTGTAGTTCCCATCAGACCTCGTGATGGCGCGGCGGATCTTGCTGGACGTCGGTGTTCTCTGGCTCCGATGAGAGGCGCTGCGCATCGTGCTTCTGGACGAGCGCGGGAAGATGGTGGACGCACGGTTTCTCCGGGAGGGTGAGTCCTTCGACATTGGCGACATCGTCGCTTTTACTTGCCACTTTGCTCGCGTTGGCGACAGGATTCCGGCACCGAGCACGGCCGCCGCCGGTGTGGCGAAGGAATCGACCCTGGGTTAACAGAGAGCGGGCACGCGCGGGGCCTGGGGTCGCCCCATGCACCTGACAGGAGGGCCAGGGATCCTGGGGCATGGACCGGGCAGCCATGTCTCCGATGCTCAACACGTGGGAAAGATGAGATCCGACCTCCATGGATCCCCAAAGCCTAGGGCTTCGCTGGGTGCCGCTCATATAAAACCATGCCCAGTTCCCCCATCCCCCATTTTAAATCTCAGCAAGGGCCTCTCTCACTTCTGGGATGCGCCGTCACCTCCAAAAGCTAGGGTTCCTAGATCCTTCGCCTGGTGGGAGGGCAAAATCCATGGTGATCCACGTTCGTTTGCTCAAGTTGCGAGCTCTCCACCCCACCCACACACCCTTGATCCGGTTCATGAGGTAAACACCATGAGAGAGGAGGGATTTGGGGCTGGGCACCATGGTCGGGGGGTCGGGCGTTTCGACCGCAGCCTGGGACGCGGTCGCAGCCTCGACCACAACGTGTGGAAGCGCAAGACAGATTCTGGCGGATCCTCAACTCAGAATGCTTCTGGATCGGGGGATGCTAGATCCACGAAGTGGGACGAGGCGGCCAGCGGCAATCTTGCTGCTCCCCCTTGATTTGGGAGGTGGGGCGAAGAAGATGGGGACACGAGCGAGCCTTGTGTGGTGGAGAAGAACCCTGCATCTCCGCGAGCGTGTGATCCTCCTTCTTATGCTGGTAACAATGCCCCTCCTTCTCTTCCATGTTAGATCTGTAATCTGAATGGACATCCTACTGCTAGATGCACACAAGCTATGTGTGAGCAGTGCAAGAAGAAAGGGCACATGTCTGTTATCTGCACTGAATTTTTACCTTGGGAATTTTTGCCTTCTATGTGTGGTTTTCAAAGCAAAGGGCAGGGGTTCTTTTATATTCCTGATTTCAGTGTTGATAGAAAGCCTAGGGAGAGGATTTTCAATGTTGTTTTTACTATCACCGAGGGGGATGTGTCACCAAGGATATAGAGCACGAGCTTAGTGTTTATGTGGGTCAGGGATGGCGTTGTTCTGCTAAGTTCTTTGCTTCGAACATGTTTGTGATGAGGATGCCTAACCCTAGAGAAGTTGATCGTGCCCTATTCGTTGAACATATTAAACTGAAAAAGTGTGGTGTGGCTGTTAAATTTCCCCCTGGTCTGAGGATTTAGATTCTGAAGGGCTCCTAGAAGTTGCTTGGGTGAGGATTGGGAGAATCCCTCCTAATAAACATTGTGATAAGACTGTGGCTTATGTGGGGCGACTTGTGGACATAACCCTGGAAGTTGATATGTCTACTTTGAATCACCCATCTTCTATGAGAGCTAAAATTGGATGTCGATCAGTGAAACAACTCCCTAACACAGCTGAAGGAATGTTGGGGGTGTTTCTATAGGTTCACTTTTGAGGTGGAAGAAATCCTGGTGGTTAATGCTGTTGACGAAGAGGCTGTGCGCGTTGATGCCAAAGACAACCCCCCTAAGCCTGATCAAACTCCTAAGCGCAAGCAAGCTGATCAGGGGCTGGATGAAGAGCAATATAATTTGAAAAGTGGGGAGAAAGGGGAATCATCTGCTCGTGGGGGCAAGACCTGTCTTCTGTCACCACAGGAGCAAGAGATATCCATGTCTTCTGACAGTGAGGTGGACTCCTCTCTTCTCATTGAAACAATGGCTAAAGAGCACAAGCTGGCAGAAAACCATATGACCCAGGATACCTCTAAATGGTTGACAACTCTGAATCATGTTGAAACCAGTGCTCCGAGGGGGAAAGGAAATATGAACCAGGAAATGAAGTACAAAATTCAACCGTTATTCATCGATCATTGTCTTATGCTGCTGTGGTTTCTAATCCTACTCAGATTGTGGAGGTGGAGGGAGACATTGATGCAGGCTTCAAGAACAATAGTGATTATATGGTACAACTCCCACCTTCTGAATGCAGTGATGAGATTATTCTCACTCCTCCCCTAGCTCCTGAAGCAGCTCTTAAATTCAGCAAGCGTAATGTGCAGAGGATGCAGGAGAATATTGAAGCAAAAGCTATTAATCTTGCCCAGAAAAAAGACTTGGGAGGTAAACATTCAACTTGTACTAATGCTTTTGATGTTCTTTCCAATTCTGAACTTTTACATAGATCTTCTTGCATGGGTGTGAACATACCTGATAATGATTTCTCTTGTGTGGATGTACTTAGAGAATTGGAGAGGGTTAGAGAAAATTTAGCTGATAAAAACAAGGTGGATGAGAATAACAAACCCACTGATGATAATGGGGATGACATTTTGGTTACTAATGGGTTGGGTAAATCTATCCTTGTTAATCTTACCTGGCTGGACCAGGAAGAGGTACTACATGAACAGATTTCTTCGGGTAAAAACAAAAAGAAAACTAAAAAGAAATCTGTGGTTAAGCTGCCTAGACCTGTGACTAGGAGCCAAAGGAGACAAACCTCTACTGATGGGGTGTTCTGTAGCCCTACAAAGCCTCCTAGCAGGGCTACAAGAGCTCATTTCCATAAGGCTCGTTCCAAATGAGAGGCCTCATTTGGAACTGTAGAGGGGCAGGCAAGAAAGGGATGGCCACCTGCCTCTCTGACCTGATTAGTGACCATTCCTTAGACTTTGTTGGGCTGCATGAGACTATGAAAACACAGTTTTCCCCTAAATGCATTAGGAGGATTGATCCTTTTGGTCTGTTCCATTGGGAATAGATCCCATCTCCTGGGAAATCTGGTGGTATTCTGAGTGGTGTGAGACATGATACTTTTGATGTTATCTCCTTCAATAAAGGCAAATATATATTGCAAATGGTGGTGCGTGACAATAAGATTAAGAAGGACTGGGGCCTCCTGGTAGTGTATGGATCTGCTCATGAGGAGTTTAAAGAGGAATTTTTAGTGGAACTTGCTGCAATGTGCAGCAATATGAGTGTCCCCTACATTGTGGGAGGTGATTTAATATTCTGCATAGCTGCCATGAGAAAAATAAGAAAATGAATAGTAGTAGATCTACTGATCATTTTAATTCCATCATCAATGCCCTGGCCCATAGAGAGATTTATACCAGTGGGGGTAAATATACATGGACTAACAATCAGGCGCACCCTACTCTGGAGAAACTGGACCGGATCTTGATGTCTGAAGACTGGGAAAATTTCTTCCCTATGGTTTCTGTTAGGAAATTAGTTCGAGAACTCTCTGACCATAACCCACTGCTGCTTTCTAGTGGGGAGGAAAGTAGAGAAGCTCCTAAACCTCGTGAGTTTTGTTTTAATCTTGCCTGCATAAAAGATGAGAACTTCTTGCCTATTGTTAGTAGGAACTGGGCTAGAAGGGTTCGGTCTTCTGACCCTATTGATATATTGAATATCAAACTAAAAAGATTTAAAACCTACTTCAAGGGTTGGGGATCGGATAAATATGGCCACGACAAAAAAAGAAAAGAAGAGCTCAGGATTGAGTTGGCTATTCTAGAAGATCTTGAAGAAAGTGGTCCCTTGTCCCCTGAGCTATACAGCATCAAGATTGATGTTAGTACTGAGCTTCATGAGGAGATATATTGGCTCCAACAGTCTCATGAACACTGACTCTTGAAAGGGGACCTGAACACGGACTATTATCATAAAATTGCAAATGGCTGTAAGAGGAAGAACACAATTCACTCCCTTAAAGCTGGGGATGTGGAGATCGAGGGCGCCGACAATCTGATTGCTCATGCCACAGAGTATTACAAAAGTATGTTCGGACCTGAGTCCGGTAATCTGTTCCATCTTGACCCTGACACATGGTCTGATGAGGAAAAGCTCAATGCTAATGATAATGCAGATTTGTGCCCTGATTTCACGGAGGAAGAGGTCAAGGAGGGATTGTTCTCTATGGCACATAATAGAGCCCCTGACCCTGACAATATTCCTGTTGAATTCTATCATGTGTGCTAGGATATTGTTAAAAAATGATCTTATGAGGTTGTTTGTGAGCTTTCATAATGGGACTTTGGATGTGCAACGTCTTAACTATGGGGTGATCACGCTTTTGCCCAAATCTACGGGCGCGGATAAAATCCAGCAATTTAGACCTATATGTCTCCTGAGATATCCATACAAGCTTATTACTAAAGTTTTGGATCGGCGAGGGGAGAGATATGCTGATAAGCTCATTAGCACGACCCAAAACACTTTTATTAAGGGGAGAAGCATTATGGATGGGGTGTTGTCGCTGCATGAAATTTTGAATTATACCCATGTGAAAAAGAGAATGGGGGTTGTCCTGAAGCTCGACTTTGAGAAAGCGTATGATAAGGTGAACTGGGACTTCCTATTGGAATGTCACAAGCTTCGAGGTTTTAGTGACACGTGGTGCGACTGGATTAAACAGATCTTACACAATGGTACAGTAAGTATCAAACTTAATAACCAGGTTGGTCCTTATTTCTAGAGTGCTAAGGGTGTTCGTCAAGGGGATCCCCACTCCCCTTTCCTGTTTAATCTAGCTGCTGATTGTCTTGCGAAGATGATCACCAATGCCCAAAAAATAACTTGCTGGTGGGTTTGGCTTCAGATCTTATCTCTAATGGAGTTGAGGTGCTCCAGTATGCAGACAATACTATTGTCTATTTGGAACTCGATGTTGATAAGGCAGTAAACCTGAAGTTGCTGCTATACATCTTCGAGCTAATGTCTCGACTTAAAGTTAACTATCAAAAAAGTGAGATTTTCACCGTGGGGGTGATGAGAGCATGGTGAAATACTATGCTGAGTTGTTTAACTGTGATGTGGATAGCTTTCCCATCAAATACCTCGATATGCCTATTAGCTACTCCACCCTTAGAGATTCTGATTGGGAGTTCATAGTGGCTAAGTACCTTAAAAAATTTGAGGCATGCATCGGTAATGCTGCATCCATGGGGGGCAGACTAACTTTGTTGGACTCAGTTGTCACCCAAATATCCTTATATCATATGTCTATGTGGCTTATGAGCAAGACTTTCATTGAAAAACTTGATAAACATAGAAGGAAATTCTTTTGGCAAGGTTGTAACAAGAAAAGGAGGTACCATTTGGTCAAATGGGGCAGAATCTGTAGATCTCGAGATAAAGGTGGCCTGGGAGTTAAAGATCTTCAGAAACAAAACATTAGTTTGATGGTCAAATGGTGGTGGAAACTTGAGACCCAAAATGGCCTTTGGCAAAAAATCGTTCGTGCCCGATATTTGAAAAATAGAACTGTGGCTACGGTTGAACCTGGGTTCAATGATTCTCCGTGCTGGAAAGCCCTACTTAAAGTTAAGACCCTGTATATGGCTGGTAGGAAAATTAAAACTAAATCAGGGGATCTAACTAGAGTGTGGAAATACTCCATTAATGGGTCTAGGCCGTTCCAGGACTGTTATCCTCTACTGTTTGACATATGCACTGATCAGGACTGCACTGTTGCAAAAATCAAAACTATGAATCCCAACACCTTCTTTAGGAGAAGGCTTACCCCTGATCTTCAGAGGCAATAGGGGGATATGAGGAAATATATAGACAGTATACAGCTGGGAATAGGGGGGACCAAGTGTACTGGGGGCTCAATGGGAATGGTAGATTTTCTACTAAATCTATATACATATGGCTAGAAAACCCTCTTAGTGGCTGCCACTATAAATGGGTTTGGAAGGCCAAGATCCCCCTCAAAATCAAAATTTTCCTGTGGCAGCTATCTCAGGATGCTATTTTGACTAGGCAAGTTATGAAGGAGAGGAGATGGCCTGGGGATCCCAAATGTTCCTTTTGTGATAATATTGAATCATCTCGGCACTTGTTCTTCACATGTACTATGGCTAAAGTGGTATGGCGTTGTGTTGGGATGGCTCTGGGGACTGACCTTTGTCTGAATAGTTACTGGCAATATTTCTCTTGGTGCCACACTTTCTTTCCCTCTGGAAAGAAATACTATACAGTTGGCCTCGCGGCTGTTTGCTGGGCTATCTGGCTGGCTCGAAATCAAGCCACTTTTGAGGAAAAATAGATTAAGATACCATTTGAGATTGTATTTTCCATGTGATCCTTTTTGCTATATTGGGCAGGTCTTCAGCAAGGTGATAGAGTCAAGGAGCTGCGCAGCGGAGCGGCGATGGTCGGGTCAAGCACCATGAGCATGATGAAGATGTGCGAGGCGGTGAGGAGACCGATCGAGGGAGAATGATCTCGCGAATTCGCCTGCATTTAGAGTTGCCGCTGATGTTTCGAGCTGCTGTTCATTTCCTATTTGGCTCCTGTGTTGAGCTTTTGGCTGTAATAGATTGTAGTACTTCAGGTTGTTGTTGAACTATGGTGTTGTCAGGTTTTCGCCCCATGGCATTCGTTTCGATGTCGGGCGAACGCAGTGGGTTTCCTGGCAGTGCCCGAACTCGCTGCACCTCTTTCCCTTTTCCCCTGTTTGTTTCTCAGAACTATGTATTTCCGTTCATTTGCAATGGAAAGGGGTCATGCCCGGTTCGAAGAAAAAATTAAGGTGGAAACTTTAATACACATCTGGGTGGATTGGTTGGGGCACCTGGAGAATCCAGTGTTTGTCCATTTGGGAAATACCGGAGTACCCGTGTGATTTTTCCTCAGTTCGCCACCTAGGCTCAAAGGAATCATATGATATTTCATGCCTAGAAACTTCCGTGTGCAGCCACAAGACATTATGGGCTCTGGCATAGTTGAGTAAGTTGTATGAGCTCTCAAAGAGGTGGACTAGCAGATGTAGGGGAAAGTAGGTGTACCGATCTGCCCGAAGTAGAGAGTTAATGCTTCAGAAAGACTATGTCTCAATCTTCTGATCATGGATGCGGTCGAGTCTTGTGGGGAAAAGTGCGCAACCTCTGCAAAGTGTATAAACTAATCATGGTTATCTGTGTCCCCGTTATGGACATCTTGAGTATTTGGAATTGAATATTATTGTTGATCTCATCACTCATAAATTAATTGAATTGGGTTTATTGATGATACTTGTTAAATTGGGATTTGAGTTGGAGGAACCTTCTCAAATATTGGTACAACTTGGGAGTAGTAAATCAATTTATTCCTTTGTTGTAGGGAAAAACTAGCTTTATGCAAAATCATAAACTTAGAGCCTCCACCAGCCAAATATTGCATGTAGATATAGTTCTTGCATTCATTGCTTTACAGTTTAACTCTGCCAGCATATTCAATGTGTTGACCTACACGACTGCAAAGTCTCATGTTGCAGACTACTCAGACGATGAATAAGGTGCGATAGGTTGTTGTCGTGCACTCAGCTATGACGTTGGAGTTGATGGACTCATTTACCTTCGAAGCTTCCGCGGTTATTTCGTTATATGGCCTTCAGCCGTATTATTTTTGTGTAATCATACTCTTTGTGAGGACTCAATGTAATAAGTGTGTGATTGAACTCTGTTATAATTCCTCGAGTACTGTGTGTGTCAGCACTACCGATCCAGGGATGACACTTAAGCACAGAGACTTCGGTCCATTGGGATCATGGTTGCTAAAACGATGAAGCGATGTCGGATCATGAAGACCGTACGGTTGCAACCAAGTAGAGAGGTCGTGCTTTCGGTCTTCGGTTCGAGGGATCGTTTGAGGGTGGTTCGTGGTATCGTCGTCAATGTTAGAGGGACTTTGAGCACGACCTACAACGACTCTTCTTCTTCTGCTGCACTCCGGAGTTGGTAATGATCGTTGATCCCAACCTGTTATGCAGCTTCATATTGTTATTGGTGATCGTAGGTGCATTTTTTTACTACCTTTCCCAACAGTGGCATGAGAGGTGGTTCATGAGTAGATGTAGGTTGTGATCTAGATCACATATGATATGTGAGGGTTGATGTTCTTGCTATGCTTCCCACGAGTGTTGCTTCGGTTCAGTTTATCGGCAAAATGATGTAGTTTTGCCACAAGGTTCTGACAACCGTTCAACTCTGGTTGTCGATGATCTGCTAATAGTTCCTTGGGCTACATCATAGTCGAGAATAGTGAACCGTCGCGTACACATGAGGGTGCCGAAGATGGATGATCTTCTAGGGGGTTACGCGTATTGAAAAGTTTAGTGTGGGAGACGAGACTTTTAATTAAGTCTCTCTTTCGCACACCCCAAAACTTAATCTAGCATCAAGAATATCGCCCTGTTGTGTTTGCATAGGTAGCTAGTCTTAATTGCTAAAGCTGGCTAACCACGTAACTAAAATTTTGCTAAAACCGATTAGAGGACGTTTAACTTGGTTTTGCAGGGTTTGCATATGATGTGGTATAGCCTTCGTCATGATAATGAGTTTATGTATGAGATGGTTATATGTTGTAATGTTAAGTGGCATGCGCGTCACGGCATGATGGCTGGAGCCACGGGATTGCCACCTTAATGTAAATATGGTAGAGATAGGTTACACGTGATGGTTGCAAAACGTACACGGAGGACCCCGACGAGGAGAAGGTGTACCAGGTGTGGGACAAGGAGCTATAATTTCGTGCCACGATAGAATTTCAGATTTTGGTGCCATGGCAACATTTTCTGAGATTGGCGCCACGACAATGTTTTTGAAATGGTTGCCTCGGTAACAAAATATCGGCCATCATGTCGCTTCAAATGGAGATTGAAGATGATCATGGAGGACTCCCGGCGCCTAGGGATATATCATATCACGCTATTATGAATTGCCTGAGATGTTTATCCCTTTGTTGTCTGCACCCTTTGATTGCGCTGTAGTCAATTATTAGGGTGATCTCTCACAGTAAATATCAGGCTAATAGGTGCTCTTCCCAGTGTTGCAACCATCTAACACGTAGCATTTCGGAGTGCGACATGTGCACATGAGCATAGATGGATCATGAGATGTAAGGCAGGATGGTCACACCATGCATGTAGATAACACTTGGTTGTCTTGAAGTTCTGGTAGAATAGTTCCAAGCTCGGTGCACAAAGCATCGAAAGATAAACAAGAGTCATATGGAGATATGATCGGCAAAAGATTTCCCACTGGTCAAAAATCTCGTCATCAGTGGTGCACACATCAACGGCTGAGAACTAGACTTGGATCTTGAATCACTCACAATTAATTATGAGAGATATTAATTTGATTTGAAGTGCACTTTATATTAAAACTTCTTTAAACAATAAGTGCTATAAATTAATTATGAATTATGTTTAAAATTATTTATGTGTTTGTCATTATAGATGGCTCACAGTATGTCCAACTTAGCCCCTATGCTTGAGAAAGAAAAGTTGGCTACAAATGGTGGAAACTATGCGGATTGAATCCGAAACCTGAGATTTGTTCTCAGGAGTGCTAAAAAGGAGTACATGTTGGATCATCCCCTAGGTGAAGCTCATTCAAAAGATGCTGCACCAAAAGAAGTTTTATGCTTATGCAACTCGTAGTGATGACTATGAGTCAGTCCAGTGCCTCATGTTAACTTGTATGGATCCTGAACTACAGAAGCGTTTTGAACGAACCACCACTCAATTTATAATTGGGTCACTAGAAGTTCTGTACAAGAAACAGACAAGGACCGAACGGTGTGAATTAACCAAGGCCATGATAGAATGCAAGATGAAAGAGGGTTCCTCAATGAGTGAGCATATAGTGAAGCTTACTAGCTATATTGATAGGCTTGCTTCACTGGAATTTGGAATTCCGCCAACACTCGGTACAGATACTGGGCTTGCTTCACTCCCCCCATCTTACGATGGTTTCATCATGAATTACATCATGAACGGGATGGAGAAAAGTGCAAATAAGTTTTTTGCTATGCTCAAAACTGCGGAAGCTAGGATGCAGAAGAACAAAGAAGCATCGATGGTCAACAAGACTACCAGTTTCAAGAATGAGGGAAAGTCCAAAAAGAAATCTACTGGTGCCGGTAAGATTGTTTCCCAGAAGAAGAAAAAGGGCGGAGCCAAGAAAGAGACTGAATGTTTCTACTGCAAACAAAAGGGTCACTGGAGCAAAACAGCAAGAAGTACTTAGCAGATAAGAAGAACGGTTCTTCAGACAAAAGTATAAAAGTTATACGATATTAATGTTGTTTTACTTGTTTCTGTATGTCATAAGTATTTGATACTAATTGATTGCTTTTAATTTGCAATCTGATATAGGAACTACAGAAACTCACAAGTTGAGAAGAAATAAAGACAAGATGATAGTCAAGGATGGTGATGGGATCGCTACTCAAGACTGATGGATTCTATCTTCAAGATTTATCTTAGGATTGAATAATAGTTATTACATTCCAGGGTTGTATAAGACATTATGTTTTGGATTATGCAACGAGCATTCTTATAAAGATTTGAAAATAGTTGTTGAAATAATTATAAGAATATGTTTTCATTTACCACAAGTTTCGATGGTTTATTCATGAAATCTTGATTTAAAGTATTACAACATTTATGCTAAACGTCTTAAGAAGACTTATAAGGTCCACATGAATATCTCTGCTTGGATACATGATACGCCCATTTTGCATCATGTTTTCCTACTGTTATTTATATTGTTTTTCTGCATAATAATGCTTTTTGGAGTAATTCTAATGCCTTTTCTCTCATAATATGCAAGGTTCACACAAAGAGGGAGAATACCAGCAGCTGGAATTCTGGACCTGAAAAGGCTATGTTAGGCCACCTATTCTACACAACTCCAAATGAGCTGAAACTTCATGTGGATTTTTATGGAATAAATAAGAATTATTAGAGCAAATAACCACCAGATGGGGCCCAACAAGTGGTCACAACCCACCTGGGTGCGCCAGGGAGCCCGGGCGCGCCCTGGTGGGTTGTGCCCTCCTCGGCCCACCTCTGGTGCCTATCTTCTGGTATATAAATCATTTTGACCTAGAAAAAATAAGAGAGAACTTTTGGGACAAAGCGCCGCCATCTCGAGGCGGAACTTGGGCAGGAGAATTTTTGCCCTCTAGTAGAGCGATTCCGCCGGGGAAACTTCCCTCCCGGAGGGGGAAATCATCGTCATCATCATCACCAACAACTCTACCATCTTGGGGAGGGCAATATCCATCAACATCTTCAACAACACCATCTTCTCTCAAACCCTAGTTCATCTCTTGTGTTCAATCTTTGTACCGGAACATTAGATTGGTGCTTGTGGGTGACTAGTAGTGTTGGTTACATCTTGTAGTTGATTACTATATGGTATTTTGGTGGAAGATTATATGTTTAGACCCACTATGCTATTTAATACCCCTCTAATCTTGAGCATGACTATCATTTGTGAGTAGTTACTTTTGTTCTTGCGGTAACGGGAGAAATCTTGTTGCAAGTAATCTCGTGAACTTGATATGTGTTCGATATTTTGATGGTATGTATGTTGTGATTCCCTTAGTGCTGCCATGTGAACGTCAACTACATGGATATTCACCTTATTAGGGCCTAAGGTAATGCATTGTGGAGTGGTTATTAGATGATGGGTTGTGAGAGTGATACAAGCTTAAACCTAGTTTATGCGCTATTCCGTAAGGGGCGGATTTGGATCCAAAAGTTTAATGCTATGGTTATATTTATTCTTATTATTTTCTCGTAGTTGCGGATGCTTGCGAGGGGGTTAATCATAAGTAGGAGGTTTGTTCAAGTAAGAACAACACCTAAATACCGGTCCACCCACATATCAAATGATCAAAGTAGCGAACACAAATCAAACCAACAAGATGAAAGTGACTAGATGAAATCACCCTCAAGAGAACTTTGCTTATCATAAGAGACTGTTTTGGCCTGTCCTTTGCCTCAAAAGGATTGGGCTACCTTGCTGCACTTTTGTTACCGTTAGCATTACTTGCTCGTTACAAATTACCTTGCTATCAAACTACTCGTTACTTATAATTTCAGTGCTTGCAGAGAATACCTTGCTGAAAACCACTTTTCATTTCCTTCTGCTCCTCGTTGGGTTCGACACTCTTAATTATCGAAAGGACTACGATCGATCCCCTATACTTGTGGGCCATCAATACGTCAGGAATAATCGTCATATAGATGAAGTATTCGATCATCATGAACGATAAAATACATAATGATGTATAAAATCGATAGACAGAAACAGAGTATAGTGGATAATTTCACTTCATTAAAATAAGTAAAAATGTTTTACTCAGATTGAAATATTTGAATAGGTCAACATAATTTCAGAATTTATTTGAAGAGTTGAAATATTTTAATGAAGATTAAGGATCATTATGACAATTAATATTATGATTCTTCATTTGAAGAAAATAGATCTAAACTCATAAGTTTAGTGATGTCTACTATGCAACCTTCCTCTCGTAGACTCGTGTTGGGCCTCCAAGCGTAGAGTTTTGTAGGATAGTAGCAAATTTCCCTCAAATGAATGACCTAAGGTTTATCAATCCGTAGGATGCATAGGATGAAGATGGTCTCTCTCAAACAACCCTGCAACCAAATAACGAAGAGTCTCTTGTGTCCCCAACACACCAAATACAATGGTAAATTGTATAGGTGCACTAGTTTGGCGAAGAGATGGTGATACAAGCGTAATATGGACAGTAGAAATAGGTTTTTGTAATATGAAATTATGAAAACTGCAAGGTAGCAATTAACAAAAGTGAGTGAAAACGGTATTGCAATGCTTGGAAACAAGGCCTAGGCTTCATACTTTCACTAGTACAAGTTCTCTCAACAATGATAACATAATTAGATCACATAACAATCCCTCAACGTGAAACAAAAGTCACTTCAAAGTTCCTGTCGTGGAGAACATAAGATGAAATTGCTTGTAGGGTACGAAACCACCTCAAAGTTATTCTTTTCGATCAATGCATCGAGCTATTCCTATAAGTGTCGCAAATAGCCCTAGAGTTCGTAGTAAAATAACACCATATGACTAATGTCTACTACGCAACCTTCTTCTTGTAGACTCGTGTTAGGCCTCCAAGCGCAAAGTTTTGTAGGCAGTAGCAAATTTCCCTCAAGTGGATGACCTAAGGTTTATCAATCCGTGGGAGGCATAGGATGAAGTTGGTCTCTCTCAAACAACCCTGCAACCAAATAACAAGGAGTCTCTTGTGTCCCCAACACACCCAATACAATGGTAATTGTATAGGTGCACTAGTTTGGCGAAGAGATGGTGATACAAAAGTAATATGGATGGTAGATATAGGTTTTTGTAATCTGAAAATATAAAAACAGCAAGGTAGAAAATAGTAAAAGTGAGCAAAAACGGTACTGCAATGCTTGGAAACAAGGCCTAGGGTTCATACTTTCACTAGTGCAAGTTCTCTGAACAATGATACCATAATTAGATCTTATAACAATCCCTCAATGTGCGACAAAAGTCACTCCAAAGTTCCTATCACGGAGACCATAAGATGAAATTGCTTGTAGGGTACGAAACCACCTCAAAGTTATTCTTTCCGATCAATCCATTGAGCTATTCCTATAAGTGTCACAAACATCCCTAGAGTTCGTAGTAAAATAACACCATATGACACACATCAATCAACCCTAATGTCATCTAGATACTCCAATGTCACCACAAGTATCCGTGGGTCAATTATATGATATGCATCAAACAACTTCAGATTCATAATATTCAATCCAACACAAGGAACTTCAAAGAGTGCCCCAAGATTTCTACCGATGAAACAAAGACGAAAACGTGCATCAAACCCTATGCATAGATTACCCCAATGTCACCTCAGAAATCCGCGAGTTGAGTGCTAAAACATACATTAGGTGAATCAATAGAACACCCCATTGTCACCACGGGTATCCCATGCAAGACATACATCAAGTGTTCTCAAATCCATAATAGTATTCAATCTGATAATAGTGAAACGTCAAAGGTAAAACTCAATTCATCACAAGAAGGTAGAGGGGGAGAAACACCATATGATCCAACTATAGTAACAAAGCTGGAGGTACATCAAGATCGTGCCAAATCAAGAACACGACAGAGAGAGAGGGAGATCAAACACATATCTACTGGTACATACCCTCAGCCCCTAGGGTGAACTACTCCCTCCTCGTCATGGAGACCGCTGGGATGATGAAGATGGCCACCGGTGATGGTTTCCCCCTCTGACAGGGTGCCGGAACGGGCTCCCGACTGGTTTTTCGTGGCTACAGAGGCTTGCGGCGGCGGAACTCCCAATCTAGGTTTATTTCTAAGGTTTCTTGGGATTTATAGGAGGTGTTGGTGTCGAGAAAAAGTCAAGGGTGCCCACGAGGTGATGAGAAGGCAGGTGGGCGTGCCCTATGGGGGGGCACCCTTGTGGTTGCTTGGGGACTCCTCTCCAATATCTTTTCGTTCCAGTTTTTTTATATTTTTCGAAAATTTTCTCCGTAAATTTTCAGCTTGTTCCGAGAACTTTTATTTCTGCACAAAAAAGGATACCACGGTAGTTCTGCTGAAACAACATCAGTCCGGGTTAGTTCTAATCAAATCATACAAAAATCATATAAAATTATTGGAAATATGGCATGAATACTTCATAAATTATAGATAAGTTGGAGACATATCAACATCCCCAACCTTAATTCCTTCTCATCCTCGAGTAGGTAAATGATAAAAGAAATAATTTATGAAGTGTGAATGCTAGCAAGTGCACAAGTTTGATCAATGATAATTTCGATCACTTTTTCTAGCATCATTATATATCATAACAGTAGCTCATATCATAAAGCTTCTCATGATCAAGTAACAAGCTATTCATATGTTAAAGCATAGACCATAAACTTTCTTGAAAACTAAAAAACTATGTTCTCAGTCATCAAACGATTGCAATTCATCTTATTTTGAGGAAGGGTCTATGTAAGAGCTTTGATTTAGCAAATCCCACATACTCAACTATCATATAGTCTTCCATGATTGCTACCACTCAAAGCATATTTTTAGAACAAATATCATCCATTGAACACAGAGAAAGATACGGGCTTAACGTTTCGCCTCCCAACTTATTTATCATACAGATAATTGTCAACAATAATAATTCATGATCAAATATATTTGAATGGCCATATATGCTTAGATCTTTCCCCATCACATGATGCTTGCCAACTAAAGAGTAGGTTGGAATCAGAAGGAATACTACTAACTCTTGCATAAAAGTAAAAGATAGGCCCTTCACAGAGGGAAGCAGGGATTTGCAGAGGTGCTAGAGCTAGAAGCTTTTAAAACAAAGATAAAAATAATTTTGAGAGGTATGCTTTCATTGTCAACATAACAACCAAGAGTTCTCACTATCTTCCATGCTAGACACATTATAGGCAGTTCCCAAATAGAATGGTAAATTTTTTACTCCCCCACCGTCAACAAGCATATTGCATGGCTGGTGCAAAACAACGGGTACCGTCCAACTATCAACAATCTCGGGGGATTTTTGTTTGCAATTATATTTGATTTGATTTGAGCATCGAACTGGGTATCCCGATTACCAGCCATTTTCTCATGAACGATGAGCGGAGTGCACTCATCGTGAGAATAACCCACCTAGCATGGAAGATACTAACAGCCCCTAGTCGCTACATGAGCGATTCTGGCATACAAAACAGATTATTATTTGAAGTTTTAGAGTTTGGCACATGCAAATTTACTTGGAACGGCAGGTAAATACCGCATATAGGTAGATATGGTGGACACTCATGGAAGAAACTTGGTTAAAGGGTTTTTGGATGCACAAGTAGTATCTCTACTTAGTACAGAAATTTTGGCTAGCAAAAGATTCTAAAAAGAAAGCACCACATGTTGGAGGATCCATAACAATATAACTTCTATACAAATATACCCAAACATAACTCATTAGTTGTCTTCCTTGTCCAACTTCAACTAATTTGATCAAGTTCGCAAATAATTAATGGGGCTCACAATCATAGAAGATGTCCAATATAGTAAATTTATATGTGAAATCTCTCTTCCTTCAATATTCTTTCATGAGTTGTTCAAGTGACCAATACTATGTTTGCTAAATTTGAATAAATTTACCACCTCTACTTCTTATATGTGAAGTCATTACTCCCCATGGTATAAGCATATGAAACATATATAAATTAAGATTTATGATGTTTAACTCATTCAACCATTTACTCATGGGATATAAGTGAAGCACGAGAGTAAAGGACAAACTACTCCAAAAAGATATAAGTGAAGATCAATGAGTAGTCAAATAATTATTTAGCTATGTGAGGACTCTCTCTTATTTATGTATTTCAGATCTCAATATTTTATTCAAAAATCAATCAAATCCTAATAAAATAAAATGATGCTCCAAGAAAAACACATATCATGTGGTGAATAAAAATATAGCTCCAAGTAAAGTTACCGATGAACGAAGACGAAAGAGGGGATGCCATCCGTGGCATCCCCAAGCTAAGGCTCTTGGTTGTCCTTGAATATTACCTTGGGGTGCCTTGGGCATCCTCAAGCTTAGGCTCTTTCCACTCCTTGTTCTGTAGTCCATAGAAACTTCACCCAAAACTTGAAAACTATACAACACAAAACTCAACAAAAAAATCTTATGAGCTCCGTTAGTATCAGAAAATAAATCACTACTCAGGTAATGTTGTGAACTCATTATAAATTAATATTGGTGTTATATTTACTGCATTTCAACTTCCTCATGGTTCATACCCTCCGATACTACTCATAGATTCATCAAAATAAGCAAACAACACAATGAAAATAGAATCTGTCAAAAACGGAACAGTCTGTAGTAATTTGGAAACTTCGTATACTTATGTAACTCCAAAAATTCTGAAAAATTAGGACAACCAGGGCATTTTTTTATATAAATCTTGTGTAAAAAATTCAGATCAAAAGCACACTCCACTGAATTTTCAAAATTCCTAGACTGAGAGCAAAAGATTCTGTTTTCGCCCAGTATCAAGTCAACTATCATCCACACTATCTCAAAGGCTTTACTTGGCACTTTATTGAAACAAAAACTATAAAACATGATTAGTATAGTAGCTAAATCATGTGAACACACAAAAACAGTAGGTATAAACATTGGGTTGTCTCCCAACAAGCGCTTTTCTTTAATGCCTTTTTAGCTAGGCATGATGATTTCAATGATGCTCGTATAAAAGATAAGAATTGAAACATAAAAAGAGCATCATGAAGCATATGACTAGCACATTTAAGTCTTACCCAATTCCTATGTATAGGGATTTTGTGAGCAAACAACTTATGGGAACAAGAATCAACTACCATAGGAAGGCAAAACGAGCATAACATCAAGATTTTCAACACATAGAGAGGAAACTTGATATTATTTCAATTCCTACAAGCATATTGTCCTCCCTCGTAATAATTTTCAGTAGCATCATGAATGAATCCAACAATATAACCATCACATAAAGCATTCTTTTCATGATTCATAAGCATAGAAATTTTACTACTCTCCACATAAGCAAATTTATTCTCATGAACAGTAGTGGGTGTAAATTCAACAAAATAACTATCATGTGAGCCATAATCCAATTGAAAATTAAAATCAGGATGACAAGTTTCATGGTTATCATTATTCTTTATAGCATACATGTCATCTCAATAATCCTCACAGATAGCAAATTTGTTCTCATAATCAATTGGAACCTCTTCCAAAATAGTGGATTCATCACTAAATAAAGTTATGACCTCTCCAAATCCACTTTCATCAATATAATCATCATAATAAATTTGCTCATCAAAGCTTGGGGGACAAAAAATATCATCTTCATCAAACATAGCATCCGCAAGCTTGTGGCTTTGCATAACATTAGCATCATGGATATTCAAGGAATTCATACTAACAACATTGCAATAATGCTCATCATTCAAAAATTTAGTGCCAAACATTTTATAGACCTCTTCTTCTAACACTTGAGCACAATTTTCCTTTCCATCATTTTCACGAAAGACATTAAAAAGATGAAGCATATGAGGCAACCTAAATTCCATATTTTTTGTACTTTTGTTTTATAGACTAAACTAGTGATAAAAAAACTAAAATGACAATTGCAAGAACTAAAGATATACATTCAAGTACTAACCTCCTAGACAACGGCGCCAGAAAAGAGCTGTATTAACGGGATCTGAGTGCCGCTTACCTAGCCTCTCCGGTAATGGAGCCAGAAAAGAGCTTGATGTCTACTACGCAACCTTCTTCTTGTAGACTCGTGTTGGGCGTCCAAGCACATAGTTTTGTAGGACAGTAGCAAGTTTCCCTCAAGTGGATGACCTAAGGTTTATCAATCCATGGCAGACGTAGGATGAAGGTGGTCTATCTCAATCAACCCTGCAACCAAATAAGAAAGAGTCTCTTGTGTCCCCAACACACCCAATACAATGGTAAAATGTATAGGTGCACTAGTTCAGCAAAGAGATGGTGACACAAGCATAATATGGATAGTAGATATATATTTTTGTAATCTAAAAAATATAAAAACAACAAGGTACAAAATAGTAAAAGTGAGCAAAACCGATATTGCAATGCTTGGAAACAAGGCCTAGGGTTCATCTTTCACTAGTGCAAGTTCTCTCAATAATGATAACATAATTAGATCATATAATAATCCGTCAATGTACGACAAAAGTCACTCCAAAGTTCCTATTGTGGAGAGCATAAGATGAAATTTCTTGTAAGGTATGAAACCACCTCAAAGTTATTCTTTCCGATCAATCCATTGAGCTATTCCTATAAGTGTCACAAACATCCCTAGAGTTCGTACTAAAATAACACCATATGACACACATCAATCAACCCTAATGTCACCTAGATACTCCAATGTCACCACAAGTATCTGTGGGTCAATTATACGATATGCATCAAACAACTTCAGATTCATAATATTCAATCTAACATAAGGAACTTCAAAGAGTGCCCCAAGATTTCTACCAGAGAAACAAAGACGAAAACATGCATCAACCCCTATGCATAGATTGACCCAATGTCACCTCGGGAATCCGCGAGTTGAGTGGCACATCAAGTGAATCAATAGAACACCCCAATGTCACCACGGGTATCCCACACAAGACATACATCAAGTGTTCTCAAATTCATAATAGTATTCAATCCGATAATAGTGAAACTTCAATGGTAAAAATCAATTCATCACAAGAAGGTAGAGGGGGAGAAACACCATATGATCCAACTATAGTAACAAAGCTCGAGGTACATTAAGATCATGCCAAGTCAAGAACATGAGAGAGTGAAAGAGAGATCAAACACATAGCTACTGGTACATGCCCTCAGCCCCAAGGGTGAACTACTCCCTCCTCATTATGGAGACTGCCGGGATGATGAAGATGGCCACCTGTGATGGTTTCCCCCTCCGAGAGGGTGCCGGAACAGGCTCCCGGTTGTTTTTTCGTGGCTATAGAGGCTTACGGTGGCATAATTCCCGATCTAGGTTTGTTTATGAGGTTTTTGCGATTTATAGGAGGTGTTGGCGTTGGGGACAAGTCAAGGGGTCCCACGAGGTGATGACAAGGCAGGGGCATGCCCCCACCCTTGTGGTTGCCTCTGGACTCCTCTCCAATACCTTTTCGTTCCAGTATTTTTTATATTTTCCGAAAATATTCTCCGTAAATTTTCAGCTTGCTCCGAGAACTTTTGTTTCTACACAAAAAATGACACCACAGTAGTTCTACTGAAAACATCGTCAGTCCAGGTTAATTCTATTCAAATCATACCAAAATCATATAAAATTATTGTAAACATGGCATGAATACTTCATAAATTATAGATACGTTGGAGACATATCAATGACACACATCAATCAACCCTAATTTCACCTAGATACTCCAATGTCACCACAAGTATCCGTGGGTCAATTATATGATATGCATCAAACAACTTCAGATTCATAAAATTTAATCCAACACAAAGAACTTCAAAGAGTGGCCCAAGATTTCTACCGGAGAAACAAGGATGAAAACTACATCAACCCCTATTCATAGATTACCCCAATGTCACCTCAGGAATCCACAACTTGAGTGTCGAAACATACATCAAGTGAATCAACAGAAGACCCCATTGTCACCACGGGTATCTGATACGTCCCCCTCGTATCTACTTTTCCAAACACTTTTGCCCTTGTTTTGGACTCTAACTTGCATGATTTGAATGGAACTAACCCGGACTGACGCTGTTTTCAGCAAAACTGCCATGGTGTTATTTATGTGCAAAAATAAAAGTTCTCGGAATGACCTGAAAATTCATGGAGATTATTTTTGGAATTTATAAAAAATACTGGCGAAAGAGTCAAGACTAGGGGGCCCACACCCTGTCCACGAGGGTGGGGGCGCGCCTACCCCCCTGGGCGCTCCCCTGCCTCGTGGACCCCTTGATGCTCCACCGACCTCAAGTCCAACTCCATATATTCATGTTCACGGAGAAAAACATCAGAGAGAAGGATTCATCGTGTTTTACGATACGGAGCCGCCGCCAAGTCCTAATCTCTCTCGGGAGGGCTGATCTGGAGTCCGTTCGGGGCTCCAGAGAGGGGAATCCGTCACCGTCGTCATCATGAACCATCCTCCATAACCAATTTCATGATGCTCACCGCCGTGCGTGAGTAATTCCATCGCAGGCTTGCTGGACGGTGATGGGTTGGATGAGATTTACCATGTAATCCAATTAGTTTTGTTTGGCTTTGATCCCTAGTATCCATTATGTTCTAAGATTGATGTTGCTATGACTTCGCTATGCTTATTGCTCGTCACTAGGGCCCGAGTGCCCTGATTTCAGATATGAACCTATTATGTTTTCATGAATATATGTGAGTTCTTGATCCTATCTTGCAAGTCAATAGTCACCTACTATGTGTTATGATCCGGCAACCCCGAAGTGACAATAATCAGGACCACTCCTGGTGATGCCCATAGTTTGAGGAGTCCTTGTTTTCACTAAGTGTTAATGCTTTGGTCTGGTACTATATTAAAAGGAGGCCTTAATATCCCTTAGTTTCCAATAGGACCCCGCCGCCACGGGAGGGTAGGACAAAAGATGGCATGCAAGTTCTTTTCCATAAGCATGTATGACTATATTCGGACATGCCTACATTACATTGATGAACTGGAGCTAGTTCTGTGTCACCCTATGTTATAACTATTGCATGAGGAATCGCATCCGACATAATTATCCATAATTGATCCATTGCCTACGAGCTCTTCACATATTGATCTTTGCTTAGTTACTTTACCGTTGCCACTGTTACAATTACTAAAAAATTGCTACTGTTACTTTTGCCACTATTACTATTACTTCCATACTAATTTGCTACTAAATACTTTGCTGCAGATATTAAGTTTTCCAGGTGTGGTTGAATTGACAACTCAACTGCTAATACTTGAGAATATTCTTTGGCCCCCCTTGTGTCGAATCAATAAATTTGGGTTAAATACTCTACCCTCGAAAACTGTTGCGATCCCCTATACTTGTGGGTTATCAAGATTATTTTCTGGTGCTGTTGCCAGGGAGCATAGCTCTGTTCTTTGAGTCACTTGGGATTTATATCTACTGATCACTATGAGGAACTTGAAAGACGAGAAAACCAAGATTTATCCCTCAACTACGAGGGGAGGTAACGAACTGCCATCTAGCTCTGCACTTGATTCTCCTTCTGTTTTGAGTAAACTTGCGACACCTAAACCTGCTTCTGCTATTAATTCTGATATGTTGCATGTTATTGATGATGCCACTTCTGCTATGCGTGATGCTTATGATGAAACTACTTCTATGCTTGATAATACTGTGCCATTAGGTGAATTTCTTGATGAACAACTTGCTAGGGGTAGATAGAATGAAATTATTGAAACTGATAATACTGATGAAAGTGATGATGAAGATTCTCCCCCTAGATATGAATTGCCTGTTGTGCCTGAGGGTTATTGTTGGGGATATAACTACTAAGTATAAACCGCCCATGAGGGGCCAGGTAACACTCATAAGGAGTCATCTGTATTGAAGCCCATGAAGACATGGAGTATGGCGCTTTACTACAGAGACTTGAAGGCCCAGAGCCCAAAGGCGGATTAGGGCCCATAGACACAAACCGCCATGAAATCTGTAACTTGTATTGTAAAATAAAAAAAGGTAGAAACTGAGACAGACACGTGTATGAGCCGGCCTCGGGATTTTGTAAACCGCCAGGCGTCAACCTGTGTATATAAAGGGACGACCTGGCGGCGGTTCAGGGACAAGAAACAACAACTCGAGAGATAGGTAAAGTGGATTCGCTCCCTGCTCATCGAGACCCCATCAATTCCACCACAACTGGATCGTACGCTTTTACCTTCATTGCAAGGGGTCGAACCAGTATAAACTTCCCGTGTCCTTTGTCCGGTTTAACCCCTTTAAGCTAATCTCGTTGCGATGGCTCCATGACTAAGTCCTCATACTAGGACATCAGACGTGATAATTCCATGACAGTTAGCACCCACCGTGGGGCTCTTGCATGATGGTTTCGAGTTCTTAAAGGGCAACTTCGAAGGGCTCAAGGGATACATAGTGGACCGGATGACCAAGAGTGGTCGCGGCAAGCTCTACATTGACGATGCGGGCTGGAGCCCCGACGCCAGCTCAATCGAATATGGGTACCGAGTCCCCTTTGGAGGAATTCATGTCTTCATCGGCAAGATCGGCGAACCGGGCCCTGAGCCGGACATCTGCGCTGACCTCATCGAGACGGCTCAGCATGCAAGCCCTGCCCGGGTTCAGCCTGCCATGAAGCATGTGTTCGTAGGACTCATCCATGGTGCGGAGTCTGAACCGGTGTCTGACGGTGAGACGGTCGGTCATTCTGATGGCGAATCATCCACTGGTGAGACCGGGTCACTGTACCAACTGCAAGATGGCCGGTTTGGGGGCTGTTTCGATGGCGACAGTATTCTGGACCCCCTTGAACCGCCGAACTGGGTTGCGATCTTCATGGCCGGTACGCAGCCCACATTGCAATCCTCAACTACAGTAGCACTGATTTCCGGAGCGGCGGCCGGGGCAGGAGGCCCTGCCCGCTGGCCAGCTCAAATTATGTCCAGTTTATTGGACGACTAGACGACATTGTTGACCACAGCAGTTATCCTAGATAATCAAGACCAGCATAACTTGGAGGTCACAAAGCTGCGAGATCAGATAGCTCAGGTCAAGGAGGACTGGGCGGCTATGGTAACCAGGATGGATGATGTGCGGGCCGCTTTAGATGCTCAGGCGCAGCAGATTCAAGAAGAAAATTACCGGCTCATGCTGGATCAGAATGCTTCAAACGACGTGTTGAGGAGGAGGCACCGATCTCGTCTACCACCGGTTTATGAAGCAATGAATCATTTCAGCACACCAGGAGCAGGAACCAGTAATCCGGCGGCAGCAAACCGGATCGAAGCACCTGGGACATGAGCGCCGGATCAGCCCCGGGCAATGGACCCGCCTCGTCGGAACCTTGACCCGCCTCAGTATATGCCGACACCACCGGGTCACTTCTCCACCCCTTTGGATAACATGATTGCTGCGGCATCGCGGTTGGCAGCTATTCCGACGGAGGGCGAGTCTCCAGCGGCAGTTGAGACACGACGTGCCAGAGATCTTCTTCAGACAGCTATGGTTCAGCAGCAGGCCTATTCATATAGTCGAGATAGAATTCATTCAACCCCTTGCCCAAGCAGGAGTTATAGCAGGCACATTGATGAACCGGTTGTGTCAAGCAGTGCGCAGAACCGTGACGCCCCTCGAGGGCCTAATCTGGCGCACGGTGGGGTAAACGCTCAGGACGTGATGGATAATGGTAGAGCGCGTCGAGAAGCCGAGTTAGCAGCACAGCTTACTCCGGTTCTTCCGACGATGTCAGTGGAACAAGGTCTTGCTTTCAGCTCTTGGGGGGTGCCGTGTCTCACCCCGGCTCTACGCAATGTGCAGCTACCCAAGGATTTCAAGGGCCCAAGTAAGGTGCCCAATTACACCGCTGATTTACCCCCTGAGTCATGGGTTGAAAGTTATGAGATGGCAATGGAGATGTTGGATGTGGATGAAGCGGCATGTGTGAAGTACTTCACCATAATGCTGGATGGAATGACTCGCACTTGGCTGAAAAGTTTGCCGGCTAACTTCGTTGGGTCATGGGCCGAGTTAAAAGCCCGGCTTATAACAAATTTCAAGGACACATGTAAACAACCCATGTCAATTGTGGACCTAGCCACATGTTTTCAAGAAGAAGGTGAATCAACAACCCATTGGGTGCACCGGGTTTCGGAGATCTTGCATTCATCGGACCGCATCAATGCTGATTCAGCAGTCATGACATTGGAGGGAAATTGCCGGTTTAAGCCGCTGAAGTTGAAGTTGGGACGACTCAAGCGTCACTGCAATGACATGGGAACACTTATGGCAGCTCTGGTTAAGTATGCCGATTCTGATAGTACCAAGGATCCCGAGTCCGACAACAAGAAGCCGGGGAAGGGAAAGAAGAACAGCGGTGCAAAAGGGCAGCAACATAACCAGGCGGGCCATGGGAACAATGGTAAGCGTAAAGCAGATAGTAATTCAGATTTTGTGGCTAACACCGATGTGCAGGACAATGGCCAGCGTCATAAGGGTAGACCACCCCCGCAGAGTGGAGGATCGGGTGTAAATCTTGAGCGCCCGTTAAATCAGCCTTGCCCGAGGCACGGGATGCGAGAGAAGCCAGCTATGCTCCTCCGGAAGGATTGCTTTATTATGCGGGAGTTCAAAAACTCAGATCTTTTCCGATATGACCATGGACCATCCGCGGTTCAGAACCCGGGTCTCAAGGGCCGGGTTATGGTGGAGGTAACTCTGGTTCAGGATTTCAAGGTAATCAGGGTGGACATTGCAATCAAGGCAATCATGGCAACCAAGGTGGTTATAATCGACAAGGAGGTCAGCAGCAACAACAATCAGGATATCAGAGTCACCCGAAGCAGTTGAATAGTGGGCAGTATCATGTATTCACCACTAGCCTGTGCAAGCATGATCAGAAGCTTCATAAGAGGGCAGTGAACTCTGTTGAACCGGCGGTATCCCGTTTTCTGCACTGGTCTGAACAGCCTATTGTGTGGAGTCGAGAGGATCATCCGCCCTGGGTTGATAATCCAGGTCACCTAGCTTTGGTGGTGGCACCTGAGGTTGGAGGTTATAAGTTCACCAACGTGCTCATGGATGGAGGGAGCAGTATCAACATCTTGTATTATGAAACCTTCCATCGCATGGGGTTGACAGATAAGAATCTTAAACCATCGAACACCATTTTTCACGGTGTGCTGCCTGGTAAATCGGCTTACCCGGTTGGTAAGATAGCTCTGGAGGTTGCTTTTGGAGATGATCATGATTCAAGGTCGGAGACATTGACTTTTGAAGTGGTGAAAATCAGGAGTCCGTACCATGCTCTGTTTAGACGGTCGGCTTATGCTAAGTTCATGGCAAGGCCGTGTTATGTTTATCTACAGCTCAAGATGCCAAGTCATATGGGGACCATCACATTACATGGAAGCCGAAAGATCGTTTTGGAATATGAGGAAGGCGATGCGGCTTATGCTGAGTCAGTTTGTGCAACAGAGGAATTGAAGTTCTATAAGGACAATGTTGATCCGGCAGATATGACTTCTTTGAAAAAACCAACTACAGAGCATGATCCGGCTTTGAAGTTTAAATCGGCTGATGAGACTAAGCTGGTTGATTTTGTTCCTGGCGATTCATCTAAGCAGTTTAGCATCAGCCCTAACTTGGATCCAAAATAGGAAAGCGCGCTCATCGAGTTCATCCGTGAGAACCGGGACATTTTGCATGGAAACCTTCTGATATGCTAGGTGTACCGAGGAAACTTGCTGAGCACACTCTTAATATCGATCCCAAGTTCAAACCGGTCAAGCAGTTTCTCCGCCGCTTCAATGAAGAGAGACACAAGGCCATTGGTGAGGAGGTAGCCCGGCTCTTGGCAGCAGGGTTTATTGTGGAGGTTTTTCATCCTGAGTGGTTCACTAACCCGATGCTGGTACTCAAGAAGAAAGACACTTGGCGTATGTGTGTGGATTACACAGATTTGAACAAGGCTTGTCCAGCTGATCCTTTTGCTCTCCCTCGTATTGATCAAATCATTGATGCTATGGCGGGTTGTGAGCGTTTGAGATTTCTGGATGCTTATTCGGGTTATCATCAGATTAAAATGGCAGTTAAGGACCAGGAGAAGACAACTTTTATAACTCCCTTTGGAGCCTTTTGCTATGTGTCTATGCCTTTTGGGCTCAAGAGCGCCCAGGCGACTTATCAGCGATGTGTGCACAATTGCCTTCATAATCCGATTGAGTGCAATTTTCATGCTTATGTGGATGATATCGTGGTGAAATCCAAGAAAGCGAAGACGTTAATATCTGATTTGAAGGAAACATTTGATAATCTTAGGGTTTATAAGATGATGCTTAATCCGGCCAAGTGTGTTTTTGGTGTACTGGCAGGCAAGCTCTTGGGTTTTTCTGGTGTCCAACAGGGGCATTGAGGCTAATCCGGAAAAGATCAAGGCTATCACGTCCTTGGCTAAACCGGCGTGTGTCAACGATGTTCAACGTCTGGCGGGTCGTACTGTAGCACTAAGCCGGTTTATCAGCCGGTTGGGAGAGAAGGCGATCCCTCTATATCAGATGATGAAAAAGACAGACAACTTTGTCTGGAGTGATGTTGCTAATGCGGCGTTTGAGGATCTGAAGAACCAGTTAGCCGAGCCGCCCGTTCTTGCTACCCCCATTAATGAAGAACCATTGCTATTGTATGTGGTTGCTAACGCCTGGCCTGTTAGCGTAGCTATTGTGGTGGAGCGCAAGGAGGCAGGTAAGGAGTATCCGGTTTAGCGGCCGGTTTATTACATCAGCGATGTGCTTATTGAGTCAAAGCAGAGATATCCACATTGGCAGAAGCTGGAGTATAGAGTTTTTATGGCAAGCCGGAAGCTTAAGCAATACTTTCAGGGCCATCCTATTATTGTGGTTAGTTCCGCTCCTTTGGGAGATATCATTCAAAACAGGGAGGCGACTGGCCGGGTTGCTAAGTGGGCTATCGAGCTTGGACCTCACGGGTTAAAATATATGCCTCGCACCGCTATCAAGTCCCAAGCGCTCGTGGATTTCATCAATGACTGGACAGAGTTACAAGCGCCAGAGGATAAACCGGATAACACATATTGGACTATTCACTTCGACGGGTCCAGACAATTGGAGGGCTCGGGGGCTGGAGTGGTTCTTACTTCCCCTCGAGGTGACAAATTTTGTTATGTTCTCTGCTTGATGTTTCCCTATACTAACAATGCAGCTGAGTATGAGTCCTTGCTCCACGGTCTTCGGATGGCTAAGGAGATGAACTTAATCATGGTACGTTGCTTTGGCGACTCCGATTTAGTGGCTCAGCAAGTGTCTGGTACTTGGGATTCTAAGGATCCACTCATGGCGGCTTATCGGCGGGAGGTGGATATCATTGCTGGTCACTTCAAGGGTTACTAGGTCGAGCACATTGATCAGCGCAAGAATGAAGCGGCGGACGCGTTAAGCCGGCTCGGGTCTCAGCGTAAACCGGTGCCGCCCAATGTCTTTCTTGACGTCTTGCATAACCCGTCGGTCAAGATACCAACGGAGGAGGATCTAGCTGTTCCCGACCCGGAGGCTCAATAGGCGGCGGTTCTTCATGCTATCCCGGACTGGACGATGCCCTACTTGGCGTATATGACCCGGGGCGAGTTACCCGAGGATGAAGTTTTGGCCAGACAGATAATCCGGCGATCCAAGTCCATGACTATTGTCAATGGCGAGTTACATCACTGCAGTGTCTCCGGGGCGTTTCAGCGTTACGTTTCTCTTGAATAAGGCTGTGAGATCTTGCGTGAAATCCACGAAGGGGATTGCGGTCATCATGGCGGTTCAAAATCCCATGTGGCTAAGGCTTTCCGACACGGTTTTTGCTGGTTAACAGCTCTTGCTGATGCTGAGGATCTGGTCAGGAAGTGTGATGGTTGTCAGAAATTTTCTCGCCGAGCCCACGTTTCGGCCCAGGAATTGAGGATGATTCCAATTACCTCGCAGTTTGCAACTTGGGGGCTGGATATGGTTGGGCCATTTAAGAGGTCCAAGGATAAGAAGACCCACCTTCTGGTGGCGGTTGATAAATTCACCAAGTGGGTGGAGGCAGAGCCAGTCAGCAAGTATGATGCAGCCACAGCGGTTCAATTCATGAAAAAGGTGACTTTCTGCTTTGGTTTTCCACACAACATTATAACAGATAATGGCATGAATCTCTCCAAGGGTGCTATGGAAGAGTTCTGTCAGCGTGAGCACATCCGGCTTGACGTGTCATCAGTGGCTCACCCCCAATCTAATGGTCAACCGAAGAGAGCTAATAAAGAAATCCTGAAGGGTATCAAGCCCCGACTTATGGTCCCTTTGCAGAGGACGCCGGGTTGTTGGGTGGAAGAGTTGCCTTTCGTATTGTGGAGCATTAATACCAACCCCAATATATCTACGGGTTATACACCCTTCTTCATGGTTTATGGAGAAGAAGCAGTTCTCCCAAGTGATATTCGCCGTGACTCACCCCGAGTGGCAGCTTACGTTGAAGCGGACAAGGAAAGAGCACGTCAAGATGCATTGGACCTGTTAGATGAAAAATGGGACATAGCGGCAGCTCGTTCGGCGATTTATCAGCAAGACCTGTGGCGTTATCACAGCCGCCGAGTTAAAACCAGAGCTTTTCAAGAAGGCGACTTAGTGCTCCGGCATATCCAAGATCTGACCGACATGCACAAGTTATCCCCACCTTGGGAAGGGCCCTTTGTGGTCAGCAAGAATCTGAACAACGGGTCATACTACCTTATCGATGTTCAAGAGCACAAAGACTCACGCAGGTCCGAGGAGGAGACCCGCCGGCTGTGGAATATTGCTCATCTTCGGCCTTACTACACCCGAGCCATAGGCTCCTATTATGTACATATTTTTGGCAATGTATATATTATGATCAATATAATAAACCGACATCCTTGCTAAAGCGGGGGCTCTGCCGTTTGTCTTTAAATTTTTTTTCTTGGTTACATGGGGGCTTCTGCTTATAAAGCGGAGCTCTGTTTGTCCATGAATCCGGCTTGTAAAGCTACAAAAAAAAATAGAGAGAGCACATCTCAATCATAAGCTTGGGGGCTTAATACCCAATATCATAAGGAACCAAAGAGAGTTGATTGCAAAAGCACGACTCAAACATAGGCGCCTATTGGGCACAGCTCAAAATGTTGTTTGGGGGATCTTTGCTTCTACAAGAACAAAGAATCTACACCTTGCAATAGGCTATAAAAGCCAGGCTTGGAAGCCGGGTGTATTCACCTAAAACCCCGGGTTAACCTGCCTTCATCAAGTAAGTCACTCCGCCCAGGTAATCCTGGTATGACCTGTCGAACATTTGACAAGTCAATCTTATACATACCATGATCTTGTCAAAGTAAAACTGTTGATTGGTTAATGTGAGGTCCATCTTAAAAGGCTTTCTAAAATGGTTTAACTCAGTGGCCTGGCAGCCCATGAAAAGCCTCGCCTTTTGCATATTTTCTTTGCAAATCTTTCTTTTTTGATGTCTATTTCGATGAGATTTATATTTAAACCGGTGCTTGCTAAACTGGTCTGGCTTTTGAGTTGCCCAGCACAAACTTATAAAGATGACTGGTGTCAATTGACCCGGCTCGACTTTCAACTATAAGTTGTTAGTACATGATCAATTATAAATTGCAGTTTGTTAACCCATTTTGGCTTTGGCTATAAGTCGCCAGTATGGTCATCCGGTGTTTATTATAACCTGGCATGACTTCATTATAAACCAGCACAGCATGGTGGGAGTTATCAGAAGTCAAGATTTGGGTGATCACCCTTACTACAATGAAGTTGATAAATCAACAGTGTGATTCAATATCACAGGTATGATGTATTTCATGTTTAATTATTCTTGAAAGTATAGCTTGGGCTATAAACCCTGGCTTTATATTGGGTGTTATGACCCGTCCGGTGATAAACCGCCAGGACAATTTTAAGTTTATCATATGCAGTAATAGGATTGCATAAAACGGCTAAGGATCATAAGTTGACATACCATTATCATGACAGATTAACAGTATCAGGCAAAGTGAATATGCATGATGGCATAGCAGATCAAGTGTTTAAACTAGCCTATTACAAGGTCATTTGATGCCGCAAAAGGATAATTGTTTATCACACAAATTGCAGTGTGCAGAAGTTAAACCGGCCGCCGAATCATGATTCCTCCTCAGGCTGACTTGAAGGCTGTGGATCGTCCTGTGCCGGTTCACCCTCCTCCTCTCCACCCAGTGGCTGGAAGTCAATGGCTGCCCAGTCAATCCCAGTTAAGGCTTGGAAGATAGCTTCATCGCTTATAAGGGTGGACGGTTCAACATCAGGGGCATAAGTATGCTTACGGATGGTGAGATAAGATTTTGTACTTCATAAACAAATGCATCAATCCATCTGTTGTCTGCGTCATAAATCAACCAGTGGAAAGACAAATCAGTCTCTTCAGCCAGTTTGGTTGCAACTGGACGCATTTCCTTCGTCAAAGCCGCAAGGGCATCATTATCAAAGTCTGACCCATCTTCTTTCTGGCTGGGATAGCCGTTTCCAATGTCTTCCGGATCAAGATCAGATATCCAGGCCTTGGCCCGAGTCAATGCAGAGAGAGCACCACCCTTCCAGCTGATCTCTTCACCTCCTCGAGCTGGGTAGGCGTCATGGATAACTTTGCCAATGTTTCCTTGATTATTGGAGGCGGTTTATTGTATGAAGCTATGCAGATGACCCGTTGAACACCGGTATATAACTGCTCTATCAATGTATAGGCAGCCTTCAGTTTTTTGCGCATGTCCGAACCAAGATGAGCAACATGGCTACCAGCAATGGTCAAAGTATTATTAAATCGGCAGTTTACATGGCTGTTATTTGTTTAAAGCTTATGAAGAGGATATTTACCAAAGACAGCAGAGGTCATAACATTGATTTGCCGCTTCAGGCCAGTCAATTCCTCTCTCACCGGATTAACGGCTGCTTCAGCATCTTCTGCCCACTTTAGCAAAGTTGCTCTCTCAGTTTCCCAGGCTGCCTGTTCACCCTTAAAGCCATCCTTCAGTTGTCCCATGGTTGTTAAAGCGCCGATAAGCTCTTCTTTAGCCTTGGAGGTTTTTGCTTGCTAGGATTTGATATTTTCTTGAAGGTCGGCGATTTGAGATTCCTTCTTGTTCAGATCAGCCTGCAAGAGCCAGTTAATGAGTTGGTAGGGCATCTATGAAGTCCCAAACGCATAACAAGTTATACACTTGGCACTTGGGGGCTAATGCGGATTGCTTTTTATCAACTGACAATTTAAAGTCCCAAGCATACAACAAGTTATATACTTGGCACTTGGGGGCTAATGCATATCGAATCTTCATGACAGGAAAGGTACCAGTTCATCCTCAAGGTATAAACCGGCCCTTGGGGGCTATGCAAGCAAAAATACAATATTATTCTACTACAAGTCCCGGTTCACATCAATTTTATAAACCGGCCCTTGGGGGCTACTGGAGTTGATATTCTACGCCAGGTATAAGGAAAGAAAATTTATGCAAGAGGGAGTCATATTTACCTCATACTGTTGCTTCATCAGGCCCACTAAACCGGCTTCATAGTCATGGCTTGTGTACAGACAGTTTAAATATCCAGAATGGATGTCTTGGGTACTGAGATGAGCATAGCTTGATAAATCTGTTTTCCACTTACCCTTATGCATAGCAGAAAATTCTTCCTTGGCAGAATGCTTTGATAAAGCGACAGGGTTGCCAGGAGAGGTAAACCGAGTGCCAGTAACAACAACATCATCATCAGTAGTTTTGGCCGGGCTAGGCGGTTTATCAGTTGTTCTTGTTGGACTTGGTGGATCAATGGCTGGGCTTGGCGGATCAGCAGACTGGCTCGTCGGATTTATATCTACCGGTTCAACAAAAGTGTCATGTACTTGAGGTACCAGATCATCCAGGATAGTATCAGCATCCGGTTCAAAAGTCTCTGGGGTCGTCTCCGGTCCAGTGATCGGATTATCATCGGTCAGTTTAGTCAGCTTGGCTTTCTTGCTAAGTCTGGCTTTGGCACTAAAAAGAACAGATGCAAAGGTTAGTACAATAAACCAATACAAGGCAAAAAGGGTTAAGTATAATGTGCTTACCCAGGAAGAGTCTTGAGGGGAGGGATTTGTGTGGCTGATGACTCACCGGAGGATGAATGGGAGGTTCCCTGATAATTTGAATCAAACGGATTAAGAGGATATCGTAAATAACCCACCCTTGGATAAAGTGTATTAGAAGTACAAGAGACCTCTTGACGGCGTTTACGAACCAGAGAGTTCGGTAAACCGGAGGAGGTAACCACTTGGCCACTATGCCAGGTTGTGCGGTGAGCTTCATGCTGCTGTGTCTTCAAAGTAAAGTGCGGATCCGAATAAGCAAGAGGGTGTGAAAATTTTACTTTCCGGACTGCTCGATGGAGTTTTGGTACGGGCACATGATTTGAGTCAGAAGATATAACAATTACCTCTACATCACCAGCGCGGCTAGCTTCCGCATCATCCTGATAATAATCATTGTCAATGAGGTGTATGAAAAAAGAACCAAGAGAGTCAAGTTCTACCTTTGACTCCAGGTCATCAAGCTCTTCATCATTGGGTAGGTCAGAGGCCTCAGCGGTTTTCTCCTTTGCTGGCTTCTTTGTAACCCTGGTCTTGATGCGAGGCGCTCTTGCCGGTTTATCCTGCGGCTTCGCGGTTTATCCTGCGATTTCTTTTTCCAGAACGGATCATCACCCTGTGCAGACGGACAACAAGTTATAAAGGAATGTTTAAGTGGGGATAGATTAAGATAAAAATAAGGCAATGCTTACATGTGGCGGTTTGTTGGAAGTACAGAAGGGACTAAGCCCTACTTTGCTGCATATAGCCACCGGTTCATCAAGCATTTTCTTGACAGATTCGGTGACTTCATCATCAGTGAGTTGGATGTCAATATGACATTGAGGGTCTTTCAGATCCCCTGTGTATTCACACATTAAACCGAGGCGCCGGCTTAAAGGCATAATGCTCCAAGAAACCCAGCACCCAAATGAAGTCAATGCCTGTCAGACTGTTTGCAACGAAAGCTTTGAGTTTTGATAGCTGAGGGGCGTATTTGATCGTTCCTTGGCAGTCAATCGCTGAGGAACCGGATGCTCTCTGGTAAGCTGGTGTGCACGGTAACCCCGCAGAGGGTTCTCATCAGGTGGAGATGTATCACGGCAGTAAAACCAAGTTTGATTCCAGTCCTTGGGATGACTATGATGCTTAGCGTGAGGGAAGCTGACATATTTTCTCTTCTGGATTGAGACCCCGCCCAGCTCAGTAGGTCCTTCTGTGAATTCGGTATGGCGGTTCAAATAGAAGTAATCTTTGAACAACTCAACAGTGGGTTCTTCTTGCAGATAAGCCTCACAAAAAACTTGAAAGTTACAAATATTGGACACGGACTTAGGCCCAATATCTTGAGGGCGGATCTTGAAGATGGCAAGAACATCACGGAAGAATTTTGAACCGGGTCGGCTAAAACCTCGACCCAGATGGTCAGCGAAAACAACCACTTCTCCATCCTTGGGCTCAGGAGGATTTTCGGGACTAGGAACTCTCTAGTGTATGACTTCCTTCTTTGCTAAAACGCCAGTGGCAACAAACCCAGTTAACTGTTCTTTAGTAACCCTGGAAGGAACACAATTGCAAGCATAGAACGTTTTGGCCATTTCAAGGGAAAGCTGGAAACAAGGATCAGTGCTGGTTTAAGATTCATGACTGACGCAGATAAACCGGTCTAAGGACAGAGGGAGAAGAAATTGAAACATATGTACATGATAAACCAGATTTGGACATTGAGGTTGAGTTGGCGGTTTAAGAGAGGGTTAATGGTACCTGGCGGGTTATCATTTTCTAAAGGTTAAACCGCCTACAATGGTGTGGAAGCTACAGATCTGAAAAATTCCTAAGTATTGCACAAACAGGTTTTTTACAAGTTGGTATTATAATTTTGGATCCACCGCAGTTCTAAAAAGGAGAAAATTTCCAAAGCCCTAAATAGTGACAGCAGAACAGCTAAAAACCAGATGGGGTCTGTTTACTGAAAAAGAGATGCTATGATGAGGAAAAATGGGCTATAGCTATGGCTGCACAGGGAGAATATCAAGTTTTATCAAGTTCTTATGTGGCAGCAAAGAACAACAATGAACACTGGCGAATACCAAAGAACACCATTGAACACCGAAACCCTAGCAGTAGATCTGGGGTAGAAGGAAAGAAAACTTACAGAGGTTGAAGGAGTAGCGGGGAGGCACCGCATTTCTCTGGTCGAATCAGGTTGATGCAGCGGCCGTTGTTGGAGCAAAGGCGAAGGTCGACGGTGGCGGCTGTGCTCGAGCACTGATGCGACGCGAGGAAGAAGACGAGGCGAAGAGGCACGAAAGGGGAAAAGAGAAAATGACCCCTGGTCTTATTTATAAAACGAAAGGATAAGCGATAGGCGCGGGAATCGAGGAGCCCAAAAAATGGATATGTGACAAAGCTGTTGCCTTGATTTTTGGAGGCTTATTAATAAAAGGGAAGTATATACAATTTTAATAAACAGATGACGTCATGACGGTTTATTAATATTTCGGAAGATGACGTCACGGTGGTTTAAAAAGTTCACATGAAGATGATGTCAAGGCAGTTTACAAGATTCACGTGAAGATGTTCAAGAAGAAATTTTCATAAGTACTGAAGATTAACATGAACAGGTTCCAATCAGTCTGGGGCCTATGTTGGGGATATAACTACTGAGTATAAACCACCTAGGAGGGACCGGGTTACACTCATAAGGAGTCATCCATATTAAAGCCCATGAAGACAAGGAGTATGGCGCTTTACAACAGAGACTTGAAGGCCTAGAGCCCAAAGGCGGATTAGGGCCCGTAGACATAAACCGCCATGAAATGTGTATTGTAAGATAGAAAAAGGTAGAAACGAAGCCGGACACAGGTATGAGCCGGCCTCGCGATTCTGTAAACCACCTGGCGTCAACCCGTGTATATAAAGGGACAACCCGGCGGCGGTTCAGGGACAAGAAACAACAACTCGAGAGATAGGTAAAGCAGATTCGCTCCCTGCTCATCGAGACCCCATCAATTCACCCACAACTGGATCATTGGCTATTACCTTCATCGCAAGGGGCTGAACCAGTATAAACTCCCCGTGTCCTTTGTCCGGCTTAACCCCTTTAAGCTAATCTCGTTGCGATGGCTCCACGACTAAGTCCTCATACTAGGACATCTGACGTGATAATTCCACGACAGTTATGTTATGGATGAAGAAACTTCTAGAGATTTTCTTGCTTGCAATGATAGATATGATCTTAAGAAATTATTAGCTAAGCTGAAAGAGAAATCTCTGAATGCTAGAATGAAATATGACCATGCTTTTGCTACTTCACCTATCTGTATTTCTGATAAGGATTATGATTTCTCTATCGATCCTGAGATAATTACTTTGGTTGAATCTGATCCTTATTATGGCTATGAATCTGAAACTATTGTGGCACATCTTACTAAATTGAATGATATAGCTACCCTATTCACTCACGAGGAAAAAATTCGTTACTACTATATCATTAAGTTATTTCCATTCTCATTAAAGGGTGATGCTAAAATATGGTTTAATTCTCTTGATCCTGGTTCTGTGCGTAGTCCCCAGGATATGATTTACTACTTTTCTGCTAAATATTTCCCCGCTCATAAGAAACAAGCTGATTTAAGGGAAATATATAATTTTGTGCAAATTGAAGAAGAGAGTCTCCCACAAGCTTGGGGGGGGGCTTCCCCAATTACTTAATACCTTGCCTGATCATCCTCTCAAGAAAATGAAATACTTGATACCTTTTATAATGGATTAACCAATGCTTCCAGAGACCACCTGGATAGTTGTGCTGGTTGTGTTTTGAAGGAAAGAACTGTTGATCAAGCTGAATTGTTATAGAATAATATGTTGACTAATGAAAACAATTGGACACTTCATGAACCAACTCCTAAGCTAACTCCAAAGAAAAGGGGTATTCTATTTCCAACTCATGAAGATATGCAAGAGGCAAAGAAATCTATGAAAGAAAAGGGTACTAAAGATGAAGATGTTAAGAATTTACCGCCTATTGAAGAAATACATGGTCTTGATAACCCAACATAGGTAGTAAAGGTAAATTCTCTCTATAGATTTGATGAAGGTGATATTCCTCATTATAAGTATGCTAGTCAATGCTTGCATGAGTTTGATAATTTTATTGTTAAACAAGAAAACTTCAATGCTTATGTTGGTAGATAATTGAAATGCAATGCTTATTTGATTGAACACTTGAGTGATTATATGTCTAGAGTTAATGGTGAACTTAAACTTATTAGTAAACATGCTTCCATGGTTACCACTCAAGCAGAACAAGTGCTTAAAGCACAAAATGATTTGCTCAACGAATTAAATAATAAGGAAAATGATAATGATGTTAGAGTTGTGACTAGAGGTGGTAGAATGACTGAGGAACCTTTGTATCCTGAGGGCCACCCTAAGAGAATTGAGCAAGATTCTCAGAGAAATAATGTTGATGCACCTAGTCCTTCTAAAAAGAAAAAGAAGAAAAATGATAGTACTTTGCATGCTTCTAGTGAACCTGTTGTTGACACACCTGAGAATGCCAATGATATTTCTAGTTTTGATGCTGAAACACAATCTGGTAATGAACATGAACCCAGTGATGATGTTAACGATGATGTTCATGTTGATGCTCAACCTAGCAATAATAATGATGTAGAGGTTGAACCTGCTGTTGATCTTGATAACCCACAATCAAAGAATCAACGTTATGGTAAGAGAGACTTCGTTGCTAGGAAGCATGGTAAAGAAAGAGAACCATGGGTTCAGAAACCCATGCCTTTTCGTCCTAAATCATCCAAGAAAAAGGATGATGAGGATTTTGAGCGCTTTGCTGAAATGATTAGACCTATCTTTTTGCGTATGCGTTTGACTGATATACTTAAAATGAATCCTTATGCTAAGTACATGGAAGATATTGTTACAAATAAAGGAAAGATACCGGAAGATGAAATTTCCACCATGCTTGCTAATTATACTTTTAAGGTTGGAATACCAAAGAAACTAGGAGATCCAGGAGTACCAACTATACCATGCTCCATTAAAAGAAACTATGTCAAAACTGCTTTATGTGATCTTGGAGCCGGTGTTAGTGTTATGCCTCTCTCTTTATATCGTAGACTTGATTTGAATAAGTTGACACCTACTGAAATATCTTTGCAAATGGCTGATAAATCAACTGCTATACCTTTCAGTATTTGTGAGGATGTGCCTGTTGTGGTTGCAAATGTTACTATTATAACGGACTTTGTTATTCTTGATATTCCTGAGGACAATAGTATGTCAATTATCCTTGGTAGACCCTTTTTGAATACTGGAGGGACTGTTATTGACTGCAACAAAGGCAATGTCGCTTTTCATGTTAATGGTAATGAGCATACACTTTCCGAGGAAACAACCTCAAGTGCACAGTATCAATTGTATTGCAAAATTTTCAACGATTACTATTGGAGGTTTTGAATTTCCTCTTCCTACTGTCAAGAAGAAATATGATATTCTTATTGTTGGGGACATGCATATCCCCGTTGAGGTAACTTAGTGCTATTCGAAGATTCTCCGGTTTCATGCGATTCGGAATGAGTTTGTTAACAAGACTTGATCAACCTTGTTAGTGGATTCCTTTTGATGAGAATGAGATGGATGAAGTTAGAAAGCACAACTCTCTGTACCCTCCTTTTACTCTCTATTATTTAGATTAAATAAAGCAAAATTAGTATTTTTTCTGTCTATTTTCTGATTTATCCTTGCAATAAAAAATACCCCAAAAATAGAAGTTCTCCAAATGTCCCGAAATGAAATATGATTTTTTGTAGAATATTAAAGAATATTTGGCACTAAGAACACATCAAGGGGCCACACCACCTGGCCACGAGGGTCCAGGGCGCGCCCTCCCCCCTGGGCGCGTCCCCTGCCTCATGGGCCCCATGTGGCCCCCTCCACTTATTCCTGCACCCACACACTTCGTCTTCCTCCAGAAAAAATCACCACACAACTCAAACTCATGTTCTAGCTCGTTTTGCTGCGATTTTTGATCTCCTTGCTCAAAGCTTCATTCACGAAACTGTTTTGGGGGATTGTTCTTCGGTATGTGACTCCTCCAATGGTCCAACTAGTTTTTGTTCTAGTGCTTTATTCATTACCAATTTTTGCTGCTAAGGTGACCCTGTTCTTGAGCTTGCATGTCAAATTTATATGGTCCAAAGTAGTTTTAATGCATGATATAGTCTCTAGGCACTTGTGGGAGTAGTTGTTATCAATTTTGTTGAGTTAGGTTCACTTTTATTTTGAGTCACTAACATTTAGAATTTTTTCAGAGAAAGAAAAATGCATGGGAAAACATACCAAGGTGGTTCCTCGAGAAAGCAAGGACCAAGGCTCGCGATACGTGAGTCGGACTATGAACCACCGAGGGAAGCTCAAGTGCGGCCTTGTGAATGGCCATCAGAGGAGTTTATGGTCCAGGCGGGCATTAAGGATGAATTTGACGTGTATGTGTGTAATGCTGATCTTGAGGACTTCGTGTCAGATAAGTGCTCCCAATACTACTACCTAACTGATTCCTTTGTGAGAAGGTTTAAATTTACATCCTCGCACAATTCTCACACTGTTTTATTTGATGTTTATATAAATCATATACCATGGACTTGGAAGATTTTAATACTGCGTGTAAACTCCCGCAGTGGGGAAATGTTAGTGAACCTCGCAGATCTGAATATAAAGACTTTCTTGCTAGTATCATTGTGGGGGAATCTCGAGAAATCATACAAGCTACCATAGGGAGCATTCATTTCCCTTCCATACATTATTTGCTCTTTATAGGTAGATGCATTAACGATAAAGATGAAGCTTGTCATATGTGCGTTCTAGATCTTAGTGTCGTCAAGAGTGCGGTATTAGGTGATAAACAATATAACTTCAGGGCCATTGTTGCATGAAGGTTGCATCTCAACGGTATAAGTGGAAATTTGTTTGGTGGAATTTATGCAACTCGTGTAGCTACTTATCTTGATGTACCCATACATGAAAATGATATAGAGTTACCTCCTGCTTATCTAGATTATAGTGCTATGGTTCGCCATCAGTTTCTTGAGAGGAATGAACAGTCCATCCAATACCGACTAATCTTTGATAGACAGCACACTGTCCATGTTGCCCTTCCTGCTCCTGCTTTGTTTGACTTTCAGGCAAAAAGGAGATATGTTATAACTAGGGAGGAGGCGAACGAATATGAGGTGAGGACGCAGGCAACTCACCTCAGAGTTGTATCCCTTGAGGCAGTAGCTGCTGCATCTTAGTACAACCCCAACTACGACTTTGGATATGCTCCAGGTCAGCAGTGGAAATAGACCAACTTAGGCCAAAAGCCTAAGCTTGGGGGAGTATGTATTTCTCACCGACATTACATTCATGTTCACACACTCATTCCAGTTGTCAGTGCTCATACTTTTTCATTTTACTATCCATTCTATTTTATTTTCTTTTCTAAGCCTTCTTCTTGTGTGTTTGAAAAACCTTAAGAAAAACCAAAAAAAATAGTTAGTCTACTTTCCATGCTTGTAGTAGTAATTAAAAGAAAACCCAAACAGATTTTTCGTTCTTCTTTTGCTTGTTGGGAGCTTTCCCGTGTAAATAGTTTTATTTCTTTTCTTTTCTTTGGGGGGTCGAGAGGAGAAGACCATGATGAAAATGTTGAGTGGCTCTCATATGCATTATTGTTGATTTGACCAAGAGCCCATATTAGCTTGTCTTCTCCCTTGTATTAATTGCTTGCAGATTCCAGCTTAGTCCAATGCACATGCACTATTATTATTATCCACACCGTTCGGTCGTGCGAGTGAAACGCAATAATGATGATATATGATGGACTCATTGAGATGAGAGAAGCTGGTATGAACTCGACGTATCTTGTTTTTGTAAATATGATTAGTTCATCATTCCTGATTCAGCCTATTATGAATGAAACATGTTTGCAATGACAATTAGAGATTATAGTTGCTCATGCCATGCTTAATTAGCTAGGAGTTTATAATGGTGTACCTTGTTTGCCAACATGCTATTAAAATGGTTGTAATGTGGTATGATAGGGTGGTATCTCCATTGAACGATTCGAGTGTCTTGACTTGGCACATGTTCATGCATGTAGTTGAAACAAAATCAACATAGCCTCCACGATATTTATGTTCATGGTGATTTATATCCTACTCATGCTTGCACTCAATGTTGATTAATTTTAATGCATGTTCATGATTGTTGTCGCTCTCTAGTTGGTCGCTTCCCAGTCTTTTTCTAGCCTTCACTTGTACTAAGCGGCAATACTGCTTGTGCATCCAAAATCCATAAACCCCAAAGTTATTCCATATGAGTCCACCATACCTTCCTATATGTGGTATCTACCTGCCGTTCCAAGTAAATTTGTATGTGTCGAACTCTAAACCTTCAAATGAAATTCTGTTTTGTATGCTCGAACAACTCATGCAACTAGGGTTGTCTATATCTTCCATGCTAGGTGGGTTATTCTCACGAGGAGTGGACTCCGCTCCTCACTCACGAGAAAATGGCCGGTAACCGGGATGCCCAGTCCCATGCTCAAATCAAAATAATTCCAAACGAAACTCCCCCATGATTGTTGTTAGTTGGAGGCACACGTTGTTTTGGGCAAGCCATGGATTGATGCTTGTTGGTGGTGGGGGAGTATAAACTTTACCATTCTGTTTGGGAACCGCCTATAATGTGTGTAGCATGGAAGATATCGAGGTCTCTTGGTTGTTATGTTGACAATGAAAGTATACCACCCAAAATATTATTTATCTCTGTTTCAAAACTCGAGCTCTGGCACCTCTACAAATCCCTGCTTCCCTCTACAAAGGGCCTATCTATTTACTTTTATGTTGATTCATCATCCTCTTATTAAAAAGCACCAGTTGGAGAGCACCGCTGTCATTTGCATCCATTACTATTAATTTATATTGAGTATGACTGGATCTCTTTTACCATGAATTACAATGTCTAGTCAGTCCTTGATCTTCAGAGGTGCTCTGCATTTATGTTTTGCGGTCTCAGAAAGGGCTAGCGAGATACCATCTTGTTATATCATATTATGATTGTTTTGAGAAAGTGTTGTCATCCGAGATTTATTATTATTGCTCGCTAGTTGATTATGCCATTAATATGAGTAAACATGAGACCTAAGTGTTATTGTGAATATGGTTAGTTCATAATCTTTGCTAAAAACTTGAATACTGACTTTACATATTTGCAACAAAAAGAGCAAATAGAGTTTGTAAAAGTTTTTCTTTATCACTTTCATTTTGTCAACTGAATTGCTTGAGGACAATCAAAGGTTTAACCTTGGGGGAGTTGATACATCTCCATCGTATTTACTTTTCCAAACACTTTTGCCCTTGTTTTGGACTCTAACTTGCATGATTTGAATGGAACTAACTCGGACTAATGTTGTTTTTAGCAAAATTGCCATGGTGTTATTTTTGTGCAGAAATAAAGTTCTCAGAATGACCTGAAACTTCACAGAGATTATTTTTGGAATTTATAAAAATACTGGCGAAAGAATCAAGACCAGGGGGCTCACACCCTGTCCACGAGGGTGGGGGCGCGCCTACCCCCTGGGCGCGCCCCTGCCTCGTGGCCCCCCTAATGCTCCACCGACCTCAACTCCAACTCCATAAATTCACGTTCGGGGAGAAAAAAATCAGAGAGAAGGATTCATCTCATTTTATGATACGGAGCCGCCGCCAAGCCCTAATCTCTCTCGGGAGGGCTGATTTGGAGTCCGTTCGGGGCTCCGGAGAGGGGAATCCATCGCCGTCGTTATCATCAACCATCCTCCATCACCAATTTCATGATGCTCACCGCCGTGCATGAGTAATTCCATCATAGGCTTGCTGGACGGTGATGGGTTGGATGAGATTTACCATGTAATCGAGTTAGTTTTGTTAGGGTTTGATCCCTAGTATCCATTATGTTCTAAGATTGATGTTGCTATGACTTTGCTATGCTTAATGCTCGTCACTAGGGCCCGAGTGCCATGATTTTAGATCTTAATCTATTATGTTTTCATGAATATACGTGAGTTCTTGATCCTATCTTGCAAGTCAATAGTCACCTACTATGTGTTATGATCCGGCAACCCCGAAGTGACAATAATCGGGACAACTCCCGGTGATGACCGTAGTTTAAGGAGTAAATTTATTCACTAAGTGTTAATGCTTTGGTACGGTACTCTATTAAAAGGAGGCCTTAATATCCCTTAGTTTCCAATAGGACCCCGCTGCCACAAAAGGGTAGGACAAAAGATGTCATGCAAGTTCTTTTCCATAAGCACGTATGACTATATTCGGAATACATGCCTACATTACATTGATGAACTGGAGCTAGTTCCATGTCACCCTATGTTATAACTATTGCATGAGGAATCACATCCGACATAATTATCCATCATTGATCCATTGCCTATGAGCTCTTCACATATTGATCTTTGCTTAGTTACTTTACCGTTGCCACTGTTACAATTACTACAAAACTGCTACTGTTACTTTTGCCACTGTTACCGTTACTTCCATACTACTTTGCTACTAAATACTTTGCTGCAGATATTAAGTTTTCCATGTGTGGTAGAATTGACAACTCAACTGTTAATACTTGAGTATATTCTTTGGCTCCCCTTGTGTCGAATCAATAAATTTGGGTTGAATACTCTACCCTCAAAAACTGTTGCGATCCCCTATACTTGTGGGTTATCAGTATCCCACACAAGACATACATCAAGCATTCTCAAATCCATAATTATTCGATCCGGTAATAATGAAACCTCAAAGGTAAAACTCAATTCATCACAAGAAGGTAGAGGGGGAGAAACACCATATGATCCAACTATAGTAACAAAGCTCACGATACATCAAGATCGTGCCAAATCAAGAACACAAGAGAGAGAGAGAGAGAGAGACCAAACACATAGCTACTGGTACATACCCTCAGCCCCGAGGGTGAACTACTCCCTCCTCGTCATGGAGAGCGACGGGATGATGAAGATGGCCACCGGTGATGGTTTCCCCATCCGGCAGGGTGCCGGAACATGCTCCCAATTGGTTTTTCGTGGCTATAGAGGCTTGCGGCGGCGGAACTCCTGATCCAGGTTTGTTTCTGGGGTTTTCACTATTTATAAGAATTTTTGGCGTTGGGGACCAGTCAGGGGGTCTACGAGGCAAAGACAAGGCAGGGTCTGAAATCCCACAAGTATAGGGGATCGCAACAGTTTTTGCGAGTAGAGTATTCAACCGAAATGTATTGATTCGACATAAGGGGAGCCAAAGAATATTCTCAAGTATTAGCAGCTGAGTTTTCAATTCAACCACACCTGAAAGACTTAATATCTGCAGCAAAGTATTTAGTAGCAAAGTTGTATGGAAGTAACGGTAACAGTGGCAAAAGTAACAGTAGCAGTTTTGTAGCAATCGTAACAGTGGAAACAGAAAAGTAACTAAGGAAAGAACAATATGAAACGATCTCGTTGGCAATGGATCAATCATGGATAATTATGTCGGATGGCATTCATCATGAAACAGTTATAACAAAGGGTGACACAGAACTAGCTCCAATTCATCAATATAATGTAGGAACATATTCCGAATATAGTCATACGTGCTTATGGAAAATAACTTGCTTGACATCATTTGTCCTACCCTCCCATGGCAGCGGGGTCCTACTGGAAACTAAGGGATATTAAGGCCTCCTTTTAATAGAGTACCAGACCAAAGCATTAGCACTTAGTGAATATATGAACTCCTCAAACTATGGTCATCACCGGGAAGTGTCCCAACTATTGTCACTCCGGGGTTGCTGGATCATAACATGTAGTAGGTGACTATAACTTGCAAGATAGGATCAAGAACTCACATATATTCATGGAAACATAATAGGTTTAGATCTGAAATCATGGCACTCGGGCCCTAGGGACAAGCATTAAGCATAGCAAGTTCATAGCAACACCAATCTTAGAACATAATGGATACTAGGGATCAAACCCTAATAAAACTAACTCAATTACATGGTAAATCTCATCCAACCCATCACTGTCCAGCAAGCCTATGATGAGATTACTCATGCACGATGATGAGCATCATGAAATTGGCCATGGAAGATGTTTGATGATGACGATTGCGAAGGATTCCCCTCTTTGGAGCCCCGAACGGACTCCAGATCTTCCCTCTCAAGGAAGAACAGGGCTTGGCGGCGGCTCCGTCTCATAGAACATGATGAATCCTTCTCTCCGATGTTTTTCTCCTCGAACGTGAATATATGAAGTTGGAGTTGAAGGAAATATGCCCTAGAGGCAATAATAAAGTTGTTACTTTATATTTCCTTATTCATGATAAGTGTTTACTATTCATGCTAGAATTGTATTAACCGGAAACTTGATACATGTGTGAATACATAGACAAAACATTGTGTCCCTTGTATGCCTCTACTAGATTAGCTCGTTGATCAAAGATGGTTAAGTTTCCTAGCCATGGACATGTGTTGTAATTTTGATGAACGGGATCACGTCATTAGTGGAATGATGTGATGGACAAGACCCATCCGTTAGCATAGCATAATGATCGTTTAGTTTTATTGCTACTGCTTTCTTCATGTCAAATACATATTCCTCCGACTATGAGATTATGCAACTCCTAGACACCGGAGGAATGCCTTATGTGCTATCAAACGTCACAACATAACTAGGTGATTATAAAGATGATCTACAGGTATCTTCGAAGGTGTTTATTCGGTTGGCATAGATCGAGATTAGGATTTGTCACTTTGAGTATCGGAGAGGTATCTCTGGGCCCTCTCGGTAATGCACATCATATGAAGCCTTTCAAGCAATGTGACTAATGAGTTAGTTGCAGGATGATGCATTACGGAACGAGTAAAGAAACTTGCCAGTAACGAGATTGAACTAGGTATGAAGATATCGATGGTCGAATCCCGGGAAAGTAACATACCGATGACAAAGGGAATAACATATGTTGACATTGCGGTCCGACCAATAAATATCTTCGTAGAATATGTGGGAATCAATATGAGCATCCAGGTTCCGCTACTAATTATTGACCCGAGAGGTGTCTCGGTCATGTCTACATAGTTCTCGAACCCGTAGGGTCCGCATGCTTAATGTTCGACGATGATATGTATTATATGAGTTATGTGTTTTGGTGACTGAAGATTGTTCGGAGTCCCAGATGAGATCACGAACATGACGAGGACTCTCAAAATGGCTGAAAGGTAAAGATTGATATATTGGAAGGTAGTATTCATACACCGGAAGGGTTCCGGAGTGTATCGGGTACATACCGGAGTACGGTAGGGGTTACCGGAACCCCCGGGGGAAAGATATGGGCCATAGGAGGGAGGCACACCAGCCCACAAGGGGCTGGCGTGCCCCCCACCAAGGGGAAAACGAATTGGACAAGGGGTGGGGGCACCCCCCTTTCCTTCTCCTTCTCCTACTCCTTCCCCCTTTCCCCCTCCGGAAAAAAGGAAAGGGCGCGAAACCCACTAGGAGTCCAAGTGGGACCGCCCACTTGGGGCACGCCTAGGCCGGCCTCCTCTCCCTCCCTCCTTTATATACAGGGGGCGCCCCTATGACACACACACCAATTGCTCTAAGCCGTGTGCGGCGCCCCCTCCACAGTTTATATCGGCGGTCATATTCTCACGGTGCTTAGGCGAAGACATGCACAGATCACATCACTATCATCGTCACCACGCCGTCGTGCTGACGGAACTCATCTACTCCTTCGACCCTCTGCTGGATCAAGAGCTCGAGGGACTTCATCACATTGAACGTGTGCAGAACTCGGAGGTGTCGTACGTTCGGTACTCGATTGGTTGGAATGAGAAGACGTTCGACTACATCAACCGCGTTGAGCAAACGCTTCCGCTTTCGGTCTACGAGGGTACGTGGACACACTCTCCCCCTCTCGTTACTATGCATCTCCTAGATAGATCTTGTGTGAGCGTAGGAATTTTTTTGAAAATTGCATGCTATGTTTCCCAACAGTGGCATCCGTGCCAGGTCTATGCGTAGATGATATGCACGAGTAGAACATAAAGAGTTGTGGGCGGTGATCGTCATACTGCTTACCACCAATTTCTTATTTTGATTCGGCGGTATTGTTGGAGATGAAGCAGCACAGACCAACCTTACATGACCGCGTTCATGAGACCGGTTCCAACGACAGACATGCAACTAGTTTTGCATAAATGTGGGTGGCGGGTGTCTGTTTCTCCAACTTTAGTTGAATCAAATTTGACTACGGCCGGTCCTTGTGAAGGTTAAAACAACAAACTTGATAAATAATCGTTGTGGTTTTTGTGCCGTAGGTAATTATGGTTCTTGCTAGAAGCCCGTAGTAGCCACGTGAAACTTGCAATAACAAAGTAGAGGACGTCAAACTTTTTTTGCAGGGCATGTTGTGATGTGATATGGTCAAGACATGATGTGATGTATGTTGTTGTATGAGATGATCATGTTTTGTAGAAGTTATCGACAACTGGCATGAGTCTTATGGTTGTCGCTTTATTGTATGAAATACAAACGCCATGTAATTGCTTTAGTTTATCACTAAGCAGTAGCGATAGTCATAGAAACAATACTTGGCGAGACGACCACGACGCTACGACGGAGATCAAGGTGTCAAGCCGGTGACGATGGAGATCATGACATTGCTTTGGTGATGGAGATCAAAAGCACAAGATGATGATGGCCATATCATGTCACATATTTTGATTGCATGTGATGTCTATCTTTATGCATCTTATTTTGCTTAGTACGGTGGTAGCATTATAAGATGATCCCTTACTAAAATTTCAAGGTATAACTGTTCTCCCCGAGTATGCACCATTGCGAAAGTTCTTGGTGCTGAGACACCACGTGATGATCGGGTGTGATAAGCTCTACGTTCAAATACAACTGGTGCAAGCCAATTTTGCACATGCAGAATACTTGGGTTAAACTTGAATAGCCTAGCATGTATAGACATGGCCTCAGAACACTAGAGACCGAAAGGTCGAACGTGAATCACATAGTCGATATGATCAACATAGAGATGTTCACCACTGATGACTACTCCATCTCACGTGATGACCGGACAAGGTTTAGTTGATTTGGATCATGTATCATTTAGATGACTTGAGGGATGTCTATCTAAGTGGGAGTACTTCAGTAATTAATCGAACTTAATTTATCATGAACTTAGTCCTGATAGTTTTTGCATATCTATGTTGTAGATCAATGGCCCGTGCTATTGTTCCCTTGAATTTTAATGTGTTCCTAGAGAAAGCTAAGTTGAAAGATGATGGTAGCAACTACACGGACTGGGTCCTTAACTTGAGAATTATCCTCATTGCTGCACAGAAGAATTATGTCCTTAATGCACCGCTGGGTGAAAGGCCTGCTACAGGAGCAGAAGCTGACGTTACGAATGTATGGCAAGCTCGATCTGATGACTACTCGTTAGTTCAGTGTGTCATGCTTTACAGCTTAGAATCGGCACTTCAAAGACGCTTTGAATGTCATGGATCATATGAGATGTTCCAGGAGTTGAAGTTAATATTTCAAGCAAATGCCCGAGCTGAGAGATATGAAGTCTCCAACAAGTTCTATAGCTGCAAGATGGAGGAGAACAGCTCTGTTAGTGAGCACATACTCAGAATGTCTGGGTACCATAATCACTCGACTCAGCTAGGAGTTAATCTTCCAAATGATTGTGTCATTGACAGAGTTCTTCAGTCACTGCCACCAAGCTACAAAGGCTTCGTGATGAACTACAATATGCAAGGGATGGAAAAGACTATTCCCGATCTCTTCGCAATGCTAAAGATTGCGGAGGTAGAAATCAAGAACGATCATCAAGTGTTGATGGTTAACAAGACCACTAGTTTCAAGAAGAAGGGTAAGGGTAAGAAGGGGAACTTCAAGAAGAATGGCAAGCAAGTTGTCACTCCGGGGAAGAAAACCAAAGATGGACCCAAGCTAGAAACTGAGTGCTTCTACTGCAAAGGAACTGGTCACTGAAAGTGGAACTGCCCCAAGTATTTGGCGGATAAGAAGGATGGAAAAGTGAATAAAGGTATATTTGATATACATGTTATTGATGTGTACCTTACTAATTCTCGTAGTAGTGCCTGGGTATTTGATCCCGGTTCGGTTGCTCATATTTGTAACTCGAAATAGGGACTATGGATTAAACGAAGATTGGCTAAGGACGAGGTGACGATGCGCATCGAGAATGGTTCCAAGGTCGATGTGATCGCCGTCGGCACACTACCTCTACATCTACCTTCGGGATTAGTTTTAGGCCTGAATAATTGTTATTTGGTGCTAGCGTTGATCAGGAACATTATATCTGGATATTGTTTAGTGCGAGACGGTTATTCATTTAAATCGGAGAATAATGGTTGTTCTATTTATATGAGTAATATCTTTTATGGTCAAGCACCATTGAAGAGTGGTCTATTTCTGTTGAATCTTGATCATGGTGATACACATATTCATAATATTGGTGCCAAAAGATGCAAAGTTGATAATGATAGTGCAACTTAATTGTGGCACTGCCGTTTGGGTCATATCAGTGTAAAGCGCATGAAGAAACTCCATAAAGATGGGCTTTTGGAATCATTTGATACTTGCGAACTGTGCCTTACGTGCAAGATGACTAAAACTCCGTTCTCCGGAACAACGGAACGAGCTAATGACTTATTGGAAATAATACATACCGATGTATGCAGTCCGATAAGTGTTGAGGCTCATGGCGGGTATCGCTATTTTCTGACCTTCATAGATGAATTGAGCAGATATGGGTATATCTACTTAATGAAACACAAGTCTAAAACATTAGAAAAGTTCAAAGAATTTTAGAGAGAAGTGGAGAATCATTGTAACAAGAAAATAAAGTTTCTACGATCTGATCGTGGAGGTGAACATTTTAGATATAAGTTTGGCCTTCATTTAAAAAAATGTGGAATAGTTTCACAGCTCACGCCACCTGGAACACCACAGTGTAATGGTGTGTCCGAACGTCGTAACCGCACTTTATTAGATATGGTGTGATCTATGATGTCTCTTGCCGATTTACCACTATCGTTTTGGGGTTATGCATTAGAGACAGCTGCATTCACATTAAACAGGGCACCGTCAAAATCCGTTGATACGACACCGTATGAACTGTGGTTTGGCAACAAAATAAAGTTGTCGTTTCTTAAAGTTTGGGGATGCGATGCTTATGTCAAAAGGCTTCAGCCTGATAAACTTGAACCCAAATCGGAGAAGTGCGTCATCATAAGATACCCTAAGGTAACAATTGGGTACACCTTCTGAAGGAAATATGCCCTAGAGGCAATAATAAAGTTATTATTTGTTTCCTCATATCATGATAAATGTTTATTATTCATGCTAGAATTGTATTACCCGGAAACATAATACATGTGTGAATACATAGACAAACATAGTGTCACTAGTATGCCTCTACTTGACTAGCTCGTGAATCAAAGATGGTTAAGTTTCCTAACCATAGACATAAGTTGTCATTTGATTAACGGGATCACATCATTAGGAGAATGATGTGATTGACTTGACCCATTCCATTAGCTTAGCACTTGATCGTTTAGTATGTTGCTATTGCTTTCTTCATGACTTATACATGTTCCTATGACTATGAGATTATGTAACTCCCGCTTACCGGAGGAACACTTTGTGTGCTACCAAATGTCACAACGTAACTGGGTGATTATAAAGGTGCTCTACAGGTGTCTCCAAAGGTACTTGTTGAGTTGACGTATTTCGACATTAGGATTTGTCACTCCGATTGTCGGAGAGGTATCTCTGGGCCCTCTCGGTCATGCACATCACTATAAGCCTTGCAAGCAATGTAGCTAATGAGTTAGTTACAGGATGATGCATTACGTAATGAGTAAAGAGACTTGCTGGTAACGAGATTGAACTAGGTATTGAGATACCGACGATCGAATCTCGGGCAAGTAACATATCGATGAGAATGGGAACAACGTATGTTGTTATGCGGTTTGACCGATAAAGATCTTCGTAGAATATGTAGGAGCCAATATGAGCATCCAGGTTCCGCTATTGGTTATTGACCGGAGACGTGTCTCGGTCATGTATACGTAGTTCTTGAACCCGTAGGGTCCGCACGCTTAAAGTTTCGATGATGGTTATATTATGAGTTTATGAGTTTTGATGTACCGAAGGTTGTTCGGAGTCCCGGATGTGATCACGGACATGACGAGGAGTCTCAAAATGATCGAGACATAAAGATTGATATACTGGACGACTATATTCGAACACCGGAATAGTTTCGGGGATTATCGAATATATATTGGAGTACCGGGGGTTACCGGAA
>NC_041387.1:98528179-98535336 GCF_002162155.2 Triticum dicoccoides
GCCAGGAGGTGGCGCGCGCCCCCTTGCCCCACTCCGAATTGGGAAAGGGAAGGGGTGGCGGCCCCCCTTCTCCTTCCTTCTCTCCACCTCCTTCTTCCCCCTTCTCCTACTTGGAATAGGAAAGGGGGGGCCAAACCTACTTGGAGTAGGATTTACCCCCCTAGGGCGCACCTCTCCCCTTGGCCTGCCCTCTCCTCCTCCCCCCTTTATATACGGAGGAGGGGGCACCCCATAGACACAACAATTGATCATTGATATCTTAGCCGTGTGCGGTGCCCCCCTCCACCATAGACCTCCTCGATAATATCGTAGTGGTGCTTAGGCGAAGCCCTGCGACGGTAGAATATCATCATTGTCACCAAGCCGTTGTGCTGACGGAACTCTCCCTCGACACTCGGCTGGATCGGAGTTCGAGGGACATCATCGAGCTGAATGTGTGCAAGAACTCGGAGGTGCCGTGCTTTCGGTGCTTGATCGGCCGGGCTGTCAAGACGTACGACTACATCAACCGCGTTGTGCTAACGCTTCCACTTTCGGTCTGCGAGGGTACGTGGACAACACTCTCCCCTCTTGTTGCTATGCATCACCATGATCTTGTGTGTGCGTAGGATTTTTTGGAAATTACTACGTTCCCCAATAGCGGTATCAGAGCCTAGGTTTTATGCGTTGATGTTATATGCACGAGTAGAACACAAGTGAGTTGTGGGCAATACAAGTCATGCTTCTTACCAGCATGTCATACTTTGGTTTGGCGGTATTGTTGGATGAAGCGGCCCAGACCGACATTACATGTACGCTTACGCAAGACTGGTTCTACCGACGTGCTTTGCACACAGGTGGCTGGCGGGTGTCAGTTTCTCCAACTTTAGTTGAACCGAGTGTGGCTACGCCCAGTCCTTGAGAAGGCTAAAACAACACTAACTTGACGAACTATCGTTGTGGTTTTGATGCGTAGGTAAGAACGGTTCTTGCTCAGCCCATAGCAGCCATGTAAAACTTGTAACAACAAAGTAGAGGACGTCTAACTTCTTTTTGCAGGGCATGTTGTGATGTGATATGGTCAAGACGTGATGCTATATTTTATTGTATGAGATGATCATGTTTTGTAACCGAGTTATCGGCAACTGGCAGGAGCCATATGTTTGTCGCTTTATTGTATGCAATGCAATCGCCCTGTAATTGCTTTACTTTATCACTAAGCGGTAGCGATAGTCATAGAAGCAATAGTTGGCAAAACGACAATGATGCTACGATGGAGATCAAGGTGTCGTGCCAGTGACGATGGTGATCATGACGGTGCTTCGGAGATGGAGATCACAAGCACAAGATGATGATGGCCATATCATATCACTTATATTGATTGCAGGTGATGTTTATCTTTTATGCATCTTATCTTGCTTTGATTGACGGTGGCATTATAAGATGATCTCTCACTAAATTTCAAGATAAAAGTGTTCTCCCTGAGTATGCACCGTTGCCAAAGTTCGTCGTGCCCAGACACCACGTGATGATCGGGTGTGATAAGATCTACGTCCGTCTACAACAGGTGCAAGCCAGTTTTGCACACGCAGAATACTCAGGTTAAACTTGACGAGCCTAGCATATGCAGATATGGCCTCGGAACACTGAGACCGAAAGGTCGAGCGTGAATCATATAGTAGATATGATCAACTAGTGATGTTCACCATTGAAAACTACTCCATTTCACATGATGAACGGTTATGGTTTAGTTGATTTTGATCACGTAATCACTTAGATGATTAGAGGGATGTCTCTCTAAGTGGGAGTTCTTAAGTAATATGATTAATTGAACTTAAATTTATCATGAACTTAGTACCTGATAGTATTTTTCTTATCTATGTTTGTTGTAGATAGATGGCTCGTGTTGTTGTTCCATTGAATTTTAATGCATTCCTTGAGAAAGCAAAGTTGAAAGATGATGGTAGCAATTACACGGACTGGATCCGTAACTTGAGGATTATCCGCATTGCTGCATAGAAGAATTACGTCCAGGAGCAACACTAGATGTTATGAACGTCTGGCAGAGCAAAGATGCTGCAGGAGCAACACTAGATGTTATGAACGTCTGGCAGAGCAAAGATGATGACTACTCGATAGTTCAGTGCGCCATGCTTTACGGCTTAGAACCGGGACTTCAACGACGTTTTGAACGTCATGGAGCATATGAGATGTTCCAGGAGTTAAAGTTAATATTTCAAGCAAATGCCCGGATTGAGAGATATGAAGTCTCCAATAAGTTCTACAGCTGCAAGATGGAGGAGAATAGTTCTGTCAGTGAGCATATACTCAGAATGTCTGGGTATAACAATCACTTGATTCAACTGGGAGTTAACCTTCCGGTTGATAGAGTCATTGACAGAATTCTTCAATCACTGCCACCAAGCTACAAGAGCTTTGTGATGAACTATAATATGCAAGGGATGGATAAGACTGTTCCCGAGCTCTTCACAATGCTAAAGGCTGCGAAGGTAGAAATCAAGAAGGAGCATCAAGTGTTGATGGTCAATAAGAGCACCAGTTTCAAGAAAAAGGGCAAAGGGAAAAAGAAGGGGAACTTCAAGAAGAACAGCAAACAAGTTGCTGCTCAAGAGAAGAAACCCAAGTCTGGACCTAAGCGTGAGACTGAGTGCTTCTACTGCAAGCAGACTGGTCACTGGAAGCGGAACTGCCCCAAGTATTTGGCGGATAAGAAGGATGGCAAGGTGAACAAAGGTATATGTGATATACCTGTTATTGATGTGTACCTTACCAAAGCTCGCAGTAGCACCTGGGTATTTGATACTGGTTCTGTTGCTAATATTTACAACTCGAAACAGGGACTACAGATTAAGCGAGCACTGGCTAAGGACAAGGTGACGATGCACGTGGGAAATGGTTCCAAAGTCGATGTGATCGCCGTCGGCATGCTACCTCTACATCTACCTTCGGGATTAGTTTTAGACCTAAATAATTGTTATTTGGTGCCAGCGTTGAGCATGAACATTATATCTAGATCTTGTTTGATGCGAGACGGTTATTCATTTAAATCTGAGAATAATGGTTGTTCTATTTATATGAGTAGTATCTTTTATGGTCATGCACCCTTAAAGAGTGGTCTATTTTTGATGAATCTCGATAGTAGTGATACACATATTCATAATGTTGAAGCCAAAAGATGCAGAGTTGATAATGATAGTGCAACTTATTTGTGGCACTGCCGTTTAGGTCATATTGGTGTAAAGCGCATGAAGAAACTCCATACTGATGGACTTTTGGAATCACTTGATTATGAATCACTTGGTACTTGCGAACCATGCCTCATGGGCAAGATGACTAAAACGCCATTCTCCGGAACTATGGAGCGAACAACTGATTTGTTGGAAATCATACATACTGATGTATGTGGTCCAATGAATATTGAGGCTCGCAGAGGGTATCGTTATTTTCTCACCTTCATAGATGATTTGAGCAGATATGGGTACATCTACTTAATGAAACATAAGTCTGAAACATTTGAAAAGTTCAAAGAATTTCAAAGTTAAGTTGAAAATCATCGTAACAAGAAAATGAAGTTTCTATGATCTGATCGTGGAGGAGAATATTTGAGTTACGAGTTTGGTTTACATTTGAAGCAATGTGGAATAGTTTCGCAACTCACGCCACCCGGAACACCACAGCGTAATGGTGTGTCCGAACATCGTAATCGTACTTTACTAGATATGGTGCGATCTATGATGTCTCTTACTGATTTACCGCTATCGTTTTGGGGTTATGCTTTAGAGACGGCCGCATTCACGTTAAATAGGGCACCATCAAAATCCGTTGAGACGACGCCTTATGAACAGTGGTTTGGCAAGAAACCAAAGTTGTCGTTTCTTCAAGTTGGGGGCTGCGATGCTTATGTGAAAAAGCTTCAATCTGATAAGCTCGAACCCAAATCGGAGAAATGTGTCTTCATAGGATACCCAAAGGAAACTATTGGGTACACCTTCTATCATAGATCTGAAGGCAAGACATTTGTTGCCAATAATGGATCCTTTCTAGGGAAGGGGTTTCTCTCGACAGCAGTGAGTGGGAGGAAAGTAGAACTTGATGTGGTAACTATACCTGCTCCTTTATTGGAAAATAGTTCATCACAGAAACTGGTTCCTGTGACGACTACACCAATAAGTGAGGAAGCTAATGATATTGATCATGAAACTTCAGATCAAGTTATTACAGAACCTCGTAGGTCAACCAGAGTAAGATCCGCACCAGAGTGGTATGGTAATCCTATTCTGGAGGTCATGTTACTTGACCATGGCGAACCTACAAACTATGAGGAAGCGATGATGAGCCTAGATTCCGCAAAATGGCTTGAGGCCATGAAATCTGAGATGGGATCCATGTATGAGAACAAAGTGTGGACTTTGGTTGACTTGCCCGATGATCGGCAAGCCATCGAAAATAAATGGATCTTCAAGAAGAAGACTGACGCTGATGGTAATGTCACTGTCTACAAAGCTCGACTTGTTGTGAAAGGTTTTCTACAAGTTCAAGGGGTTGACTACGATGAGACTTTCTCACCCGTAGCAATGCTTAAGTCTGTCCGAATCATGTTAGCAATTGCCGCATTTTATGATTATGAAATTTTGCAAATGGATGTTAAAACTGCATTCCTGAATGGATTTCTGGAAGAAGAGTTGTATATGATGCAACCAGAAGGTTTTGTCGATCCAAAGGATGCTAACAAAGTGTGCAAGCTCCAGTGATCCATTTATGGACTGGTGCAAGCCTCTCGGAGTTGGAATAAACGCTTTGATAGTGTGATCAAAGCATATGGTTTTATACAGACTTTTGGAGAAGCCTGTATTTACAAGAAAGTGAGTGGGAGCTCTGTAGCATTTCTGATATTATATGTGGATGACATATTGTTGATTGGAAATGATATAGAATTTCTGGAGAGCATAAAAGGATACTTGAATAAAAGTTTTTCAATGAAAGACGTCGGCGAAGCTACTTACATATTGGGCATCAAGATCTATAGAGATAGATCAAGACGCTTAATTGGACTTTCACAAAGTACATACCTTGATAAAGTTTTGAAAAAGTCCAAAATGGATTAAGCAAAGAAAGGGTTCTTGCCTGTAATACAAGGTGTGAAATTGAGTCAGACTCAATGCCCGACCACAACAGAAGATAGAGAGAAAATGAAAGAAGTTCCCTATGCTTCAGCCATAGGCTCTATCATGTATGCAATGCTGTGTACCAGACCTTATGTGTGCCTTGCTATTAGTTTAGCAGGGAGGTACCAAAGTAATCCAGAAGTGGATCACTGGACAGCGGTCAAGAACATCCTGAAATACCTGAAAAGGACTAAGGATATGTTTCTCGTTTATGGAGGTGACAAAGAGCTAGTCGTAAATGGTTACGTCGATGCAAGCTTTGACATTGATCCGGACGATTCTAAATCGCAAACCGGATACGTGTTTATATTGAACGGTGGAGCTGTCGGTTCGTGCAGTTCTAAACAAAGTGTCGTGGCAGGATCTACATGTGAAGCGAAGTACATAGCTGCTTCAGAAGCAGCAAATGAAGGAGTCTGGACGAAGGAGTTCATATCCGATCTAGGTGTCATACCTAGTGCATCGGGTCCAATGAAAAGCTTTTGTTACAATACTGGTACAATTGCCTTGGCAAAGGAATCCAGATTTCACAAGAGAACGAAGCACCTCAAGAGACGCTTCAATTCCATCTGGGACCAAGTTCAGGTGGGAGACATAGAGATTTGCAAGATACATGCAGATCTGAATGTTGCAGACTCGTTGACTAAGCCTCTTCCACGAGCAAAACATGATGAGCACCAAGGCTCCATGGGTGTTAGAATCATTACTGTGTAATCTAGATTATTGACTCTAGTGCAAGTGGGAGACTGAAGGAAATATGCCCTAGAGGCAATAATAAAGTTATTATTTATTTCCTCATATCATGACAAATGTTTATGATTCATGCTAGAATTGTATTACCCGGAAACATAATACATGTGTGAATACATAGACAAATATAGTGTCACTAGTATGCCTCTACTTGACTAGCTCGTGAACCAAAGATGGTTAAGTTTCCTAACCATAGACATGAGTTGTCATTTGATTAACGGGATCACATCATTAGGAGAATGATGTGATTGACTTGACCCATTCTGTTAGCTTAGCACTTGATCGTTTAGTATGTTGTTATTGCTTTCTTCATGACTTATACATGTTCCTATGACTATGAGATTATGCAACTGCCGTTTATCGGAGGAACACTTTGTGTGCTACCAAACGTCACAACGTAACTGGGTGATTATAAAGGTGCTCTACAGGTGTCTCCAAAGGTACTTGTTGAGTTGACGTATTTCGACATTAGGATTTGTCACTCTGATTGTCGGAGAGGTATCTCTGGGCCCTCTCGGTAATGCACATAGCTATAAGCCTTGCAAGCATTGTAGCTAATGAGTTAGTTACGGGATGATGCATTACATAACGAGTAAAGAGACTTGCCGGTAACGAGATTGAACTAGGTATTTAGATACCGACGATCGAATCTCGGGCAAGTAATATACGGATGACAAAGGGAACAACGTATGTTGTTATGCGATTTGACCAATAAAGATCTTCATAGAATATGCAGGAGCCAATATGAGCATCCAGGTTCCGCTATTGGTTATAGACCGGAGACGTGTCTCGGTCATGTCTACATAGTTCTCGAACCCGTAGGGTCCGCATGCTTAAAGTTTCGATGACAATTATATTATGAGTTTATGAGTTTTGATGTACCGAAGGTTGTTCGGAGTCCCGGATGTGATCACGGACATGACGAGGAGCCTCAAAATGGTCGAGACATAAAGATTGATATATTGGATGACTATATTCGGACACTGGAATAGTTCCGGGGATTATCGGATATATATCGGGAGTACCGGGGGTTACCGGAACCACCCCCTCGGGAAGCTATTGGGCCTTATGGGCCTTAGTGGAAAGGAGAGAGGGAGGCCAGGAGGTGGCGCGTGGCCCCCCTTGCCCCAATCCGAATTGGGAAAGGGAAGGGGGCGGCGCCCCCCCCCCCTCCCCCTTCTCCTTCCTTCTCTCCACCTCCTCCCTCCCCCTTCTCCTACTTGGAATAGGAAGGGGGGCAAA
>NC_041387.1:98535587-98583592 GCF_002162155.2 Triticum dicoccoides
TACTTGGAGTAGGATTGCCCCCCCCCCCTAGGGTGCGCCTCTCCCCTTGGCCGGCCCTATCCTCCTCCCTCCTTTATATACGGAGGAGGGGGGCACCCAATAGACACAACAATTGATCATTGATCTCTTAGCCGTGTGCGATGCCCCCTCCAGCATAGTCCTCCTCGATAATATCATAGCGGTGCTTAGGCGAAGCCCTGCGATGGTAGAACATCATCATCGTCACCACACCGTCGTGCTGACGGAACTCTCCCTCGACACTCGGCTGGATCGGAGTTCGAGGGACGTCATCGAGATGAACATGTGCAAGAACTCGGAGGTGTCGTGCTTTCCGTGCTTGATCGGTCGGGCCGTGAAGACGTACGACTACATCAACCGCGTTGTGCTAACGCTTCCACTTTCGGTCTACGAGTGTACATGGACAACACTCTCCCCTCTCGTTGCTATGCATCACCATGATCTTGCGTGTGCGTAAGATTTTTTTTGAAATTACTACGTTCCCCAACACCGTCTACCACAGATCCGAAGGCAAGATCTTTGTTGCTAAGAACAAAACTTTTCTAGAGAAGGAGTTTCTCTCGAAAGAAGTAAGTGGGAGGAAAGTAGAACATGATGAAGTAATTGTAACTACTCTCAATTTGGAAAGTAGCTAATCCGAGAAATTCGTTCCCGTGATGCCTATACCAATTGGAGAGGAAGCTAATGATAATGATCATGAAACTTCAGATCAAGTTGCTACAGAACCTCGTAGGTCAACCAAAGCACGATCCGCACTAGAGTGGTACGGTAATCCTATTCTGGAAGTCATGTTACTTGACCATGACGAACCTATGAACTATGAAGAAGCTATGATGAGCCCAAATTCCAATAAATGGCTTGAGGCCATGAAATCTAACATAGGATCCATGTATGAGAACAAAGTGTGGACTTTGGTGGAGTTTCCCTATGATTGGCGACCCATAGAGAATAAATGGATCTTCAAGAAGAAGACTGACGCTGACTGTAATGTTACCGTCTATAAAGCTCGATTTGTTGCAAAACGTGTGCGACAAGTTCAAGGAGTTGACTACAATGAGACTTTCTCACCCGTAGTGATGCTTAAGTCTGTCCGAATCATGTTAGCAATTGCCGCATTTTATTATTATGAAATCTGGCAAATGGATGTCGAAACTACATTTCTTAATGGATTTCTTAAAGAAGAGTTGTATATGATGCAATCAGAAGGTTTTGTCGATCCTAAAGCTGCTAACAAAGTGTGCAAGCTCCAGCGATCCATTTATGGACTGGTGCAAGCATCTCGGAGTTGGAATATACGCTTTGATGATGTGCTCAAAGCATATGGTTTTATACAGACTTTTGGAGAAGCCTGTATTTACAAGAAAGTGAGTGGGAGCTCTATAGCATTTCTAATATTATATGTGGATGACATATTGTTGATTGGAAATGATGTGGAATTTCTAGATAGCATAAAAGGATACCTGAATAAAAGTTTTTCAATGAAAGACCTCGGTGAAGCTGCTTATATATTGGGCATCAAGATCTATAGAGATAGATCAATACGCTTGATAGGACTTTCACAAAGCTCATACCTTGATAAAGTTTTGAAGAAGTTCAAAATGGATCAGCCAAAGAAAGGGTTCTTGCCTGTGTTACAAGGTGTGAAGTGAGTTAGACTCAATGCCCGACCACTGCAGAAGATAAGAGAGAAAATGAAAGTCATTCCCTATGCCTCAGCCATAGGGTCTATCATGTATGCTATGCTGTGTACCAGACCTGATGTATGCCTTGCTATAAGTTTAGCAGGGAGGTACCAAAGTAATCCATGAGTGGATCACTACACAGCGGTCAAGAACATCCTGAAGTACCTGAAAAGGACTAGGGATATGTTTCTCGTTTATGGAGGTGACAAAGAGCTTGTCGTAAGTGGTTACTGAGGGAGTCCTGGATTAGGGGGTATCCGGATAGCCGGACTATATGCATTGTCCGGACTATTGAAGCGTGAAGATACAAGACTCAAGACTCCATCTCGTGTCCTGATGGGACTCTCCTTTGCGTGGAAGGCAAGCTTGGCGATCCGGATATTATATTTCCTTCCTTGTAATCGACTCCATGTAAACCCTAGCCCTCTCCGGTGTCTATATAAACCGGAGAGGTTGGTCTTAGAAGGCCGATCACAATTACAATCATAATCATCATACGATAGCTTCTAGGGTTTAGCCTCTACTATCTCGTGGTAGATCTACTCTTGTACTACTCATATCGTCAATATTAATCAAGCGGGAAGTAGGGTTTTACCTCCATCGAGAGGGCCTGAACCTGGGTAAACATTGTGTCCCTTGCTTCCTGTTACCATCAGCCTAAGACGCACAGATCGGGACCCCCTACCCGAGATCCACCGGTCTTGACACCGACATTGGTGCTTTCATTGAGAGTTCCTTTGTGTCGTTGCTGCAAGGCTTGATGGCGCCTTTAATCGTCAACAACACGATCCAGGGGGAGACTTTTCTCCCCGGACAGATCTTCGTGTTCGGCGGCTTCGCACTGTGGGACAATTCGCTTGGCCATCTGGAGCAGATCGACAGCTACGCCCCTGGCCACCAGGACAGGTTCGGAAACTTGAACTACACGGCGGATATTCGCGGGGACTTGATCTCCGACGGATTCGGGCCTGTGCCAGGAGCACCGGACAGTCGCGATAAGCACGGCCTAGACCTACTGTCGGACAATGTTCAGGGTATCACCCCTGCAGTAGCCCCGGACATAAATCTGGAGCAGGCTGTGTCGTCTAAGGACAGAGGGATTGGCCCCGCCCCGCGGGATGCACACTCAACGGCGGTAGATCCAAACACAGGCCTCACTTCTGAGGAAGCCTGTAACCCCAGACCCCCGGACTCGTATCCGGTTGTTGGTTCCGGTCCGCTCACCCTCGAGCCAGCCGGGACAGGTTGGGCTCCGGTAATGGAGTTTACCGCTGCGGATATCTTCCAGCACTCGCCCTTTGGCGACATGCTGAACTCATTAAAGTCTCTCTCTTTGTCAGGAGGCTCTGGGCCGAACTATGTCCGGCTTGAGTGGGAAGCAAGCGACAAAGGAATTCGCTGCCCACCCAACACCCACTTCATTACCACGGTCGATGATTTAACCGACGTGCTTGATTTCGACTCCGAAGACATCGATGGTATGAACGACGATGCAGGAGAAGTACATGAACCACCGCTCACAGGGCGGTGGACAGCCACCTCCTCATACGATATATACATGGTGGACACTCCGAAGGAATTCAATGGCGACGAGGAAACGGAGGATAACCCCTCAGGGAGAAAAGCAAAGCATGGGCATTGTCGGCGCCGCTCCAAGCGCCGCCACAGCAATACCGGCCCCGGAGATGAAAGCAATCCGGATGGTGCCGAAGAGGAATACAACCCTGACTAGCCCGCCTTTGAGCGGGCCAAACAGGAAGATGAGCAGGTCAGCCCAGACGAACAGGTGACTGACGGATATCCGGAGGAGGACAACTATATGCCCCCCTCCGAAGACGAGATTAGCCTCGGCGACGACGAGTTCGGCGTGCATGAGGATCCCATGGAGCATGAGCGCTTCAAGCACCGGCTGATTGCCACTGCGAGGAGCCTGAAGAAGAAGCAGCAGCAACTCCAGGCTGATCAAGACCTGCTCACGGATAGATGGACTGAAGTCCTGGCAGCCGAGGAATACGGACTCGAGCGCCAAACGGCTGACCGGCCACCCCGTGGCCGGGATAAAACGGGATATCATCCTGAATACCAGCCTGCACCCCCACGCCAATACACTATGGCCCGGGGCAACATGCAAGACCTACAAGATATACTGGAAAACAAAGTAGGACAGCCAAGATCTATCTACGGATCGCTGGGGCGCGCCCTAGCACGCGACGATGACCGTCACGTCGGATACATTATCAACAAGTCCGGCCGGGTCGAACACAGCAACCCAGACCAATTCGACCTGCATAGCCACATAGCCCGGCACAGAGGCGCTGCACACCCCCTCTGTTTCACTGACGAACTGATGGATCATGAATTCCCAAAAGGGTTCAAACCCGTAAACATTGAATCATACGATGGCACAATAGACCCCGCAGTATGGATCGAAGATTTCCTTCTCCACGTTCACATGGCCCGTGGAGACGATCTACATGCCATCAAGTATCTTCCCCTTAAGCTTAAAGGACCAGCCCGGCACTGGCTAAACAGCCTGCCAGCAAATTCCATTAGAAGTTGGGAAAACCTGGAAGACGCATTCCTCGACAACTTCCAGGGCACATATGTGCGACCACCGGACGCTGATGACTTGAGCCACATTACTCAATAGCCCGGAGAGTCAGCCAAGAAATTCTGGACTCGGTTCCTAACTAAAAAGAACCAAATAGTCGACTGTCCGGACGTCGAAGCCCTGGCGGCTTTTAAGCATAATATCCGTGACGAGTGGCTTGCTCGACACCTCGGTCAGGAAAAACCCAAGTCCATGGCAGCTCTCACAACACTAATGACCCGCTTTTGCGCGGGCGAGGACAGCTGGTTGGCTCGCAGCGGCACCACGCCACATTCCGGCACTTCGGATGTCCGCGACAATAACGGCAAGCCACAACGCAACAGACATAAGCGACGGAACAACGGCGACAACACTGAAGACATGGCAGTAAACGCCGGATTTAGCGGATCCAAGTCTGGTCAGCGGAAGAAGCCGTTCAAAAGAAACAATCAAGGACCATCCAGTCTGGACCGTATACTGGAGCGCTCGTGCCAAATTCATGGCACCCCGGACAAGCCAGCCAACCACACCAACAGAGACTGCTGGGTATTCAAACAGGCCAGCAAAATAAATGCTAAAAACAAGGACAAGGGGCTGCACAGCAATGATGACGAGGAGCCTCGGCGCCTGAGCACGGGGGGACAGAAGAAATCCCCCCCCCCCCAGGTGAAAACGGTCAACATGATCTACAGCACTCACATCCCCAAGCGGGAACAGAAGCGAGCACTACAGGACGTCTACGCGATGGAGCTAGTCGGCCCCAAATTCAACCCATGGTCAGCTTGTCCGATCACCTTTGATCGTAGGGATCATCCTACTAGAATCTGTCACGGCGGCTCAGCCACATTGGTCTTAGACCCAATCATCGACGGATTCCACCTCACGCGAGTCCTTATGGACGGCGGCAGCAGCCTGAACCTGCTTTATCAGGACATAGTGCGCAAAATGGGCATCGACCCTTCAAGGATCAAGCCCACCAAAACCACCTTTAAAGGTGTAATTCCTGGAGTAGAGGCCCACTGTACGGGCTCCATAACATTGGAAGTGGTCTTCGGATCTCCGGACAACTTCCAAAGCGAAGGGTTAATCTTCGATATCGTCCCTTTCCGTAGTGGTTACCACGCACTGCTTGGATGAATCGCATTCGCTAGATTCAATGCGGTACCACACTATGCATACCTCAAGCTCAAGATGCCAGGCCCGCGCGGGGTCATAACAGTCAACAGAAACATGGACCGCTCTCTCCGTACAAAGGAGCATACTGCAGCCCTCGCGGCAAAAGTACAATGCGGCCTCCTCCGAAAAACCACCAATCCGGTGACGACAACCTCAAGCACAGTCAAGCGAGTCTGGAGCACCCCGCAATAGGATCACCAGACACGCCAAGAGCGCGACTAGCAGTCCGGACTCCGCTCAAACCCCATCAAAGCAGCATTCATGCTACGCGTACATAATTACGCACTCAAAATACCATGGGCACACGCGGAGGCGCAACAGTGACTCAGTCAACAGTGCGGCATCACCACAGCATACTTTCATAAAAAAACCTCCCCTTCCTTTTTTTTATTTTTTTTCAGGACACTGCCTGAGGGCAGCCTCTTCAGAAGAGCCGGATTGTCGGACCTATACAGGGGAGAAAACCAAGGGGGCAACAGGCTTTGCGCACAGAAGGAAACACCCAGGTGGAATATATTTACGATCGTTATACATGTTTTATCTATCTGTACACGGCCTGCCCCTAGATAGGACATGTCAAATAGTCCTATTTATCTCCGCTTAATGCATTCATTGTAAAGATACGCTTAAACGTATTATTCATCAATGGGAGATCACATATAGCGTCAGCTTATCATTCTTATTTGAGCATTTTTCTTACAAATGTTTATTTGATATTGCAACCGTACACCTTGGTACAGTCAGTTTGCCAGGGGCTTCTCATGGCGCCCCGTAATACGGCAAGTAAAGTCCGAACACTTTCAACAGTGCGGCACCCCGAACTTATAGCACTATATGCATCAGCTCCGAATCATGTCTTGGGTCTATAGTTGGGTTAGCCCAGCTCCCTTGTTTTGGTACCTTACGTTCCGTTATATCGGCTAAGGTAGCGCAGGGAGAACTACTACGATTGTGTCCCGGTTCTTCTGAACGAGCACCTCAGTCGAGAAAGCCGAAAACTGACCGGCATGATACGGCAAGAGCTGGTCGCTGTTCGAGAGGTCTTAAAATCCTTAAAGATTTTTCTGCTTTAGGCGAAGAATCGGCTTCGTCCGATCTAGGCGTATATAGCGCCCCAATTCGGCCTTCCAGATTCTAGGGGCTTTGCTGAAATTTAAAATTGAAGACTTCTATGGCTAAGTGAAAGTTATAAAGCCGCATAGTCTGATTGCCTTGTTCGCTGCGCCGGATACCTCCTTAAGGGACCAAACATTTGGATAAAGAGTGTCCGGGTTTTCCACGAACACCCCAGTACTAGTTACGTGGGGGCGGAAGCCGACGACTGGCCTACTTTTAGAATTTTATAAACAGCCGCACAGAAGGTAATATTTTAAATAACAAAAGTGCTACATAGCGCAAGTAACTTCGTCCTTAACTTACAAACATGACAGAAGTGAATTCATTCTAAAATTGTGTCCTTGGTACATTCATCGGCCACGAGACGAGCGCCCTTCAGAACGCCATTGTAATACTTCTCCAGATAGCGATACGCCTTGCCCTCCGGCAGCCCGTCCTTCACCAGCTTCTCTGTCTCCAGCTTGCCCCAATGCACGTTCGCACGGGCAAAGGCCCGGCGGGCACCCTCAATGCAAACGGATCACTTGATGACTTCGAGCCGCGGACAAGCATTCACCATCCGCTTGATCAGGCCGAAGTAGCTAGCCGGCAGGGGCTCACCAGGCCACATACGGAATATGAAATCTCTCATAGCCACTTCGGCCGCCCTGTGGAGTTCGACCAACTGCTTCAGTTGGTCACTCAGAGGCATTGGATGTTCGGCCCCAGCATACTGGGACCAGAACAGCTTCTCCGTTGAGCTCCCCTCTTCGGCACGGTAGAACTCCGCGGCACCTGAAATGCTGCGTGGCAGATCTACGAATGCCCATGGAGATATCCGAATTCGGGTAAGTAAAATAAACGCCTCCTCCACATGTTTGCTTTGCATAAAGAATTTCTTACCCGCCGCTATCTTTTTGGCCTCCTGGATTTCCTATTGTGCCTTCTCGGATTTGGCCTTGGCATCTTTTATACTAGCAAGGCCTTCGCAAGCTCGGCCTCTTTGGCCTTAAGCTCATGCTCCACGGACTCGAACTTTTTGCCGAGCTCCTGGAGCTCTTGTTGTACCTCACCCACTCTGGCATCTTGCTTCTCGCGCTCTGTGCATTCCAAGGCCGCCTTGTCTTCGGCCTCGGACAGCGCTTTCTTCAGAGAGGCCACTTCGGTGGTGGCCCCTGTTACAAAATCACGACGCTTCATCGTTAGAATAACCAATTTTATATACCCTTCATTATGTGAGAGTGGGGAATCACTCACCTTTGCTCTCTTCGAGCTGCCTCTTCGTGAGGTCGAGCTCTCCCTGCGCCTGCTCCAGATCTCGTTTTAGTCCGGCGATCTCGATTGTGCGGATGACAGCGGCAAGCAGCACAGCCTGCTTATTCATATTCACACCTATTATTAGACTCCTGCGGATTATAATTGACCCTTCGTTTGGTTTTTCTTTCCGAAGACCAAACAGAGTATCAGGGGCTACTACCTATTGGGTGGTAATTTCACACATTTTTATTACTTACCTCAAAGCCCGTCAGGAGGCTGGTGCAAGCTTCGGTTAGTCCACTCTTGGCGGACGAAACCTTCTGAATCACCGCACTCATAAGATTATGGTGCTCTTCATCCATGAAAGCGCCGCGAAGCGCTTCCAGCAGACAATCCGGTGCCTCAGGCGCAACGGAAGACCTCAACACAGACGGCTCGCCCTCCCTAACGAGGGGCTGCCCACCTGAGTCCGGAACCATTGAAGGTTCCGGAACAGTGTTCGGCTGAGAGCCCGGCCTACTGTGGCTCTCATCGACACGATCCGCGGGGATCTTGAACCCCGCGTGTCCGACATCTGGAATTCCGCCTTGGGGTGTCTCCAGAGTCACTTCCCCCCGCTCTGGGAGCCTTCGGGACAACACCTCCGTGTCATCCGCGGGTTGAGGGGTAGTGGCCGTCGGGAGCGAGTTCATCTCTAAATCGCTCAGGGATCCATCCGAAGAAGATACCTCGGGATGAACCCTAGCCGGACTGCATATAAGTTCGGCATTATAAAAAGACTGTGAAGTAAAGTCATAACAGAGTGCGGATACTTACGATCGCGCTAGGGGCTTCCCCCTGGGCAGCCACCCCTCCTCGCTATGGGCGGCCGTGGCGGAGTAGTCCGGAAGGGACACCTTTCCCTTCTTGGATGACCCAACCTCCCCCTCTGGGGCGGCTTTCCTCTTTTTCTCCTCCCCAGTGCGGGGAGGTAGAGTCTCTTCCTGCTTCCCCTTCCTCCGCGGGAGGAATCTGTCTCGTCGTCGTCAGACGACGGGGGTATGACGGCCTTGCACCGAGGGCCTTTCCCGGCCCCCTGGTCCGCCTTCTCGGGCCCCTCACCCTCTTCGGGTGGGGTGTTCCCTTATTCTTCTTCCTCCCCTTCGGGTGAGGAGTGTGCCTCATCATCTTTGGACGAGGCTTCCGGCGCAATCTTTCGCTGGAGACCCTTTCGGATCCCCGAGGCCTTCTTTTCGGCTTTCTTCTCCGGCACCTTGTAGGGCGCCGGGACCAGCATCTCCGTCAGAAGAGCATCAGCTGGGCCTTATGGCAACGGAGCCGCACAATCAATCTGCTCCGCTGTCTCCACATAATTCTGAACAAATATGCACAATTACTTAAGACTCCCCCATGAATATATTAGGAAGAACCGAATCTGGTGGTAGCCTGAAAACTCACCTGACTAGGAGGCCACATGGCGTGGAGCCCACGGTCCTCGGATGTGGGAGGAGGTACTTCGGAGGCCTTGAACAATGCCTTCCAAGCGTCTTTGTGCTTCATGCCGTAGAGCCTCTGAAGCGTATGGTGTTCGGCTGGGACGAACTCCCACAGATTGAATGCCCACCTTTGGCACGGCAGAATCCGGCGAACGAGCATGACCTGGATCATGTTGGCAAGCTTGATGTTCTTGTCCTTCATGCTCTTGATGCAATTTTGGAGTTTGGTCAGCTCTGTAGATTCGCCTCGGGACAGGCCCTTCTTTCCCAGGAGGTGAGCCGCATGGGGGTTCCGGATCAGAACTCGGGGGCCGCCGCCTAGTTGGCGCCGCGCGGCTCAGTGATGTAGAACCACCCCGACTGCCACCCCTTCACGGTTTTCGCAAAGGAGCCGTCAAGCCAGGTGACGTTAGGCATCTTGCCCACCATGGCTCCTCCGCACTCCGCTTGCTGGCCGCTCATGATCTTCGGCTTCACACAGAAGATTTGCAGCCACAAACCGAAGTGAGGCTTGATGTGGAGGAAGGCCTCGCATACGACGATAAACGCCAAGATGTTTAGGACGAAGTTTGGGGCTAGATCATGGAAATCTAGCCCGTAGTAGAACATGAGCCCGCGGATGAAGGGGTGAAGTGGAAACCCCAGTCCACGGACGAAGTGGGCAAGAAACACGACCCTCTCGTGGGGTCCTGGGGCTGGAGTGACCTGCCCGTCGTCCGTTAGCCGGTCGCTATGTCTACGACCAAGTATCCGGCCGCCCGAAGATTCGCGATGTCCTTCTCCTTCACGGTGGAGGCCACCCACTTGCCTCCTGCTCCGGACATGTTTAGCTATGCAGAGACGATTTGGGCTAGGGCGCTGGAGCTCGTGGGGGCAAGAGTGGGCAAAGGAGGAAGAAGGCATGGGTAAAAATGGGGAACTCTTATCCCTTTATAGAGGCGATGAAAGCGGTGCGCCTCCCCACTCGCCTGTTGAGAATCGCTTACTTCCCAAGCGCCACGATTGATGGCATGGTGGGATTACCCATACCCGTATTGATGAGAATCCCGTGATAAGGGGACACGACCTCTGCTTTGACAAGACGTGTCAAGGAAACCGCCTTGCAATATGCACTGTGGCTGGTTGAAGGAAAACGGTTCAAATGATGGCCCGACCATAATGACATGTCACGTTATCCAAAGAAAGTTGTCAGCAGATTGCATTTGTGAAATATCATTCTCTCTACAGCGATATGTGAGGATCATTTTGTGGATCCGGACACGGTTGTAGTGTTTGATAATTACCTTGGAGTATTCGGAGAAGGAACCCGCCTTGCAATGCCGAAGACAAGACTGCGCGCCGGAGTCATCATCATTGAAGCCTGGTTCAGGGGCAACTGAGGGAGTCCTGGATTAGGGGGTATCCGGACAGCCGAACTATGTGCATCGTTCGGACTATTGAAGCATGAAGATACAAGACTCAAGACTCCGTCCCGTGTCCAGATGGGACTCTCCTTTGCATGGAAGGCAAGCTTGGCGATCCGGATATTATATTTCCTTCCTTGTAACCGACTCCATGTAAACCCTAGCCCTCTCTGGTGTCTATATAAACCGGAGAGGTTGGTCCTTAGAAGGCCGATCACAATTATAATCATAATCATCATAGGCTAGCTTCTAGGGTTTAGCCTCTACGATCTCGTGGTAGATCTACTCTTGTACTAATCATATCGTCAATATTAATCAATCGGGAAGTAGGGTTTTACATCCATCGAGAGGGCCCAAACCCGGGTAAACATTGTGTCCCTTGCTTCTTGTTACCATCAGCCTAAGATGTACAGATCGGGACCCCCTACCCGAGATCCGCCGGTTTTGACACCGACAGTTACGTCAACACTAGCTTGGACACTCATATGGATGACTCTAAGTCACAATCCGGATACGTATTTTTATTGAATGGTGGAGCTGTCAGTTGGCGCAGTTCCCAGCAGAGCGTCGTGGTGGGATCTATGTGTGAAGCGAGTACATAGCTACTTCGGAAGCAGCAAATGAAGGAGTCTGGATGAAGGAGTTCCAATCTTGGTTAATACCTAGTTCATTGGGTCCAATAAAAATCTTTTGGGACAATACGGGAGCAATTGCCTTAGCAAAGGAATCCATATTTCACAAAAATACCAAACACATCAAGAGACGCTTCAACTCCATCTAAGATTTGGTCAAGGAGGGAGACATAGAGATTTGCAAAATACATACGGATCTGAATGTTGCAGAACCGTTGACTAAGCCTCTGCCACGAGCAAAACATGATCAACACCAAGACTCCATGGGTTTTAGATTCAATAAAATGTAATCTAGATTATTGACTCTAGTGCAAGTGGGAGACTGAAGGAAATATGCCCTAGAGGCAATAATAAAGTTCTTATTTTATATTTCCTTATTCAGGATAAATGTTTATTATTCATGCTAGAATTGTATTAACCGGAAACTTGATACCTGTGTGAATACATAGACAAAACAACGTGTCCCTAGTATGCCTCTACTAGACTAGCCCGTTGATCAAAGATGGCTAAGTTTCCTAGACATGGACTTGTGTTGTCATTTTGATGAACGGGATCACATCATTAGTGGAATGATGTGATGGACAAGACCCATCCGTTAGCATAGCATAATAATCATTCAGTTTTATTGCTACTGCTTTCTTCATGTCAAACACATATTCCTCCGACTATGAGATTATGCAACTCCCGAACACCAGAGGAATGGCTTGTGTTCTATAAAATGTCACAACATAACTGGGTGATTATAAAGATGCTCTACAGGTATCTCCGAAGGTCTTTGTTGGGTTGGCATAGATCGAGATTAGGATTTGTCACTCCGAGTATTGGAGATTTATCTCCGGGCCCTCTCGGTAATGCTCATCATATGAAGCCTTGAAAGCAATGTGACTAATGAGTTAGTTGCGGGACGATGCATTACGAAATGAGTAAAGAAACTTGTCGGTAATGAGATTGAGCTAGGTATGAAGATACTGACGATCGAATCTCGGGCATGTAACATACTGGTGACAAAGGGAATAACATATGTTGACATTGCGGTTTGACCGATAAAGATCTTCGTAGAATATGTGGGAATCAATATGAGAATCCAAGTTACGCTATTGGTTATTGACCGGGGAGGTGTCTCGGTCATGTCTACATATTTCTCGAACCCGTAGGGTCCGCACGCTTAACGTTTGATGATGATATGTACTATATGAGTTATGTGTTTTGGAGACCGAAGGTTGTTTGCAGTCCCGGATGAGATCACAGACATGACGAGGAGTCTCGAAATGGTCGAGAGGTAAAGATTGATATATTGTAAGGTAGTATTCGGACACCGCAAGGGTTCCAGAGTGTATCGGGTACATACCGGAGTACTGGAGGGGTTACCAGAACCACCAGGGAAAGATATGGGCCATATGGGCCATAGGAGGGAGGCACACTAGCCCACAAGGGGCTCGCGCACCCCCCCCCCCCCACACACATACACACCAAGGGGAAACAGAATTGCATAACGGGTGGGGGCGGCGCCCCCTTTCCTTCCCCTTCTCCTACTCCTTCCCCCTTTCCCCCTCCGGAAAAGGAAGGGGGGCCGAATCCCCCTAGGAGTCCAAGTGGGACTCCCCCCACTTGGGGCGCGCCTAGGACGGCCTCCTCTCCCTCCCTCCTTTAAATACGGGGGGCGCCCCTATGACACACACCAATTGCTCTAAGCCGTGTGCGGCGGCCCCCTCCACAGTTTACGCCTCCAGTCATATTCTCGCGGTGCTTAGGCGAAGCCCTACGCAGATCACATCACCATCACTGTCACCACGCCGTCGTGCTGCTGGGACTCATCTAGTCCTTCGACCCTCTGCTGGATCAAGAGCTCAAGGGACGTCATCGCGCTGAACGTGTGTAGAACTCAGAGGTGTCATACCTTTGGTACTCGATCGGTCGGAACGAGAAGACGTTCGACTACATCAACCACATTGAGCAAACGCTTCCGCTTTCGGTCTACGAGGGTACGTGGACACACTCTCCCCCTCTTGTTTCTATGCATCTCCAAGATAGATCTTGCATGAGCATAGGAATTTTTTTAAATTGCATGCTATGTTTCCCAACAGGAGTTGAGGTCGATGGAGGTCCAGGGAGCCCACAAGACAGGGGGCGCGCCTAGGGGGTAGGGAGCGCCCCCACCCTTGTGGATAAGGTGTGGGCCCCCTTGGATTGATTCTTTTGCCAATATTTTTTATTAATTCCAAAAGTCATCTCTGTGAAGTTTTAGGTCATTCCGAGAACTTCTATTTCTGCACAAAAATAACACCATAGTAATTCTGCTGAAAACATCGTCAATACGGGTTAGTTCCATTCAAATCATGCAAATTAGAGTCCAAAACAAGGGCAAAAGAGTTTCGAAAAGTAGATACTTGGAGACTTATCAACTCCCCCAAGCTTAACCCATTGCTTGTCCTCAAGCAATTCAGTTGATAAACTGAAAGTGATAAAGAAAAACTTTTACAAACTCTGTTTGATCTTGTTGTTGCAAATATGTAAAGCCAGCATTCAAGTTTTCAACAAAGATTATGAACTAACCATATTCACAATAACATTTAGGTCTCAAGTTTACTCATATCAATGGAAAAATAACCTAGCGAGTAATAGTAATAAATCTCAGATGACAACACTTTCTCAAAATAGTCATGATATGATATAACAAGATGGTATCTCACTAGCCCTTTTTGAAACCGCAAAACATAAATGCAGAGCACCCCTGAAGATCCAGGACTGAATAGAATATTTTTATTCATGGCAAAAGAGATCCAGTCACAGTCATACTCAACATCGATGAATAACGATGCATACAAATGACAGTGATGCTCTCTAACTAGTGCTTTTTATAAGATGATGATGACTCAGCATAAAAGTAAATAGATAGGCTGTTTGCAGAAGGAAGCAGGGATTTGCAAAGGTGCCAGAGCTCGAGTTTTGAAATAGAGATAATTAATATTTTGAGCGGTATACTTTCATTGTCAACATAACAACAAAGAGATCTCGGTATCGTCCATGCTACATAAATTATAGGCGGTTCCCAAACAGAATGGTAAAGTTTATACTCCTCCACCACCAACAAGAACATTCCACGGCTTGTATGAAACAACGGGTATCTTCCAACAAACAACAATCCTGGGGGAGTTTTGTTTGCAATTATTTTGATTTGATTTGGGCATCCCGATCACCAGCCATTTTCTCATGAATGATGAGCGGAGTCCACTCATCATGAGAATAACGCACATAGCATGGAAGATATAGACAACCCTAGTTGCTACATGAGCGGTTCGAGCATACAAAACAGAATTTCATTTGAAGTTTGGAGTTTGGCACATGCAAATTTACTTGGAATGGCAGGTAAATGCCGCATATATATATATAGGTAGGTATGGTGGACTCATATGGAACAACTTTGGGGTTTATGGAAGTGGATGCACAAGCAGTATTCCCGCTTAGTACAGGTGAAGGCTAGAAAGAGACTGGGAAACGACCGACTACAGAGCGACAACAGTCATAAACATGCATTAAGATTAACCAATACCGAGTGCAAGCATGAGTAGGATATAAATCACCATGAACATAAATACCGTGGAGGCTATGTTGATTTTGTTTCAACTACATGCGTGAACAAGTGCCAAGTCAAGTCACTCGAATCATTCAAAGGAGGATACCATCCTATCATACTACATCACAACCATTTTAATAGCATGTTGGCACACAAGGTTAATCATTATAAACTCCTAGCTAATTAAGCATGACATGAGTAACTATTATCTCTAATTGTCATTGCAAACATGTTTCATTCATAATAGGCTGAATCAGGAACGATGAACTAATCATATTTACAAAAACAAGATAGGAAGTGTTCGTACCAGCTTTTCCTCATCTCAATCATTTCATCATATATCGTCATTATTGCCTTTCACTTGCATGATCGAACGGTGTGGATAATAATAATAGTGCATGTGCATTGACTAAGCTGGAATCTGCAAACATTTATTCAAAGGAGAAGACAAGGTAATATGGGATCTTTGTTAGATCAAAAATAATGCATATGAGAGCCCCTCATCATTTCCATCGTGGTCTTCTCCTCTCGACCCCCCAAAAAAGGAAATAATTTCAAAGAAACACACTGAAATATTTTTGGAGTTTTTGTTTTTCTGAAGAAATTAAAACAAGAACGAGAAAAAGTATTTACACAGGAAAACTCCCAACAAGCAAAAGAAGAACGAGAAATCTTTTTGGGTTTTCTTTTAATAGTACTACTACAAAGACATGGAAAGTAAACTAGCTAGAAGCTACAACTAATTTTTGGTTTTTCTCAAAAAAATTCAAACACACAAGAGAAAGCAAGAAAATAAAATGAACTAGCATGGATAATACAATGAAAAAGTATGAACACCCACAACTAGAATAAGTGTGTGAACATGAATTTAATGTCGGTGAGAAATACGTACTCCCCCGAGCTTAGGCTTTTGGCCTAAGTTGGTCTAAGGCCACCACTGGCCCGGATGATATCCGAAATCATAGTTGGGGTCGTACTGTGATGCGGCTGCTACCGCCTGACGAGCTGCTTCCTGGAGGCAAGTGGCCTCCACTGTTCTCTTATACTCGTTTGCCTCCTCTCTGATTATAAAATATCTCCCATTTACCTAAAAGTTAAAGAAGGCATGAGCCGGAAGGGTAATATGGACAGCACGTCATCTTTCAAAGATTAGTCGGTACTAGAGGGACTGATCGTTCCTCTCAAGAAACTGGTAGCGTACCATAGCATTGTAATCTAGAAAAGCATGTGGCAACTCAATGTCTTTTTCTCTTGTAGATACACCAAGATAATTAGCTAAACGATTTGCATAAATCCCACCAAATAAATCTCCATCTTTAGCATTAAGATGTAACCTCCTCGCAACAATGGCCCCCAATTTATATTGTTTATCACCCAATACTGCACTCTTGAGGACACTAAGATCTGGAACACAGAGGTGGCTATGCTCATGCTTACCGTTAATGCATCTACCTATAAAGAGAGCAAAATAATGTATGGCAGGAAAGTGAATGCTCCCTATGCTAGCTTGTGTGATATTTCTAGTTTCCCCCACACTGATGCTAGCAAGGAAGTCATTATATTCAGATTTGTGAGGCTCACTAAGAACGCCCCATTGCGGGATCTTGCAAGCGGTATTAAAATGTTCAAGGTCCATGGTCTATGATTTATCATAAAGGTCAAATAGAACAGCATGAGTATTGCGCTTAGATGGAAATTCAAACCTCCGCACAAAGGAATCGGTGAGGTAATAGTATTGTTGGCACTTATCTGATACGAAGTCCTCAAGATCAGCATTACGTACATACTCATCAAATTCATCCTTGAAGCCTGCATGGACCATAAATTCATCCGACGGCCATGCACAAGGCCGCACTTGAGCTTCCCTTCGTGATTCAAGATCTGGCTCACCTAGCGCGAGCCTCGGTGCTTGCTTCCTTGAAGAACCACCTTGGTACATTTTCCTAAACATTTTTCTCTTCCTCTGAAAATTTTCTGAAAGTTTTAGTGACTCAAAATAAAAGTGAACTGAACTCAATAAAATTGATAGAAACTACTCCCACAAGTGCCTAGAGACTATATCATGCATCAAAAATACTTTGGTCCATATAAATTTGACGTGCAAGCTCAAGAACAGAGTCACCACAACAGCAAAAAATTGCAACAAATTAAGTACTAGAACAAAAACTAATTGGACCATTGGATGAGTCACATACCAGAGAACAATCTCCCAACGCAGTTTTGTGAATGGTGCTTTGAGCAAGGAGATAACAAATGGCAGCAAAATGAGCAAGAACACGGATTTGAGCTACGGGGTGATTTTTCTAGAGGAAGACGAAGTGGATGGGTGCTGGAATAAGTGGAGGGGACCCACGTGGGGCCCACAAGACAGGGGGCGCACGCAGGGGGTAGGGCGCGCCCTCCGCCCTTGTGGCCAGCTGGTGCATCCCGCTGGTGTGTTCTTAGTGCGAGAAATTCTCAAATATTCTATAAAAAATCATACTAAATTTTCAGGGCATTTGGAGAACTTTTACTTTTGGTGTATTTTTTATTGCATGGATAATTCAGAAAATAGTCAGAAAATACTATTTTTGCTTCATTTTTCTTGACAGGATGATTAGGCAAAGCATTAAGTAATTGGAGAAGCCTCCCCCGAGCTTGTGGGAGACTCTCTTCTTCAATTTGCACGAAGTTAAATTTTTCCCGTAAGGCGGCTTGTTTCTTGTGAGTAGGAAAATATTTTGCAGAGAAGTAGTAAATCATATCCTGGGGACTAAGCACACAACCAGGAGCAAGATAATTAAACCATATCTTAGCCTCACCCTTTAACGAGAAAGGAAACAATTTAAGAATATAGTAATAGCAAAAAAAATTCTCAAGAGCTAATAGGGTGGCTATATCATTCAATTTAGTAAGATGTGCCACAACAGTTTCAGATTCATAACCATGAAAAGGATCAGATTCAACCAAAGTAATTAACTCAGGATCGACAGAGAATTCATAATCCTTATCAGTAACACGGATAGGTGAAGTAGCAAACGCAGGATCATATTGCATTCTAGCACTCAAAAACTTTTCTTCCAGCTTAGCTAACAGTTTCTTAAGATCATATCTATCATTGCAAGCAAAAAAGTCTCTAGCAGTTTCTTCATCCATAATATAACCCTCAAGTACAACAGGCAATTCATATCTAGGGGGAGAATCTTCATCATCAGATTCAACGATATCATCGGTTTCAGTAATTTCATTCTCTCTAACCCTAGCAAGTTATTCATCAAGAAATTCACCTAGTGGCACAGTATTATCAAGCAGAGAAGTAGTATCAACATAAGCATCATGCATAGCAGAAGTGGCATCATCAATAACATGCGACATATCAGAATCAATAGCACGTGTAGGTGTCGCGAGTTTCCTACAAAAAGTAGGCGAATCAAGTGCAAAGCTAGGTGGCAGTTCCTTACCTCCCCTCGTAGTTGAGGGAAAATTCTTGGTTCTTTGATCTTTCAAATTCCTCATAGTGATCAATAGATATAAATCCCAAGTGACTCAGAGAATAGATCTATGCTCCTCGACAACAACGCCAGAAAAAGGTCTTAATAACCCACAAGTAAAGGGGATCGCAACAATTTTTGAGGGTAGAGTGTTCAACCCAAATTTATTGATTCGACACAAGGGGAGCCAAAGAATATTCTCAAGTATCAGCAGCTGAGTTGTCAATTCAAGCACACCTGAAAGACTTAATAACTGCAGCAAAGTATTTAGTAGCAAGGTAGCATGGAAGTAACAGTAACGGTGGCAAAAGTAACAGTAGCATTTTTGTAGCAATCGTAACAGTGGCAACGGAAAAGTAACTAAGCAAAGATCAATATGAAACGAGCTCGTAGGCAATGGATCAATGATGGATAATTGTGTCAGATGGCATTCATCATGCAACAGTTATAACATAGGGTGACACAGAACTAGCTCCAATTCATCAATATAATGTAGGCATGTATTCTGAATATAGTCATACGTGCTTATGGAAAAGAACTTGCCTACCATCTTTTGTCCTACCCTCCCATGGCAGCAGGGTCCTTTTGGAAACTAAGCATTAGCACTTAGCACTTAGCACTTAGTAAATACATCAACTCCTCAAACTACGGTCATCACCGGGAAGTGTCCCGACTATTGCCACTCCGGGGTTGCCGGATCATAACACGTAGTAGGTGACTATAACTTGCAAGATAGGATCAAGAACTCACATATATTCATGAAAACATAATAGGTTCAGATCTGAAATCATGGCACTCGGGCCCTAGTGACAAGCATTAAGCATAGCAAAGTCCTAGCAACATCAATCTTAGAACATAATGGATGCTAGGGATCAAACCCTAACAAAACTAACTCGATTACATGGAAAATCTCATCCAACCCATCACCGTCCAGCAAGCCTATGATGAGATTACTCACGCACGGCGGTGAGCATCATGAAATTGGTGATGCAGGATGGTTGATGATGACGAAGGCGACAGATTCCCCTCTCCAGAGCCCCGAATGGACTCCAGATCTGCCCTCCCGAGGAAGAACAGGGCTTGGCAGTGTCTCTGTATCGTAAAACGTGATGAATCCTTCTCTTTGATTTTTCTCCCCGAACGTGAATATATGGAGTTGGAGTTGAGGTCGGTGGAGGTGCAGGGGGCCCACAAGACAAGGGGCGCGCCTCCCACCCTTCTGGATAGGGTGTGGGTCCCCTTCGGTTGATTCTTTCGCCAATATTTTTATTTATTCCAAAAGTTATCTCCGTGAAGTTTCAGGTCATTCCGAGAACTTTTATTTCTACACAAAAATAACACCATAGCAATTCTGCTGAAAACAGCGTTAGTCTGGGTTAGTTCCATTCAAAACATGCAAATTAGAGTCCAAAACAAGGGCAAAAGAGTTGGGAAAAGTAGATATGTTGGAGACGTATCAGGGGTGTGCCCTAGCGGCGGGGCGCCTGATGTCTACTACACAACCTTCTTCTTGTAGACGTTGTTGGGCCTCCAAGTGCAGAGCTTTGTAGGACAATAACAAATTTCCCTCAAGTGGATGACCTAAGGTTTATCAATCCGTGGGAGGCGCGGGTTGAAGATGGTCTCTCTCAAGCAACCTTGCAACCAAATAACAAAGAGTCTCTTGTGTCCCCAACACACCCAAGACAATAGTAAATTGTATATGTGCACTAGTTTGGTGAAGAGATGGTGATACAAGTGCAATATGATCTAGATATAGGTATTTGTAATCTAAAAATATAAAACTAGCAAGGTAACTAATGATAAAAGTGAGCGCAAACGGTATTGCAATGGTAGGAAACAAGGCCCAGGGTTCATACTTTCACTAGTGCAAGTTCTCTCAACAATAATAACATAATTGGATCATATAACTATCCCTCAACATGCAACAAAGAGTCACTCCAAAGTCACCAATAGAGGAGAACAAACAAAGAGATTATGGTAGGGTACGAAACCACCTCAAAGTTATTCTTTCCGATCGATCTATTCAAGAGTCCGTAGTAAAATAACACGAAGCTATTCTTTCCGTTCGATCTATCCTAGAGTTCGTACTAGAATAACACCTTAAGACACAAATCAACCAAAACCCTAATGTCACCTAGATACTCCAATGTCACCTTAAGTATCCATGGGTATGATTATACGATATGCATCACACAATCTCAGATTCATCTATTCAACCAACACAAAGTACTTCAAAGAGTGCCCCAAAGTTTCTACCAGAGAGTCAAGACGAAAACGTGTGCCAACCCCTATGCATAAGTTCACAAGGTCACTGAACCCGCAAGTTGATCACCAAAACATACATCAAGTAGATCACATGAATAACCCATTGTCACCACAGATAAGCACATGCAAGACATACATCAAGTGTTCTCAAATCCTTAAAGACTCAATCCGATAAAATAACTTCAAAGGGAAAACTCAATCCATTACAAGAGAGTATAGGGGGAGAAAAATCATAAGATCCGACTATAATAGCAAAGCTCGCGATACATCAAGCTCGTACCTCCTCAAGAACACGAGAGAGAGAGAGAGAGAGAGAGAGAGAGAGAGAGATCAAACACATAGCTACGGGTACATACCCTCAGCCCCGAGGGTGAACTACTCCCTCCTCGTCATGGAGAGCGCCGAGATGATGAAGATGGCCACTGGTGAGGGATCCCCCCTCCGGCAGGATGCCGGAACAGGGCCTTGATTGGTTTTTGGTGGCTATAGAGGCTTGCGGCGGCGGAACTCCCGATCTATGGTGCTCCCCGATGCTTTTAGGATATATGGACATATATAGGCAAAAGAAGTCGGTCAGGGGAGCCACGAGGGCCCATGAGGGTGGGGGGTGCGCCCAGGGGGGTAGGGCGTGTCCTGGACCCTCGTGTCCACCTCGAAGCTTCCCTAACGTCTACTCCAAGTCTCCTGGATTGCTTCCGTTCCAAAAATAACTCTCCCAAAGGTTTCATTCCGTTTGGACTCCGTTTGATATTCCTTTTCTTCAAAACACTGAAATAGGCAAGAAAACAACAATTTGGGTTGGGCCTCCGGTTAATAGGTTAGTCCCAAAAATAATATAAAAGTGTATAATAAGGCCCATAAACATCCAAAACGGGTAATATAATAGCATGGAATAAACAAAAAATTATAGATACGTTGGAGATGTATCAGCGCCATCCACCCTTGTGGATGCCTCGTGGCTCTTCTGGTCCATCTCCGATACTCCGTGGGCTTCTTCTGGTCAATAAAAAATCATCGTAAAGTTTTAGCTCATTTGGACTCCGTTTGATATCCCTTTTCTGTAAAACTCAAAAACAGAAACTGGCACTGGGCTCTAGGTTAATAGGTTAGTCCCAAAAATTATATAAAATAGCATATTAATGCATATAAAACATCCAACAGACAATATAATAGCATGGAACAATCAAAAATTATAGATACGTTGGAACTTTATTGAAACAAAAGCTATAAAACATGATTAATCCAGTAGCATAACCATGTGAACACACAAAAATAGTAGGGGTAAATATTGGGTTGTCTCCCAGCAAGCGCTATTCTTTAATGCCTTTTTAGCTAGGCATGCTGATTTCAATGATGCTCACATAAAAGATAAGAATTGAAACATAATGGGAGCATCATGAAGCATATGACCAGGACATTTAAGTCTAATCCACTCCCTATGCATAGGGATTTTGTGAGCAAACAATTTATGGGAATACGAATCAACTACCGTAGGAAGGCAAAACAAGTATAACTTCAAGATTTTCAACACATAGAGAGGAAACTTGATATTATTGCAATATGTAAAAGCATATGTTCCTCTCTCATGATAATTGTCAGTAGCATCATGAATGATTTCAGCAATATAACTATCACATAAATCACTCTTTCATGATCCACATGCATAGAAATTTTACTACTCTCCACATAAGCAAAATTCTTCTCATTCATAGTAGTGGGAGGAGCACATTCAACAAAATAACTATCATGTGTGGCATAATCCAGTTGAAAATTAAAATCATGATGACAAGTTTCATGGTTATCATTATTCTTTATAGCATACATGTCATCACAATAAGCATCATAGATAGCAACTTTGTTCTCATAATCAATTGGAACCTCCTCTGAAATAGTGGATTCATCACTAAATAAACTCATGACCTCTCCAAATCCACATTCATAATTATCACAATAAGATTAAACACCCTCGAAAATAGTGGGGTCATTACTTCCTAAAGTTGACACTCTTCCAAATCCACTTTCATCAATATAATCATCATAGATAGGAGGCATGCTTTCCTCATAATAAATATCCTCATCAAAACTTGGGGGGACTAAAAAGATAATGTTCATCAAACATAGCATCCCCAAGCTTGTGGCTTTGCATATCATTAGAATCATGGGTATTCAAAGAATTCATACTAACAACATTGCAAACATGCTCATCATTCAAAGATTTAGGGCCAAACATTTTAATGCATTCTTCTTCTAACACTCTGGCACAATTTTCCGATCAATCATTTTCAAGGACATGATAAATATAAAGCATATGAGGCAACCTCAATTCCATTTTTTGTAGTTTTCTTTTATAAACTAAACTAGTGATAAAACAAGAAACTAAAAGATACGATTGCAAGATCTAAAGATATACCTGCAAGCACTAACCTCCCCGGCAACGGCGCCAGAAAAGAGCCTGATGTCTACTACGCAAACTTATTCTTGTAGACTCGTGTTGGGCCCCCAAGCGCAGAGTTTTGTACGACAGTAGCAAATTTCCCTCAAGTGTATGACCTAAGGTTTATCAATCTATGGGAGGCATAGGATGAAGTTGGTCTCTCTCAAACAACCCTACAACCAAATAACAAAGAGTCTCTTGTGTCCCCAACACACCCAATACAATGGTAAATTGTATAGGTGCACTAGTTCGGCGAAGAGATGGTGATACAAGCGTAATATGGATAGTAGAAATAGGTTTTTGTGATCTCAAGTTATAAAACATCAACGTAGCAAGTAACAAAAGTGAGCGGAAATGGTATTGCAATGCTTGGAAACAAGGCCTATGGTTCATACTTTCACTAGTGCAATTTCTCTCAACAACGATAACATAATTAGATCATATGACAATCCCTCAATGTGCGACAAAAGTCACTCCAAAGTTCCTATCGCGAAGAATATAAGATGAAATTGCTTGTAGGGTACGAAACCACCTCAAAGTTATTCTTTTCGATAAATCTATCGAGCTATTCCTATAAGTGTCAGAAACAGCCCTAGAGTTCGTAGTAAAATAACACCATATGACACACATCAATCAACCCTAATGTCACCTAGATACTCCAATGTCACCACAAGTATCCATGGGTCAATTATACGATATGCATCAAACAACTTCAGATTCATAATATTCAATGCAACACAAAGAACTTCAAAGAGTGCCACAAGATTTCTACCAAAGAAACAAGGACGAAAACGTGCATCAACCCCCATGCATAGATTACCCCAATGTTACCACAGGAATCCGCGAGTTGAGTGCGAAAACATACATCAAGTGAATCAATAGAACACCCCATTGTTACCACGGGTATCCCATGCAAGAGATATATCAAGTGTTCTCAAATCCATAATAGTATCCGACCCGATAATAATGAAACCTCAAAGGTAAAACTCAATTCATCACAAGGTAGAGGGGAGAAACACCATATGATCCAACTATCGTAAAAAAGCTTGTGATACATCAAGATTATGCCAAATCAAGAACACGAGAGAGAGAGAGAGAGAGACCAAACACATAGCTACTAGTACATACCCTTAGCCCCGAGGGTGAATTACTCCCTTCTCATCATGGGGAGCGCTGGGATGATGAAGATGGCAACCGGTGATGGTTTCCCCCTCCGGCAGGGTGCCGGAACAGGCTCCTGATTGGTTTTTCATGGCTACAAAGGCTTACGGCGGCGGAACTCCTGATCTAAGTTTCTTTCTGGGGTTTTCTCTATTTATAAGAATTTTTGGCGTCGGGGACAAGTCAGGGGGGTCCATGAGGCGACGACAAGCAAAGGGGCGCGCCCTCCCTCGACCCTTGTGGATGCCTCGTGGCTCTTCTGGTCCATCTCCGATACTCCGTGGGTTTCTTATGGTCCATAAAAAATCTTCATAAAGTTTCAACTCGTTTGGACTCCGTTTGATATTTCTTTTCTCTAAAACTCAAAAAGAAGGAAGAAACAGAAACTGGCACTAAACTATAGGTTAATAGGTTAGTCCCAAAACTAATATAAAATAGCATATTAATGCATATAAAACATCCAAAACAGATAATATAATAGCATGGAACTATCAAAAGTTATAGATACGTTGGAGACGTATCATTTAGCAAGATTATTGAATGATCAGGGAATTATTCTATCTGCTATTTATAATCAGGATATAACCAAAACAACAAAATATACACTAAAATAGAAAAGCATGTATGGATCTTGTTAAATGAAATCATATGAGATATGAACATTATTTAACTACTTGACAGTTGAATTGTAGGTTTATATGATTTCTCCCATTGAAATATCTTAAAGTAAAAATGTTTGTCAGGGAAAATGGTTTTCTTGTCAAAAGAATAAGTGGGAGGATGTTATAGCTTGAAATATTAGTGAATCTTTTAACGGTACAAAACTAATCGGAATTTGTTTGGATAAATTATTTACAAGATATACCATTAGTTACTACATTAGATGTAGAAAATTCTAAAAGCTAAACATGGTCAAGAATATTGTTGAAGTTATCAAATGACACGACAAAGTTCTTTTCATCTTGTAAGAAGATGAACGTAAACACTACAAGGAAACAAAGGTGGCGCCTAGCTCATAAGGAATGGCCCTTGGCCATGCACACCGGAATGGAAATTCGTATACAATCATGTTTGGAACTTAGTTGTTATTTCCTGACAAGTTTGGAACTTGATAATACTTCAAGGAGTGTGGAGTAAAAGAAGGATTTCAAAACAAGTTTCCTAAATTGGGAGAAGGATGTATGAATGATGCAACCGGAAAAAGTTTTTATCCTCAAGATAACCGGATAAATGTACAAACTTAAAAAAATGTTTGAACATTTGAACTAGCATTAAGTTTTGGACTTGTCCAAAAGTATTTTTGTGTACAATTCAGTGGGAGTTATATAATATTTCTAAGTCATATATATGTCTGACATATCATGAAATAGAAATAATATAAAGCTCCTAAGTACTAAGAAAATAGTTTTGTAGAACTCAGTGGGAGATGTATAAAGTTTTTAATCCTGTATGTATATGACATATTATGAAATAGGAACAATATAAAGTTCCTAAAGCACATATCAAAAATGATTTTGAAACTATTTTTCCATCAAAGTGTAAAGAAAAAAAATTGGCATGAAAGAATCTATGAATATAGATTAAGGGTATGGTTAAGCTAAAACAAAGTTTATATATATTTTGACAAAATTTTAGAAGATTTTTAAAATAGAGATGTTTTTCTCTAGTCATATAACTTGATGCTTATGAATGATAATATTGGAAGATAAAACTGCCTTGATAAGTTATGATATATATAATGGCCAAGTATATTTACTAAAAGTTAGTAAATAAAATATCAAGGAACCCAAAAGAATAAAATGTTTATGCTGAGGTATTGAAGTTGAAATTCATTATTAAGAACATATGAATATCAAACTTCATAGTTGTTTTGATTGGGCTATATTAATTTAGAGTTATTTATGAACAAATTGTTGAATCTATAAACGATAAGGATATACATCTTGAAAACATGAGATGTTTCAATTTTATCTGAATCAGGAAATGTATTGATATAAATGTTTTGTCTGAATAAATACTGCAAGAGTTGTAAGTGACCCATAAAGGTTATGCAAGAAGAATCTATATAAAATGGGTTAATTCAAGATATGATCAAGAAGAGTCTTGACATAAGATTATTATGATAATAAGTCTAATAATATTTTATTTTGAATAAAATATTATGGGTGGAAAATCTATATGGATTAAGATCTAGGAATCAGACAATACTAGGACAAATATCGCAAAGTTTTTTAGTGTGTCAAACTAATGACCACAAGCAATGCATTAATAACACGAGATAAGTTGTTAAGTGTTATGCAACTAGATTATTGACTCTAGTGCAAGTGGGAGACTGTTGGAAATATGCCCTAGAGGCAATAATATTGTATTATTGTATTTCCATTATTCATAATTAAGAGTTGATATTTCATGCTATAACTGCTATGATCCTGGAATATGTGATTCAATGGAAAACTCATATGCACGTGTGGAATGACAAACAGTCAAACAATAGGTTCCCGGTCTAGCCTCTAGGACTGGCTCAAGTGTTGTTGGTGATCACATTTTCCGGATCTTAGGATATCATTAGGTGCAACATAGTCCTAAAACAACATTGAGGGTATGACGTTAGAAGAACGATCATATTGAATCGACCCAATCTTGTATGTTATATTTTGTGATCATATCGTTTGGAATCAACTGTTATAACACAGAGTGTTAGGATGTGTACTTTAGTTCCTCAGACCATGAGAGTGTCTCGGTTACTTCTTACCAGACGGTGGACTTTGGGGTTGCTCAAACATCATCTGTAATAAGGTGATCACAACGACAACTTTCAGGTTCACCGGAAAGTTTGACAAGTGAACGAACAACTCGAGAGTGGGATTTGCTCCGCCGACGACGGAGAGATATTCTTAGGGCCGTCTCGGTGTGATGGCATCCATCATCGTCTGGCCAGACACAGGTGACTATGTCACGGGGATGCCGGAACACGTCAACAAGAAAGAAGAACAAAACCGGTAACAGGAGCAACAGTATAGTGGGCATGGTGATGACCCAGGAGGATACCGATGCACACCAGTTTTGTAAAGTATCGCAAAGCAAAGGAACATCACATGATAACCAAACGTTCACTCGAATATCATTCGTGTAATCATAGGGACTGATATGGATGTCCACGGTTCTGCTATCGGTCATTGAACAAAGGAGTTTCGCTCATGTCTATGCTTTACCAAACCTACGGGATCACAAGCTTAAGCTAATCATGATCTGCTGAGTGTTAGTGGAACGGGAGTGATGAGAATATATTTATGAAATAGTTTCATTAATTTCTGGAATAGTTCCGTGAGGTTCTGGAAACGTTTCGGGGTCACAAGAAGGGTTTTGGTGAATATCTGGTAATACCAATTAATTATATATAGGTGGAAAATGTTTCCGAAGATGTTAAATTATATATATAATGCTATAAAAATGTTTAAGGTATTTTATATATTAATTGAATATCAAAGAGCCTTAAAAGGCCAAGAGGAGATAGGAGATTGGGCCCATAAATGCCCAAGTGTAGGTGGCGAATCCTACTAGGGGTGGGAGTTGGACTCCCCTCCTAGGCCGGTGAACCAAGGGAGGGTTTCCCTCCCTTGGTGGATGCCCTCTCCTCCCCCTAAACCTATATATACTAGAGGTTTTCCACCCTTTTAGAACACAAGTTTGGGGTGCCTCTTCTAGTTGATCTAGAGTTCTAGTTGGTCCTAGACTAAATAGAGCTAGCCCTAGAAACCTCTAATCCTCATAATTAGAAGTCCAGTGTGGTTCTAATCTCCTCCCTCTAATTCTTCGGCGAAGATTAGCTCTGGACGGTGAAGCGTTGCCGGATCGTGAAGACTGTACGCTTGCAACCAAGTAGATAGGCCATGCTTTCGGCCTTCGGTTCGAGGGAGGTTCGCAGGATCGTCATCAACGTTCGAGGGACTTTGAGCACGATCGACACTGACTCTTCTTCTTCCGCTACACTCCGGAGTTGGTAACGATCGTTTATCCCAACTCGTAATGCATAAGATTGATCTTGGTTATCGTAGGTACGATTTTTTTGTTTTTTACTACGTTTCCCAACAGTCCGGCCACACATGTCCTGCACTGGAACGGGCGCGGAAATCGGGGAGCGCTCTCGACTGATGCACCGCTTCATTGATGGCTCCAGTGAGAGGCCGCGTCCGCTCTAGGCAAGCATGAATGTGTTGTTGGTACTCTGGAGCGGCGCGAACCGGCATGAATGCATGGCAACCGCTTTCCACAGGAGTGGACACCGGCGAGGGAGAGAATTTTGGGTGGGTCTGGTTGTCGGACGCAGCAGCGGTCCGGACGCCCGCAGAGCCCCCTTATTTGCGTCCAGCTTACGGGATTTCAGACATCCGGACCGTTCCTGAACTATTTGTGTACCGTGTTGCAGGGAAAATTGCATCCGGATCGCCTAATGTAGACGGTTGCGGGCGGTTTATGGGTCCATGTTGGAGATGCCCTAGAAAAGCATCAACCACAACATGATAATGCATGTAAAAAATGTACACTACTTGGGATCCTTAAATAGCTTATACATCTCTTAATAAACAAATATTCATGATCCAACTTCACCAAAATATATAACAAACCATTTCCACAACGACATGCAGGGTATTACCTAGTTTCTGTAATACTCATTCCCTACTTGATACATTGTACAACGAAATGGCGAAGACTATTCCTGTTAAGTCGGAAGAAAGTCACTTTCGACATTTTGTCTCACACGTGAGGCTCTGTTGTCATAATGTGCCACCTCAGTACATCACTAACCAGCCTTCTTTTTTGATAAAACATCACTAACCAGCCTTGTTACGCAGAATAATACTAACATGCAACTAAACCCGCCTGGTAGTGACGGTGCATTCAACCAACGATCGTTGTGGGTCCGGGCCTGACGTTCAGGCAACGCAACAGCAACAAAAATAATTTATGGAGTACTATATCATGCATGCATGGCAGACCCTTTGCGGGTCCGGGCCTGACGTTTGGGCAACACAATACCAACAAAAGGATCAAAATGATATCATGCATGCATGGAAGGCATTAGTAAAAAAGATCAATTCTGATTGTGGAGGCTAGGATGTCATCCAGGTAAATGACATGCGCAGTGATGTCATTTTCTTGTCTGTTCATCCCGGAGAAGATTCCACCAAGCGAGTAATATAGTTAATCAACTATTTAATGGGAAACAAACCTCGATTAAAGGCAAAGTGTGTTCTTTTCAATCTTTACATTTCCAGCTTACGCATCCCCGCTGGCCTACACCGCAACAAATGACCCAACAACACTAGCTCATGTATATTTTTTTTCCCCAAATGATAAGTACCACAACGTGTGGCACGAAGTAACACCCTCTTAACATTTTTACAACTAAAAACTGCCTAAAAAACCCTAGAAAAAAGGGAAATCTGCCATTCAAATAGAAAGTTGACATGCTTCACAATTAAAGTTGTCATCCCCTAACAACTAAAGTTATCATCAAAAAACGTCAGGGCGGAATTCTTTCGTGACACATATGTGACACTTATCAGGGTCCATTTTTTTAGAACACGGTACAGACGCAGGCGCTCACGCGCATACACTCATCCTCATGAACACGCACGCAGACCCTATCCCTATGAGCACCTCCGAGAGAATGAGCCGGCATATCATCTTGTGACTGACGAAATCACCACTGGCGCCTCGTATTTGACGGGAATGTCTCCTCCGACGGAACCTGCATCGCCGGAGATCCCGAGATAAATTCAAGAATAATCCGAGCATCAGGATTTAAACCCTGATGGGCATGGGATACCACTGTCCTCATAACCATTCAACCAGATGTTGGCTCATGTATATTTGAAAGATGAATTAACAGGAAGAAATGTACTCCATAGCAGTATTGTTTATGTAATTATTCAGCAACCTTTTATCTCACTCGACAAAGGCCCTGACAAGCTAGGTGGTTGTCTCATTTGCAGCCAGGCCACCAGTCCAAGTATTAGGGCATGTCGACCACTGACTCCCGACCCGCCCCCATCTGTACCTATACGGATTGAATGGTCCGAATGACACAAGTCATTCCAGGAGAACAAATCAAGATCAGTTGACTTACTGGAAAAAAGTGAAACTTGAGAGCCTTGCGGGCGTTCGGATCGCTGCCACACGCGTGTCTGACACCACGGTCTCACCCAAAACCCTCTCCCGTTGTCGCGCATTCATATCGCTCGGGAGCGCCAGTGCCACATTGGTCGGCCCAGATTGGACACGATGACGCACTGGTGTCGGCATGGACAGGAGCGTCAGCCAAGAGCACCGCTCGTGCCATGTCTCGATCTTCGCGCCTATTCAATGCTGGAGCGATTTGAGTCAACGGTAAGGGACAAATATCTACCGCATTCCGAATCTCCTCTGGGTTCCTTTTCGGGCACTTCTTTGGGAGACCGGGCCGGAAATACTCTTACCAACTCCGACAGGTGCCTATCACTACTAACTAATTCTTAAAAATGCACACCTCCGATAATAGGCCTATGCATTCTTGTGACATTGCATAAGATAAAAATGAGACATCATTGGAGTAAAACCGTGGAAATTGTCGCCGGACATGACTGGAAATATTTCTAAGGAAAGGTGCAGAAGACAACAGGCAAGGTGGGCGATTTCATAGAGTGAGGGTAAGGGGTTGGTGGGAAAATTGGGCGGGAAAGGGAATGTCAGGAAACAATGGTGTGGCAAAATTGGGCAGAAAAGAGAATGGTAGGGGAAATAATGGCGGGAAAAATGGCAGGAAACAATGGCAGGTTTCATAGGTTCAGTGCACACGCACGGGGGAAATGGTTAGCAGGAAAATAAGACGTGAACGATGGCAGGAAATGAGATTGCAGGGAAATCTTGGCGGGAAAAGGTCACTCTTCGGCCAAGTGTAATCCGAAGAGGTGCTCTTTGGCCAAGCATAAACCAAAGTGTGGTGCCATGCAACTTCGGTCTGCAGTTCACACGAAGAGGTGGGCCTCAGAGGACACTTTGGCTTGGGGTAAACCGATGTGCACACTTCGGCCAAGCGTAGACCGAAGAGTTCTTTTCGGCCCGATTCTGCAGCTCTTCAGTCCACAGTACACCGAAGACCCGTCTTCGGCCTAAGTTAGACCGAAGAGTACCTCTTCAGCTTAAGCTAGGCTGACATGGTCATAGTTTTGAAATTTTTAGTCTATGGCATACATTTTATGAATTTGTTATAAAAATAATATATTTTTAAAAAGTCTAGTTTCTTCATGCAATTAATCAGCCTCGTCACAATGCACCACCACCGCCCACTACAATTGGAAAGAAGTAGGGAAGACGGATCAATATGTTGATCCGCCGCAGTCTCTCGCAACATAATGGAATCTGATTAATCTGTGAAGTGTACCGCCGCCACCACATATGACCGTTTGATTCCCCGCCGTTTCTTTGTGCAATTAATTAGCCTCATAACCATAACCTATCTCTTCAATTCCGGTTGTGGTGGATGACCATTTCTGGACTGACCACATCATCTTTCCCTACTTATGCTTTGCTCTACAGGTTTCATATTATGCTTGCTTCTTGAGAAACCATGGTTGACGAACGTTCCCTCTCCTTGTTTGCATACATTTTGGTTTCTCCCTCATCATGTCATCTCAGTCTGTATAGTTGCTAATCACTACTCCCTTTTTTGGGTGTTTGTGATTTGGTGGTGGCCGCTATTGGCAGAAGAGCACGACGACAACTGCGATGGGGACGAGAAGGAGGCCGCAGTGGTTTCACTCGCGCAAACCATACAATTGGTGTTAACTAGAATGAGGAAACCGAAAGGAAAAGTAGGAACAAGCTAGCTGGCCATTTCGACTTGAAATTTGGTAATAATATGTCTGTTGATTGTTGGAACTCTCGGCTATGAATTTGATCTACTAAAGACTTCCTAAGATTTTTCTTGTTTGATCACAATATGTCATAGGCATATGATTTCAAATGTTGAGTTCTAGTCCATACAAGCCTGATGAGGTAGCTAACTGCATGGATGACATTCCTATTACAGTTGAACTTTTTTCTGAAAGATCCAGCTGATGGTTGGCTTTATATTGATCATAGCAGGGAGCATATGGGAAGAGTACAAAGGTGGATTGTGATCCAAGGATCAAGGAGAAAATAGAAAAAAGAGAGGCTCCATTAGGCAGCCCTTCTAGCTCCTAAAGAGTTGGCCTTGAGACTACTAACTCTTGGCTAATTTCTCAAAGTTTCATCCCTAAAAAGGGACTCAATGAATTTTACACTCACCTAGTGCCAGAGTTTAAATCGCATTTTACAGCTGATGTAACGTCGCTCACTGAAGCAACCTTGGCTCTGAAAGTGCACTCATTTCTTTCTTGACAGGTCTAGGATTAGCAGCGCTAGGGTCTTCAGTGGCTTTCTGAACTTTGGTTGGGCCAGTTGATCATTGTTGTAAGGATGTCACTAGGCTGCTATGTGTCTCGGGTTTTGCCCATCATAGCCCTGGCAGCCAACCCATTGAGCAGCCCTCCTCCAAACTACCGTTGACATTGTACATTGCCAAAATAGGTGGGAGGAGGATCCCAAATTTCTGAGTCAGCACAAGCAAAAGTAGTTTTTTGGCCAGCCTCCTATCTAAAGATGATCATTGCACTAGAGTCTATTTTTTAGGAGTAGCCATGCAAAAAAAATTGAGGTGCCCCGGCACCCAAGCAGTCCAGACTAGCTGCCTAAAGGAGGTCTTGATTTGCCCCTAAAACTAATTTTGTATGCCAAAGCCATGGTGTAAGCACCATTAGTTGTGAAGCGCTAGCTAATCATATCATCTTGATCGTCCTGACGGTGGATGTCTGCCATTGTAATCCATCTCCATAGTGCCAAAAATTTAGAGAATGGTGTTTGTGTTCCATGAGAAAGGTCTGAAATCCATGTGTCTTCCACAAGGGAAACTTGCACACTTCTGTCTTTCCTTCTTGAGTGTTTGAACAATAGAGGGAAGGTCACCTGAGAGGAATTCTATCCAAGAACAGCTCCAAAACGAGGCTAATTTCCCGTTTCCAGGTGTCACAGTAGTCGCGGCACCGGGGAGTTGTCTTTCCTTGTCATCACAGGGTAAGGCGGTTCCAATCCATGGCCTATCTCGATGAGTCCAAGAGAGCCAGAGCCAGCGCATCTTTAGTGCCAAGCTAAACTTTTACAGGTCATGAACACCTAGGCCTCCATTTTCAATTGGCGAGCACACTGTTAGCCAGTTAACTTTGCGCCTAGAGGAAGCATCTTTGTGATTTGTCCAGATCTTTGAAGGACTTTTTTGGAACTTTCAGAACCATGATCGTAAAGGTGGGGAGGGCGATGAGGACACATCGCACCAGCACTCGTCGGCCCGCTATTGACAACAATCTTCCCTTCCACCCTATCATTTGAGCCTTGATGCCATCTAGGATGACCTACAGATGAACCATTCAAAGACGAGAGACAATGATTGGCAGGCCGAGGTAGCATAGGGGGAAGCTGGTGATTCGTCTTCCAAAGTTTTCCAGCATTCTTGAAGATTGATGTCGTTACAGGTAATAGGCGTTGCCGTGGATTTCTGTGGGTTAATCCTAAGACCGGAAGCACTACCAAAATCATCTAAAATTTACATGAGGGTGTCAATATCTGTCATGTCTGGGTTGGCGAAGAGGATGGCATCGTCCGCGTAAAGACGGATATGGAGCTTGACATCTCTACCTGGCAGGGGAGCCAAGATGTTTGTTTTGGAGGCTCTTTTGATCAACCGATGGAGGGGTTGATCGTTATGATGAACAATGGTGGTGATAGGGGTCCTCCTGTCTTAGGCCCCGGCGATGACTAATCGGAGGCCTAGCCAGTCCATTTAACAGGAATAATGAAGATCTGGTCAAGGGGAGCCAAGTAATCTAGTCACGCCATGTAGTGCTAAAACCTAGTGCTTGTAGAAGATTGAGAAGGTATTCCTAGGAGGCATTGTCGAAGGCCCTAGCTACATCTGATTTGAGCAGTAGGGCTAGCCATTTCTTTCTTTGAAGCAATCTAACTATGTTTTGGACATGGAGAAAACTGACAAGTATGCCCTTGGAGCTCATAAATGTCGATTGCGTCGGGGATATGATTTTGTGGATTGATACGTCCATTTTGCATAATGCTTTTATATCGATATTTGTTGCATTATGAGCTGTTATTTCACGTTATGTCACAATACTTATGGCTATTCTCTCTTATTTTACAAGGTTTACATGAAGAGGGATAATGCCGACAACTAGGATTCTGGGATGGAAAAGGAGTAAATATTGAAGACCTATTCTGCACAGCTCCAAAAGTCCTGAAACTCCATGAAAGTCATTTTTAGAATTAATGATAAATATTGAGCGGAAGAAGTACTAGAGGGGGCCCACACCCTGGCCACGAGGGTGGGGGCGCGCCCTACCCCCCTGGGCGCGCCCCCTACCTCGTGGGCCACCCGGCAGCCCTCCCGTGCCCATCTTCTGCTATATGAGGTCTTTTACCCTGGAAAAAAAATCATAAGCAAGCTTATGGGATGAAACTCTACCGCCGCGAGGCGGAACCAATCTAGGGCTCCGGCGGAGCTGTTCTGTCAGGGAAACTTCCCTCCGGGAGGGGGAAATCATCACCAACGATCCTCTCATTGGGAGGGGGTCAATCTCCATCAAAATATTCACCAGCCCCATCTCCTCTCAAACCCTAGTTTATCTCTTGTATCAAATCTTTGTACCAAAACCTCAGATTGGTACCTGTGGGTTGCTAGTCGTGTTGATTACTCCTTGTAGTTGATGCAAATTGATTTATTTAGTGGAAGATCATATGTTCAGATCCTTAATGCATATTAATACCCCTCTAATTATGGACATGAATATGCTTTGTGAGTAGTTATGTTTGTTCCTGAGGACATGGGTGAAGTCTTGCTATTAGTAGTCATGTGAATTTGGTATTCGTTCGATATTTTGATGAGATGTATGTTGTCTCTCCTCTAGTGGTGTTATGTGAACGTCGACTACATGACACTTCACCATTATTTGGTTCCTAGAGGAAGGAATTGGGAAGTAATAAGTAGATGATGGGTTGCTAGAGTGACAGAAGCTTAAACCCTAGTTTATGCGTTGCTTCATAAGGGGCTGATTTGGATCCACTTGTTTCATGCTATGGTTAGGTTTACCTTAATACTTCTGTTGTAGTTGCAGATGCTTGGAATAGGGGTTAATCATAAGTGGGATGCTTGTCCAAGAAAGGGCAGTACCCAAGCACCGGTCCACCCACATATCAAATTATCAAAGTAACGAACGTGAATCACGTGAGCGTGATGAAAATAGCTTGACGATAATTCTCATGTGTCCTTGGGAGCGCTCTTCTCATTATAAGAATTTTTCCAGGCTTGTCCTTTGATACAAAAAGGATTGGGCCACCTTGCTGCACCTTATTTACTTTTATTGCTTGTTACCCGTTACAAATTATCTTATCACCAAACTATCTGTTACCTACAATTTCAGTGCTTGCAGAGAATACCTTACTGAAAACCGCTTGTCATTTCCTTCTGCTCATCGTTGGGTTCGACACTCTTACTTATCGAAAGGACTACGATAGATCCCCTAAACTTGTGGTCATCAAGACTATTTTCTGGCGCCATTGCCGGGGAGTGAAGCGCCTTTGGTGAGTGGAACTTGGTAAGGAAACATTTATATAGTGTGCTGAAATTTACTGTCACTTATTACTATGGAAACAATCCTTTGAGGGGCTTGTTCGGGGTATCTTCACCCCGACCAGTAGAGCAAAGAGTTGCTCCTCAACCTACTGAACCTACTGAAAATGTTTAGTTTGAAATTCCTTCGGGTATGGTAGAGAAACTGCTAGCTAATCCCTTTGCAAGAGATGGAACATTGCATCCCGATTTACACCTTATCTATGTGGATGAAGTTTGTGGATTATTTAAGCTTGAAGGTATGCCCGATGATGTTGTTAAGAAGAAGTTCTTCCCTTCATCTTTGAAGGGGGACGCATTGACATGGTATAGGCTATGTGATGATATGGGATCCTGGGACTATAAACGATTGAAATTGGAATTTCACCAGAAGTTTTATCCTATGCATCTTGTTCATCGTGATCGTAATTATATATAAAAATTTTGGCCACGCGGAGGAGAAAGCATCGCTCAAGCTTGGGAGAGGCTTAAGTCAATGTTATATTCATGCCCCAATCATAAGCTCTCAAGAGAAATGATTATTCAAAAATTTTGTGCTCGGCTTTCTCTCTACAATCGCTCCATGCTCGATACTTCTTGTGTTGGTTCTCATATGATGAAGACTATTGAATTCAAGTGGGATTTATTGGAAAGAATTAAATTCAACTCTGAAGATTGGGATTCCGACGATGGTAAGGAGTCAAGTATGACACCTAAGTTTGATTGTGTTAAATCTTTTATGAATACCGATGCTTTTCGTGGATTTAGCACTAAGTATGGACTTGACTCTGAGATTGTAGCTTCCTTATGTGAATCTTTTGCTACTCATGTTGATCTCCCTAAGGAGAAGTGGTTTAAATATAATCCTCCCACTGAATTAAAAGTAGATGCACCTGTTACAGTTGAAGAAAAGATTATCACTTATAATGATCCTATTGTTCCTACTACTTATGTTGAGAAACCACATTTCCCTGTTAGGATAAAGGATCATGCTAAAGACTCAACTGTGGTTCGTAAGAGTAATACTAGAACATATACACCACCGAGCAAATTAAAGTTGAACCTAGTATTTCTATGGTTAAAGATCTCTTGGCCAATAATATTGATGGGCATGTTATTTGTTTTGTGATGAAGCTGCTAGATTGCTAGAACCGATGCTAAGAAACATAGACCTGTTGTAGGCATGCATGTTATTTCTGTTAAAATAGGATATCATTGTTACCATGGCTTATGTGATATGGGTGCTAGTGCCAGTGCAATACCGCATTCCTTATATGAAGAAATTATGCATGATATCGCACCCGCTGAAATAGAAGATATTGATGTTACTATTAAGCTGGCAAATAGAGATACTATTTCACCAATTAGGATTGTTAGAGATGTCGAAGTATTGTGTGGGAAAGATAAATATCCTGCTGATTTTCTTGTTCTTGGTTCCCCACAAGATAGCTTTTGTCCCATTATATCTGGTAGACCCTTCTTGAATACTGTTAATGCTAAGATTGATTGCGAAAAGGATGTTGTTACAATTGGCTTAGGGGATATGTCTCATGAGTTTAATTTTGCTAAGTTTTGTAGACAACCCCATGATAAAGAATTGCCTAGTAAAGATGAAATTATTGGTCTTGCTTCTATTGTTGTGCCTCCTACTAATCCTTTAGAACAATATTTGCTAGACCATGAAAATGATATGTTTATGAATGAAAGAAGGGAGATAGATGAAGTATTCTTTTAACAGGGTCCTATTTTGAAACACAACTTGCCTGTTGAAATCCTAGGGGATCCCCCTCCACCCAAGGGTAATCTCGTGTTTGAGCTTAAGCCATTACCTGATACTCTTAAATATGCTTATCTTGATGAAAAGAAGATATATCTTGTTATTATTAGTGCTAACCTTTCAGAGCAGGAAGAGGAAAGATTATTGAAAACTCTGAAGAAGCATCGTGCTGCTATTGGATATACTCTTGATGATCTTAAGGGCATTAGTCCCACTTTATGCCAACACAAAATAAATTTAGAGGAAGACGCCAAACCAGTTATTGATCACCAACGGCGGTTAAATCCTAAGATGAAATAAGTGGTAAGAAAGGAAATACTAAAGATACTTGAGGCAGGTATAATTTATCCCGTTGCTGATAGTCAGTGGGTAAGTCATGTCCATTGTGTCCCTAAGAAGGGAGGTATTACTGTCGTTCCTAATAATAAAGATGAATTGATCCCGCAAAGAATTATTACAGGTTATAGAATGGTAATTGATTTCTGAAATTAAATAAAGCTACTAAAAAGATCATTACCCTTTACCTTTTATTGATCAAATACTAGAAAGACTATCCAAACATACACATTTTTGCTTGATAGATGGTTACTCTGGTTTCTCTCAAATACCTGTGTCAGCGGATGATCAAGCAAAGACTACTTTTACTTGCCCTTTCGGTACTTTTTCTTATAGATGTATGCCTTTTGGTTTATGTAATGCACCTGCTACCTTTCAAAGATGCATGATGGCTATATTCTCTGACTTTTGTGAAAAGATTTGTGAGGTATTTATGGATGATTTCTCCGTTTATGGATCCTCCTTTGATGATTGTTTGAGCAACCTTCAACGATTTTTCCAGAGATGTGAAGATACTAGTATTGTTTTGAATTGGGAGAAGTGCCACTTTATGGTTAATGAAGGCATTGTCTTGGGGCATAAAATTTCTGAAAGAGGCACTGAAGTTGATAAAGCTAAAGTTGATGCTATTGAAAAGATGTCGTGTCCCAAGGACATTAAAGGGATAAGAAGTTTCCTCGGTCATGCCGGTTTTTATAGGAGGTTCATTAAGGACTTTTCTAAAATCTCTAGGCCTCTGACTAATTTATTGTAAAAAGATATTCCTTTTGTCTTCGATGATGATTGTGTAGAAGCATCTGAAATACTTAAGAAGGCTTTGATTTTTGCACCTATTGTTCAGCCACCTGATTGGAATTTACCCTTTGAAATTATGTGTCATGCTAGAGATTATGATGTAGGGGCTGTTCTAGGACACCGAGTTGATAAGAAACTAAATGTTATTCAATATGCTAGTAAAACTCTAGACACTGCTCAGAGAAATTATGCTACCACTGAAAAAAATCTTAGCAGTTGTATTTGCTTGTGATAAGTTCAGACCTTATATTGTTGATTCTAAAGTAACTATTCACACTGATCATGCTGCTATTAAATATCTTATGGAAAAGAAAGATGCTAAACCTAGACTGATTAGATGGGTTCTCCTACTACAAGAATTTGATTTGCATATTATTGATAGAAAGGGAGCTGAGAACCCCGTTGCAAACAACTTGTCTAGGTTAGAGAATGTTCTTGATGACCCACTACCTATTGATGATAGCTTTCCTGATGAACAATTAGCAGTTATAAATGCTTCTCGTACTGCTCCATGGTATGCTGATTATGCTAATTACATTGTTGCTAAATTTATACCACATAGTTTCACATACCAGCAAAAGAAAAAGTTCTTTTATGATTTAAGACATTACTTCTGGGATGACCCACACCTTTATAGAGAAGGAGTAGATGGAGTTATTAGACGTTGTGTACCTGAGCATGAATAGGAATAGATCCTACGCAAGTGTCACTCCGAGGCATATGGAGGACACCTTGCTGGAGATAGAACTGCACACAAGGTATTGCAATCCGGTTATTATTGGCCTACTCTCTTCAAAGATGCCCGTAAGTTTGTCTTGTCTTGTGATGAATGTCACAGAATTGGTAATATTAGTAGACGTCAAGAAATGCCTATGAACTATTCCCTTGTTATTGAATCGTTTGATGTTTGGGGCTTTGATTATATGGGACCTTTTCCTGCCTCTAATGGATATACTCATATTTTAGTTGTTGTTGATTATGTTACTAAGTGGGTAGAAGCTATTCCAACTAGTAGTGTTGATCACAACACCTCTATTAAGATGCTTAAAGAAGTTATTTTTCCGAGGTTTGGAGTCCCTAGATATCTCACGACTGGTGGTGGTTCACATTTTATTCATGGTGCTTTTCGTAAAATGCTTGCTAAGTATGATGTTAATCATAGAGTTGCATCTCCATATCATCCACAGTCTAGCGGTCAAGTAGAGTTGAGTAATAGAGATCTCAAATTAATTTTGCAAAAGACTGTTAATAAATCTAGAAAGAATTGGTCCAAGAAACTTGATGATGCATTATGGGCTTATAGAACTACATATAAAAATCCTATTGGTATGTCTCCATATAAAATGGTTTACGGAAAAGCATGTCACTTACCTCTCAAATTAGAACATAAGGCATATTGGGCTATTAAAGAGCTCAATTATGATTTCAAACTTGGCGGTGATAAGAGGTTATTTGACATTAGCTCACTTGATGAATGGAGAACCCATGCCTACAAGAATGCCAAACTGTTTAAAGAAAAAGTTAAAAGTTGGCATGACAAAAGGATACAAAAGCGTGAGTTTAACGTAGGTGATTATGTGTTGCTATTCAACTCTCATTTAAGATTTTTTTTCAGGAAAACTTCTCTCTAAATGGGAAGGCCCTTACGTTATTGAGAAGGTCTATCGTTCCGGTGCCATAAAAATCAACAACTTCGAAGGCACAAATCCGAAGGTGGTGAACGGTCAAAGAATCAAACATTATATCTCAGGTAATCCTATAAATGTTGAAACTAATGTTATTGAAACCGTAACCCCAGAGGAATACATAAGGGACACTTTCCAGAATGTTTCAGACTCCGAAAAGGAATAGGTATGGGGTACGGTAAGTAAACCGACTCCAAAATAGTGCTAATGCCAATTTTTCTCCGTTTTGGAATATTTAAGAAAATAGGAAATTAAGACGTAGTCCGGGAGGACACGAGGCGTCCACGAGGGTGGAGGGCGCGCCCTACCCTACTAGGCGCACCCCCTGCCTCGTGGGCACCTCGTGTGCTCTCTAGACTCCATTTTCTTACACGATACTTCTTTCGGTCGGTAAAAATTCAGTATATAATCTCCCAAAAGTTTTGACCACTGTATCACACAAAAATCCTCTGTCTTTGTTTCGAGCTGTTTTTCTGACAGGTCTAGAACATCATGACATCACCCTCCTCCAACAATGAAGACAAGGATGCTTGGCTATTGAAGTAAGAGCGGAAGAGAGAAGAACCCGGGGAGATCAACAAGGATGATGGGATCAAGAAGGCCATGGAGGATCAAGCTCCGGCGGCAGAAGAAGAAAACATCCTTCAACCTCTTCCTAACCTCTTTACCCCAACTGAGATTGAAGCTTTCAAGATGATTGAGTTAGCTCGCACACAAAACAAGTATCTCACATAGGAAAATATTTTGTTGAAGGACCATATCGTCGCACTCAAGGGCATTATCCGCAAATTGGAGGAGCTTTTACGCTCGATGTGCGGCTATCCACCGTCATCATCACCACCTTCATCACCGCCGAAGACATAATCACATGGGTATGGGCACTCCCCTTGGCAACTGCCAAGCTTGGGGGAGGTGCCCCGGTATCGTATCACCATCACACTCCTATCTTTACCGTTTTACTTAGTTCGATCCTTTTGGTAACATCTTGATCTAGTAGATAAAGTTTTGGTATGAATTAGTTTTGAGTTTTGCTTTGTGATCCCTCTATGTAATCGAGTCCGTGAGCTATATATAATAAAGATTAGTGTCGAGTCAAGGGCTTTGCTATGTTGCTATGATCTTGAAAAAGAATAGAAAGAATAAAAAGAAATAAAAAGAGACCATATTGATCTTATGGATAGTAGTGACTTCACATATAAAGAGTATGGTACATAAAAGTTGTTGAGAGTTGGCAAACATAGTTTTGGTCATCATTGCAATTAATAGGAAGTAATAAAGAAAGAGAGGTTTTCACATATAAATATACTATCTTGGACATATTTTATGATTGTGAGCACTCATTAAAGTATGACATGCCAAAGAGTTGATGTTGGACAAGGAAGATAACGTAATGGGTTATATTTTCTCATATCTTAGTTAAAGTGTATTGTCATGGATCGTCCAACATGTTGAGCTTGCCTTTCCCCCTCATGCTAGCAAAATTCCTTGCACCAAGTAGAGATACTACATGTGCTTCCAAATATCCTTAAACCCCGTTTTGCCATGAGAGTCCGCCATATCTACCTATGGATTGAGTAAGATCCTTCAAGTAAGTTGTCATGTTGTATGCAATAGAAATTGCTCTCTAAATATGTATGACTTATTACTATAGAGAAAATAAGCTTTATACGATCTTGTGATATGGAAGTAATAAAAGCGACGGACTGCATAATAAAGGTTCATATCACAAGTGGCAATATAAGGTGGCATTCTTTTGCATTAAGATTTTGTGCAACCAACCAAAAAGCACATGACAACCTCTGCTTCCCTCTGCGAAGGGCCTATCTTTTACATTCTGCAAGAGTCAAGGTGATCTTCACCTTTCCCTTTTTATATTTTATCCTTTGGCAAGCACCTCGTGTTGGAAAGATCCTGATATATATATCCAATTGGATGTAAGTTAGCATGAACTATTATTGTTGACATTACCCTTGAGGTAAAACGTTGGGAGGCAGCACTATAAGCCCCTATCTTTCTCTGTGTCCGATTAAAACTCCATAACCATAAGTATTGCGTGAGTGTCAGCAATTGTGAAAGACTAAATGATAGTTGAGTATGTGGACTTGCTGAAAAGCTCTTATATTGACTCTTTTTGATGTTATGATAAATTGCAATTGCTTCAATGACTGAGATTATAGTTTGTTAGTTCCCAATGAAGTTTCTGATTCATACCTGACATTGTGAATAGATTGTTACTTGAGCATAAGAAATCATATGACAAAATCTCTATATGTTGCTGTTATAAGAATGATCATGATGCCCTCAGGTCCGTATTTTATTTTATCGACACCTCTATCTCTAGACATGTGGACATATTTTTCGATATTGGCTTCCGCTTGAGGACAAGCGAGGTCTAAGCTTGGGGGAGTTGATACGTCCATTTTGCATCATGCTTTTATATTGATTTTTATTGCATTATGGGCTGTTATTCCACGTTATGTCACAATACTTATGGCTATTCTCTCTTATTTTACAAGGTTTGCATGAAGAGGGAGAATGCCGGTAGCTGGGATTCTGGGCTGGAAAAGGAGCGAATATTGAAAACCTATTCTGCACAGCTCCAAAAGTCCTGAAACTCCAAGAAAGTCATTTTTGGAATTAATGATAAATATTGAGCGGAAGAAGTACCAGAGGGGGCCCACACCCTGGCCGCGAGGGTGGGGCACGCCCTACCTGCCTGGGCGCACCCCCCTACCTCGTGGGCCACCTAGCAGCCCTCCGGTGCCCATCTTCTGCTACATGAGGTCTTTTACCCTGGAAAAAATCATAAGCAAGCTTACGGGATGAAACTCGGTAGCCACGAGGCGGAACCTTGGCGGAACCAATCTAGGGCTCCGACGGAACTGTTCTGCCGGGGAAACTTCCCTCCGGGACGAGGAAATCATCACCATCGCCATCACCAATGATCCTCTCATTGGGAGAGGGTCAATCTCCATCAACATCTTCACTAGCACCATCTCCTTTCAAACCCTAGTTCATCTCTTGTATCAAATCTTTGTACCAAAACCTCAGATTGGTACCTGTGGGTTGCTAGTAGTGTTGATTACTCCTTGTAGTTGATGCTAATTGGTTTATTTGGTGGAAGATCATGTGTTCAGATCCTTAATGCATATTAATACCCCTCTGATTATGAACACGAATATGCTCTGTGAGTAGTTACGTTTATTCCTGAGGACATGGGTGAAGTATTGCTATTAGTAGTCATGTGAATTTGGTATTCGTTTGATATTTTGATGAGATGTATGTTGTCTGTCCTCTAGTGGTGTTATGTGAACGTCGACTACATGACACTTCACCATTATTTGGGGACTAGAGGAAGGCATTGGGAAGTAATAAGTAGATGATGGGTTGCTAGAGTGACAGAAGCTTAAACCCTAGTTTATGCGTTGCTTCGTAAGGGGCTGATTTGGATCCACTTGTTTCATGCTATGGTTAGGTTTACCTTAATACTTCTTTTGTAGTTGCGGATGCTTGCGACAGGGGTTAATCATAAGTTGGATGCTTGTCCAATAAAGGGCAGTACCCAAGCACCAGTCCACCCACATATCAAATTATCAAAGTAACGAACGCGAATCATATGAGCGTGATGAAAACTAGCTTGACTATAGTTCCCATGTGTCCTCGGGAGCGCTCTTCTCATTATAAGAATTTGTCTAGGCTTGTCCTTTGCTACAAAAAGGATTGGGCCACCTTGCTACACCTTATTTACTTTTATTGCTTGTTACCCGTTACAAATTATCTTATCACAAAACTATTTGTTACCTACAATTTCAGTGCTTGCAAAGAATACCTTACTGAAAACCGCTTGTCATTTCCTTCTGCTCCTCGTTGGGTTCGACACTCTTACTTATCGAAAGGACTATGATAGATCCCTTACACTTGTGGGTCATCATGGATTTCGGAAGATAGCCTAATAGACAACACTTTGGTCACTAACTTTTCTATCGAGTGGATCGAGCTAATAGGGCGGTAGTCCGAGATCCTTTCAGCGCCATCTTTATTGGGTATCAAGGCCACCAGTGCAGAATTTAGTTCTTTGAAGTTACCTCCATCAAGCATGTAGGACAGGTCAAAAACTTGCATGATGTCAATCTTGATCACTTGCCAACATGTTCTGAAGAAAACTCCAATGAAACCGTCCGGGCAGGGCGATTTGTCAGCAAGTGAATCCTCGATTGCGTTCCACACCTCTTCACTTGTAAAGGGGTTGTCTATTTCCTTGTTATGCATGGAGGGAAAATTAAGTTGTTTCCAATTAATCACCCTTGATCGAGGATCCTTGTTGCCAAGGATAGTGCTGAAGTGCTTTGATATCAATTGCTCATTCTCTCACTGCGAGGTTGTAGTAGCAGTTTCAGTACGTAGAGAGTGGATGAAACTTTTTTGGTGCCGCAAGGAGAGCTTCACATGGAAAAAAAATGTGCTAGCATCTCCTGCTCTGAGCCAAGTAATCCTTGAGGCCTGGCGCTTATGCACACGCTCAATTTTCGCGAGCCCAACAAGTCTTTGCTTAAGCGGTTTCCTCAAATTAAATACAACAGTAGATTGAACTCATTTTCTTGAGCCACATCCAGGCGTATGATAAGCTCTGTGGCGATGTGGAGCTGAACTTTGGCATCATTAAATAGAGACTTGCTCCAAATCTTGAGATCATGGGTAGTGCGATCCAATTAACCTTCAGTCTGGTGAAATCGCAGGGGTGATTCACTGGTCTTCTGCAAGCGCGCTCAACTATTTTAGCATACAGAGGGAATTTTGGCTAGAAAATCTCAAATCTGATGGCGCTCATCGCGGTGAGGCTGCCATGTCCGCGAGCATGATTGGGAAATGGTCAGAGCAAAGTGACGGAGGTAGCCATTATAGCATTTTAAGGAAGAGGACCTCCCAGCTGGTGTTGCAGAAGTACTTGTAGATGTTGACTAGGGTTGACCATTCTCTCCCATTACTCCACGTAAAGTGTATGTTCTTGCACCTGATCTCCTTTAGACCTGCGGAGTCGATGGCAACATGAAATCTTCCCATGATTCTGCGGTTGAGTTTGCTTTTGTCTCGGGCTTCATATATCATATTGAAAACGTCGTTGATCAACCACGGCTCAATGGGGGACGGGACAGCGGCAGCAATCTCTCCCAGGAAGTTGTCCTGCTAGTGCCGTCTGCTGGTCCGTAGACCGATGTCAGCCAGAAACTCAAGCCAGTGTGCAGAAGATCAACCTTAGTTGTAATTGCAAACGCTCCAATGGCATGGGAGGTGATCGTGGCTATGTCGGGGTTACAGAAGATTGGAATTCCCCCGCTAGTTTCTATGGCCGACTGGATGATGCAACGTGAGAGGGAAGTACCCCTTATCTCTCTTAACTAGTTGGGGAGTCCAGACATCTATCTTAGTCTCTTGAAGACAGAGAATTGCAGTTTTTAGCAACAAAACTATTTCACTAAAGGTGGGGCGCTTTGCCGGCGAGTCAGCCCGCGAATGTTCTAGCATAGGATCGGTGGATTGTCATTCATGGGGACACAAGCAAAATTCTCTGAAGGCTAACATAACTAATGGGCTCACGGCCAAAAAAATACATTTCGCTAACAGGAGCAGCGGTGACCACCAATAGGCCCCAGAAAACATCGTCGTCAATCTACCTCTGTCCCGCTACTGAAGAAGGAACAATTGAACCTAGCTTAAGCCAGCTTAAGGCTAGCCGCCATCGGAGACTAATACAGTAAATAGAGAACACTAACATATCTAAACTACAGCCTCATCGGCAGCTCCGTTTGACCAGATGTGTAAGCTTGGCGATGGCATTTATGTAGTCCTCTGAGAGAGGCTCATCGAAGCGCTTGATGAGGGCCTCCACAGCCTTCTTGGTCATCATCTCATTTGGACCCAGCACACCTAGCTCCTTGACGAGGCGTAGAGTGACGCGGCTCGCCACAGGCCCCAAGTGTGTGATCTTGGCATGCCTTGCGCTCTGGCGCACTGGCATTGAGGTGGCTATGGTCTTTTTTGGTGCTGGTGTGCATGCTGGGGTGTCGTGGCATGGGGTGGAGGCACAGCGACTAACGACGGCTGCTCTCGACTGCTTTGAGGAGGAAGTAGGGAGTGCGGGAGGTGTCGGCGTCTTCAATCTCCATGGCGCAGGCGCGCTGGGTGACCGCTCCCAGCTAGAGCCCCATAGTGTGTGAGGACAGAGGTGTGTTCCAGCTGAAGTGGCCTGGGTTGGCTAGTGCTACTTCTTGAGCTTGCGTTGATTTTTTCCTTGAAGAGGAAAGGGTGATGCAGCAAAATAGAGATAAGTATTTTCCTTAGTTAAGAACCAAGGTATCAATCCATTAGGAGGCACAAGAAAGTCTCCAATATATGAACCTGCACAAACTAACAAACACATGCACACAACACGAAAAAGGGGTTGTCAATCCCTTCACGGTCGCAAACAAGAGTGAGATCTATTAGAGATAGGTATAAGATAAATAAAAGAGCAAACTAAAGTAAATATAAATAAATTGCATCAAGGTATTTTTGGGTTTTTTGGTTTATAGATATGAAAATATATGATGGAAAATAGACCCGGAGCCATAGGTTTCACTAGAGGCTTCTCTCATGAAGAAAATATACGGTGGGTAAACAAATTATTCTTGAACAATAGATGGAAAATCACATAATTTTGAATACATCTAAGGCAATTATAATGAATATAGCCATCACGTCCGTGACAAGTAGACCGAAACGATTCTGCATCTACTACTATTACTCCACACATTGATCGACTCCTGCGTGCATCTAGAGTATTAAGTTCATAAGAACAGAGCAATGCTTTAAGTAAGATGGCATGATGTACAGGGATAAACTCAAGCAATACGATATAAAACCCAACGTTTTATCCTTGATGGCAATAATACAATACGTGCCTCGCTACCCCTTCTATCATTGGGTGAGGACACCGCAAGATTGAACCAAAACTAAGCACCTCTCCCATTCCAAGAAAAACCAATCTAGTTGGCCAAACCAAACCAATAGTTTGAAGAGAAATACAAAGATATCTTAATCATGCATAAAAGAATTCAGAGAAGACTCAAATAATATCCATAGATAATCTGATCATAAATCCACAATTCATCGGATCTCAACAAACACACCGCAAAAGAAGATTACATCGAATAGAACTCCAAGAACATCGAGGAGAACATTGTATTAAAGATCAAAGATAGAGAAGAAGCCATCTAGCTACTAGCTATGGACCCTTAGGTCTGTGGTAAACTACTCACACTTCATCGGAAGGGCAACAAGGTTGATGTAGAGGCCCTCCGTGATTGAATTCCCCTCCGGCGGAGTGCCGGAAAAGACCCCAAGATGGGATCTCACAGGAACAGAAGCTTGCGGTGGCGGAAAAGTATTTTTGGTGTACCCTCTCAT